>NC_136613.1:14793512-15266012 GCF_933228915.1 Telmatherina bonti
ATATATATATATATATATATATATACATATATATATATACATATGTATATATATATATATATATACATACGCATATATATATATATACACATACGCATATATATATATATACATACGTATATATATATATATATATATATATATATATATATATATATATATATATATATATATACATATATATACATATATATATATATATATATATATATATACATATATATATATACATATGTATATATATATATATATATATACATACATATATATATATATATATATATATGTATATGTATATATATATTTATATATATATATATATGTATATATGTGTATATATATATATATATATATGTATATATGTGTGTATATATATATATATGTATATATGTGTGTATATATATATATATATATATATATATATATATATATATATATATATATATATAGATATATATATATATATATATATATATATATATATATGTTGTTTCACTTTCACTAAGACCAGCATTTACACCCCAGTAGACAAATTGGTAGGCAACAACAGGTTTGACAGGAAGCTGCCCAGCTGCAGCTATGGAAAATATAATGCAAACAAATAAGCCACCCCCTGGACTGAACCGATATGTTGTTGGCTGTACTGAAGAGTGTGTATCCCTGCATAAATATCAATTTTTTTTTTTTTACATGATTAAGATTACTTACTTTTACAGATGATCATACTCAGGATGGGAGATTGAGCTGGACTCAACTCAATCTGTTGGTTTCCTTATATAGGCTATTATGAATTGGCCTTCATTATGTTTTCCCCTCTGTCTGTAAAGCGTCTTGAGATGGCATTGCCGTGATTTGACGCTATATAAATAAAGTTGAATTGAATTGAATTGAATTTTGCGTCTGCAGTCTACTGTGGGAAGGTTGTATTTAGTTGTTCAACTTACAAAGTAGGTGTGTCATGGTTGTCAATGCTTTCCGTGTCATATTTTGGAATAATATCTTTAATATCTTATAATATATAATATCTTTGCTATTTCGGGGTAGATCTGTTTCTTTGTCTTTGATGGTGCTTGGAGTGTGATATTTGGACACTTAAAAAGCGGAATTTGTTTGGCTGTTTAATAGGCTTGTAATTAGTGCCAATGACCTAGACACACCTGTTTTTAGATTGATTGTAATTGCCTTTCCTGATTGCTTGTCCATTTTCAGACTGATGGAAACACAGCTGAAGCGTTGTCTTTCTGCAAGTCTGTTGGGACTTGGAAAAAAAAAACAAAACACCTTAGAATTAGTGTGCTCTAGCCCTCCTCTATTTGTGGATTTATGATTGACACAAGCATGTTTAAGCTCCTGATTTATGTATCTTAGAGGCTATGCAATGGTTAAAGGAATAAAGATAAACAGATGAAAAATAAACAAACAGAACCCCCCCCCTCTCTTTGTACTTAAAGGTTCTGCAAACACGAGTAAGAATATGACTCCGCTATGCATCTGTGGATGATATATATCATGCAATTTGAACTAGATACATCCAGGCAGTGGGAACAGAGATTAAAGGGCAAAGAATGATTGTATGGTATTGTACTGCAATAATCTGTAATATGTGTTATTTGTTGGAGCATGTCGTACAATTTGTGTGTTGAGTGTCAGAAGGTGAGTTTCCATTACACATAGAATTGTGCAAAAACTAAATATCGCAATATAGACGCTAATAGAAACATGTACATGTCAAGAAATGACTGAAATATTGCCAAAAGGTTTTTACTCTCAGGTAATATCGCAGGTGTTCCCTTTGAACAGTCGAAACACCAGCAAATTGCCTTTATTGTTTGTCAAAATTTAGAAATATCACTTTTATTTATTTGAGAAAAAAAATGTATTGGAAATGCAGGTAGAGAGTGTCGTCATGTTAAAGCCCCAGCGTGTGAGAATGACTCCCACCTCGTTGTTAGCTAACTGAATGCAAACAATTGAATGGTGCTCTCTGGTGTCTCGCCATTAAAGCATGTTCGTGCCACTTCTGACGCTGTGCAGAGTTGGAGGGTTGGAGTTGAGGTGATGAGGTACAGAATGATACATAATTCTGTTTCATCGATTTTGTTATTGATAAGTTGCAAGCATGCCCTCCATATACTTGGTACCAAGCTACTGCTAATAGCTAATATTGTCATGTGAGATGCGACTAGAGGGAGGACACCAACCCCCATCTCTCTTGACAGATCAACTGAAATAAATGATGTAGCATGAGGATAAATAATTCTGTGAAACGTACTAATTGAAAATGGTTGCAACGGAACTTTTTTCTCTGTTGGCTAATAAATTAGCCGTTTCCGCTGTTTCATAACAGAGTAGATTAACTGACTCAAAAGGGATGATAAAGTAGTGGCTGGCTTACCCTGCCCTTTTTCTAACACAACACCTAAATAAATGTTACTGTTAGACTAAATTAATTTACCTGTCCAGCAGAAAGCTGCAACATATGCACCAGTTTTGAAGTTCCTCTCTCTCATGAACAATCTCTCATTTTCTCCTAGTTATTTCTTTTTCTTGACTATCTTTTTGTGCCTCTTGTGGGGTAGAATATGGCTGGTCCTCCATATCAATGGAAAATGGCAAATAGAATGATCCATGGTCATCTCATCTTGTTTCCCTCTCGCAACAACGTAGGGGATTCACAGCTAAAATGTGTGAGGCTAACAAATTTGTCCCCTTTGGGCTACCCTATCAAAGATGGCAATGCAACATGGCGGCCTTGTGTTGGGTGCACTGCCATCTGTATATTTATAATGAACTCATTCTAAGCTATAAGAACACTTTCATTTTGATGTGATTATGATTAGACTTTAGTAAAAGACATAATAATGAAAACTTTTACTGATAAGTCAAATTTAAAGGTACACACTGTAACTTAAAGCTTCAAAATACAAACTCTCCTTTTTGGCAATGATTCTCCTTAACGTGGCCTGAATTAGGCAGTTGGAAACGGCACTGCCACAGTAGGATAGTAAGGTGAGATGGGATAGTTGAACTGCAGAATCATTTTGCAGCACAGACTACTCTGAAAGGCTTTATTGTCAATGAAATAGAAAGACTGCAGGCACCAGAGGATAGCTGAGGTCACCACATATAATTTGGGGTATCTCAGGTGGCACAGGTGCTTATTTGCCCATTTTGTCTGAGCTTTGGTCCATGCTAAGACATGAGAGATGTTAACTCCTAGGCATTTAAAGCAAATACCAGCTTCTTATTTTGCTGACGTCCTGTTGGAGGCTGTTGATCTATTTCAAGGATGCCAAATTCTCTGATGTCTAAATGGATTGTCTCCTCCTGTTTGGAGCACATTATCAGCAAAATTAAACAATGTTTTACAAACGTATTGGACAAATATTTGTGAAGAAATCATGACTGCTTTGAACATGAACTTTAATATTGATATTGAGTTTATTTTGTTTGGGAAAATGCCAAACAAGATAATTAAAATCTAGGAAAACTTCTTGAAATGAATGTTAAGCATTACAGTTCTCAAACTCATACCTAAGAACTGGCTTCAGAAACTAGGTCCTGGCTCAGAGAAAATGAAGAACTAATGGCACGAATAAAAGAAATTAAGCAGCTCATGTACAAAATTGGGCAAAATGGAAAAAGAGAAATGTAAAGGAAGAAAAGAAGGAAGCAGTAAAAGAAAGAAATGAAAATAAGATAAAACTTGATCAAGACAGTTGACATATTTTATAAATATTTGGAGAAGGTGACAAGCAGGTGGGGGAGCACATGACTCTTTTTTTTTTTTTAACTCTTGTTTTGTTAGTCATAGTAATTCCGACATTCATTCATTCATTATCCTAACTGCTTAATCCAATGAAGAGTCGCTGGGAAGCTGGAGCCTATTCCAGCAGTCTTTGGGCAAAAGGCAGGGTACACCCTGGACAGCTTGCCAGTTCATCGCAGGGCCACACAGACAAACAACCACTCATGCTCACATTCACTCCTAGGGGCAATTTAGAGTGACCAAATCGCTTAACATGCATGGTTTTGGATGGTGCGAGGAAGCCGGAGTACAGGGGGAGAACCCATGCATACACAGGGAGAACATGCAAACTGCATGCATAAAGGCCACTGTCCAAACCTCCCAAGCATCGAACCAGCGACCTTCTTGCTCTGAGGTCACAGTGCTAACCACTATGCAACCCTAATAGGTTACCCTAATTTAAACATATTTAGTTAAATATTTTCTTTGGGTACAGGATGGGGGATGCTTATTTGATATTTTGTATGTCACAATGGTGTGTGAGGTTCATGAAAGAAAAATAAGTATATATATATATAAAAATGAAACAATGGCATTAGAGTTTTGCAATAAAAGAAATGCACCTGAGAGTTTGGCTGCCCACTCACACCTTCTCACACACCGCCTCAAACAAACCAGACTTTCTGAGCAGGTTAACCAAGCGATGAATACACCACTTGTCTGTGCTAACGCTAAAGCTAAAGCTTGTCTGTTCTGCAACAAGAACCGACAAGAAGTATAATCAGAATAAAATTTGACTTATTTAGCACATGAAATATAAGATTTAAGGTTTTTAACAACTGGTGATTATGCTATAATTAAAGAGTTGTTGGGGAAATAGTTAATACCTTATAAAATACAACCTGTATAACATACTCCAAACTAATAACTACCTTCATTTATAAATTATATAATAAGTGCTTCTTTTTTGTGGCTAAAGTATGTGAGTTGTGGCATAATAGTAGTCTTTATTTGGACTTTTAGCTCTTTAATTACTCAAAATCGTAACAGAACTGCAGCTCTTGAGCTTTAAGGGACTTTTCTATTTCTCTTTAACCATTTGCAGGCAAGTGACTTTTTTTTTTTTAATCACATTTTTGCCATATATCTCCTCCAACTCAGGGAAATCTTCAAAAAGCATGGTATATCATATTACTTTTATGCTGACAACTGCCAAATGTACATGCCGATCTCGAAAAGTGATTGCTGCCTCCTGACACCCTTACTCAACTGTGTAGGTGATGTCAAGGCTTGGTTAGCTCAAAACTTTTTAAAATTAAATTAGGAAAAAAGGCTGAGATCTTGCTGTTGGGAAACTCCCCCGTTAAATGGACTGGCCCCTCAATACCTAATGCCTGCAAAATTACACCCCAGTGCGCAATTTGAGGTCTCAGAGCCAGTCCCAGCTTGTGGTGCCTAAGACAAGACTTAAGACTAGAGGGGACAGGGCTTTCTCCGTAGTCGGTCCTAGACTCTGAAATGCTCTGCCCCTCCATGCCCGAGCTGCCCTACAGCTGCCCTACAGCTTTAGGTCTCGTCTAAAGGCCCACTTTTTTTTTTGGCTTTTAACACTGTGTGAGTTGTGTGGTCCTCTGTGTCCTTTATTTGCTTTATTTTTCTTTTTAGTCATTTCATTGGGTATTTATTTATTTTTAATTGTTTTACCTGTTCTTATTATTTTAACATTATTATTTACTTTTATTTTTATTTTGTGATATTCATATCTGTGCAACACTTTGGCGAACATTTAGTTTTTTTAAATGTCCTTTATAAATAAAGTGGATTGGATTGTTTTCTTTCATTTTCAGCATACAACAAGTCATACAACAAAAAAATATAACAACAGAATGGAGGCCTTGGTACATACCAGATGGACAATTTTAGGTTAAAAATTTCTAATTTCAAGGTATTTCATTGAGTGTCCTATAAAGGGTTAATTACACAGTGCAAACAAGTTTATAAAAATTTTATGTCACTAATTAGCCTGCAACATTTTTCTCCCACAGCTATACCCTATGTTTATCAGGTACTTACAAAGATTTTGAAGAGTTTAATAAGGTTCTCCTTTTAACCTAAATCCCCAGTTATGAGTTTCTTGTAACCTATTTCATTCTATCCTCTGCACAGTCATGCTAGCAGAGACTGACTAGATGACAACATGGAATAAAATGCAAATGTTTTTTGTGTTGCTTCATTGCCATCCATCCATCCATTTTCCTAACCACTTAATTCAATTCAGGGTCGCGGGGGAGCTGGAGCCCATCCCAGCAGTCTTTGGGCGAAAGGCATGGTACACCCAGCTCGCCAGTCCATCGTAGGGCCAGTTGCTTTGTTGCCTGTATTACAATTCATAGCAAAATAAGTTTTTTAATTACTATTTTGATTTGCTTTAAAAGCTCAATGGAGAACTGGTTACTTCAAAATGACATCAAACTATATGCACTTCTGCTAATGATTCGAACAACCTGTAATTTGCGAGTGTGTTAACAAATATATAAATCTGATTTTCCAGGGAATGACGCAACAGAAACATTTGTAACATTAATCCCAATACCATTATTCTTTATGGTGTGTTGGTGTTAGTGTGGGAAACATGGAAAACCTGCTGGACTACGGCTCTAATTGGACCAGAACGATTAACCCTGAGCTACAGTGTCATCCTTTAACTTTGACACTAACTAAAAGGCCAAAGAAAAATGTTTCTCTGTGTTTCTGATTTGTTTAGGACAAGAATAAGCAGACTAAATGTTTCTTTTAGCAAATGGTCGAGATGTTAAAAAGAAGTTTGTAATAATGTAACAACAGTGAAAGGGATGAAACTTAAAACACTTAGTTTGGGTCTTACATACCCAAACCAATTAACAGAGATGACTCAGGCAGGTTTATTTCCTGAAATTTTTAAAAGAAATTTATCAAAGTTGCTGCAAATTTACTTCTACCATATGGTACGCTGGGACCTTAAAGGGTTAATTCAGTTTATTGTGTATCGTTAATATTTTTCTTTATTAATTCACCTTTTCATGACAGAACATGCTATGTTTTTGTGCTGTTACACATTTTTACACCCTCCACAATGTGTTGTGCCCTTGACAGCCACCTACATGGCCTATGCCAAAGGACCAGCTCTGCACTTAACTCACAAACTCCTTTTCACTGAACCACTTTGCAGCCAGTGTGCCTCATGCTTTGTCCATTTAAAACTGACAGCGTTGCTCTGAACCTTCAGAAAAAGGGCAACTACACCACAGCAAACTGCTTTTCCAACAATGCAGTGTTACAATCTTGTGTGAAATGGAATTTATTCAAGTAAGAGGAGGTAGAAGATGGCTAAGGCTTGTCAAATGTTGAATAATATTAGTTTAAAAAGGAAACGCAAGATTCAGGTGCAACACTGTTTTGGATGTAACACACCCTATCTTATGCTTTAAGCAACTTTTTATCTTTCAAATATAAAAAAAAGTTTTCCTTTTGCATTAATAAGTGCTACATCTTAATGAGACAGTAGAAATGCAAGTCAAGTTTCAGCTGGAAGTGCGAATGGGAAAAAAGAAAAAACCCACACAAAACTGGAGAGTACATTTTGCAAAGAAATTCTTTATAAATTTTTGGCCCTTTTTGTAAGTTAAGCTGTTTCATCATTGTTAGCAAACCCCTAACTGGGTCAGTTTTTTTTTCACAATTTAACTGCATCAAAACTGGAATCACATAGGATGTAGGGTTGAATGTGCACTAAGTATCTGAGCGAAGTATAGAGTGGCGCTGCAATGCAGTACAGACGCCCTGCCTCCTTATTCAATCGCAATTAATTATTAGTGGATCTGGGCCCTCTGGGTGAACAACACTATCAATACTGCATCTACTTGCCACGATCAATGAACAAGTTATTTAGGGAATTGGCCACCCCTCCTTCGCATACACTAGCTTTCTTCTGCTCATACACTCTTATGTCTAAGTTTTTCCTCATTGCAGTTGCCTCAAATAGCTCTTAAAAACCCATACACTGCCAGTCCTCTTTTCATTCTTACTCTTCACAGCCTGTGGCCTCACCAGTGTACACAGATGCCCCCCCTTCTTTTCTCCATTGCGATGAGCAGTCCATTAGCAAATGCCAATAAGCCCTCTGTTGCGTGACAGCATGTTCTCAAACAAATTAGAGCCCTAAAGACAACAGGAATATTATTATTTTCAGCCCTCCATCATGTGTTCATTAATCTTCATTTGGGCTTGATGAGTGTGGCAATCAGATGAAATTATATCCTTGTTTTAGTCTCTTGTGGATACCCCCTCACACACAGTCCTATCTAATGCATTCCTGCTAGCAATCGGAATGCAACAAAATTTCCAAACGAGTTTAGATTAATTTAGCCTGATTAGCGGCTAAATATATCACCAAGCTCCTTCAAAGTCATTTGCAACAACAACAATGGCAGTAGCAGCAAGAAACACATCACAGAGTAAATCCAATATCAAGCGCAAACAGGTTCAGGACCTTTAAATATTGAATGATAAACATCACACAGCAGCCTTCGTTTTATTATGCAAACATGACAAATCTGTCGAGCTCGCTGCAAGATTTTGCCTGGTAATTAGAAGGTGTACGTTCACAGCCCGGCTCCATTGCTCTAAATCACTGTAATTGCCCCCAATCTCCTCTTAAAACATCACTATTCATTCCCCCCATAATTACCGGCACATCTGTGGTTGCACATGTGCCTCTGTCCTCTCTGACATCACCGTGCAGGCTGCCAGACCAGAGAGCTGCTTTCTGTGGGTGGCATGCCTGGTGGGGTGAGAAAAGAGCAGTAAAAAGGCATTTTACTGTGACTTTATAACTTTGTTTTACAAAACTCTAAAAATTCACTCCTTCCAATTGAGGCTGTTACTGTTCAGCAGTAGAAGTATTTTTTCCAAAAAGCCAGATGGGCGTCCTACTGAGCTGTGTCTGTGGGCAAATCCCACAACATTATTTATCATATATAAATGGGACAAAACACAGGATGTAACGGCAGACCATTGGTGCCTCTGTGTTTTCTTCGAGGGAGACTGAGCAAGAGCATTTTTCTAAACAATTTGGATATTTTTTGGTGACTTTGCAAGATTGCCCACAGTGGGAACAACAGCCTCAAACTGTTTGAGTGAAGGATATACGCTGTGTACCTTTACACCCTTGAGTTTTCCTCAAAAAACTTTTTGTTTTTCTTTGTTTTTGAGCCAGCTGCCTGCTTTTCCTCTCTCCTTTTGAGTACTTTTGCGGTTTTAAGAACACATTAAATTGTTTGCGCTTACAAAAAAATGCAAAATGCGATCACCCTTAAAAAAAATGGCTGGGCTGCATGATCTGTCAAGCCAAATATGAGTTCTTATAATGCCACGTTCGTTTGCTTTTTCATTCCGTCTCTGAGTTTGAACCCACAGCTTTACTGGAACTGTTGAGTTTATTTAACTGGATAAATAAAAAAAATAGATAAATGAAGATTTTTTTTCATATCACCTCATCAATGACGTCTTTCTGATTGACATCATAGGCAAAGCATATTGCACTAACTGGTGGTGGGCAGTCACGTTACACTCATTACTTTCATAAAGAAATGATAACATATATGTTTTAATCACATTCATTTACAGAATATCACATCACAATAATTTAGCACAGTTTTATCCAAAGCAACTTACAATTCACAAGTTTTAAGTTAGCTGTTTTACGAGGCCTAGCTTAAGCGAAATGCAAACTTACAGCAACGCATACAGTATGATACCAGTATTAGCATACTAAACACAGTAATGTTTATTGTGTTCCAAAATGTCCTTAAATTGCAGTTATATTGGCTAAATTTACACAAGGTATTTTGTGTAATCTTTCTGGGGACTACTTTGCACTAAATGCTAACATTTAGCTAACATGCTCATGATGCTAGTAACATGCGAATGCTTCTTGTATTCATGAGTGAAGCAAGTAAAGTTCAAAACAGCCTAAAAATTGGTGACGTATGCCAGTCAATCATCCCGTAAATAGAAAAGGTACGTTTACACAAGGGGTGAACCAGCAAAATAACTTTTTTTTCTCTGTAAGATGTACTGTAGCTATAGTCCTCATGTCTGTCCTCTGTCCCAGATTTAATGTCCTAGTTATGGCCATAAATTCTGTGAATTTGAACAACATGTAGCTGTTGCCCTGTAAACTCAGTCATTCACACTCCCGTCAAAAAGCCAAGAAGATGCAGTGCGCACCATTAGCTACATAATCCAGCAAATTTCAAAATGAACCTGGAGAAAAAGCTCAAAAGAAGAATGAAAGAGAAATAAATGGAATGAGAGAGAGCAATTAAACTCACCACAGAAAGTAGATTCCAATGCAAAAAAACCCCAAAAAACTCATATATATCCTGTAGAAATGTTTTAAATTAAGGCATTTTGCTCAAGCAGTCTTCATGGATTGATTCCTTTGTAGGCTCCTTCACGCTGGCGAGAAGTGTCAAGGTGTAGCGACACACTTCAGTGGACTTTATTTGCTTAATCTATCCTGTTCTATAGACCTCCGTGGAAAAATGAAAAGACCTGTGGCTGAAATAATTGTGTAGCCTCCTAAAAAAAGCCTTAGGCTGTTCAATTTTTTATGTCAACAGCTGCAATTTGATGAGGTTAAAATTTGTTAACTGAATCTGCAATGGCTAAGAGTGTTTTTGTTGTTTACCTTTTAGCTTCCATAAAGGTAATGAAAAACTCTCACGCTGTATGTGTGTGTGTTTTTTTTTAACCTTTTTGACATTATTCAGCTTGTAAATTTTCCATGTGTAGTGAACTTTAACTTGACCAGTCAATGTTTTGATGGCAGATTTCAGGAAAATTGACATATCTGTTTCAAAGAGGAAAGTCCAAACTACTCTCCAGTGGCTAACTTTGAACAGAAAATTGTAGAAATATAGAATATTTAAGATTTTTCAAGTGATACAAGAAAACCATGTTCACATTATAGAGAATGACTAGTTATAGTTCATCCTAATGGAATATTAATGGGCCAGTTTGATAAGAATATTTATATTTATCTGATTTCATGCTCTTTTAGTTTCTTTTTAAGCACACAGCAGATGCCGATAGCAGTAAAAATGGCTGTTATTCTAAATCACTGTTATCTCCTTTAAGTTGGCCTGCTGCCATGCAATTGAGAAAGTACTGCATAGTTCACAGGACATCTGTCTTTTCTGTGATATCACCTTGACACTTGGCTGGACACTTAAATGCATTATGCCAAGTCATCGTTGGCTAACTGGAGGACAGAAAAAAGAGGCAACAACCAAGAGGGAACTTTGAGGTAGTGCCCGTGTGGGCCTAGGGCAGCAGAAATCATGTGTGACCCAATTCTCAGCTGTCCTAGATATAAACACTTGGCTTCCAGTAGATTACTGTCCTCAGCTCATGATCAAAGACAGCCCAAAACAAACGAATGCAGAAGGAAAAGATGGAGAGACACAGAGGGAGCAATGTCAAAAGGAGAAGAGGATATGCTAAGAAGAAAGGATTTAGAGAGAGAAGGACATGTAAGAGCAAGATGCTCCTGGCATACATATGCAGGGAGAGATAATCTGACATGTAAGCAGACCTTTGTTCACTGTATCATCTGGTGAAGAATGTATCAGCTTCAACTCCAGTCAGTCTTTCTACAACTTTTTAAGCCAGTCTTGTTAATTCATTCTGTGTGGAAGTTTAGGTAGAAGAATTTATATTTTCATGCAGCAATCAACAGCGGTTCTTCTAAACCTATGAAGTTTTTTTTTTTTCCATCAATGTGACTTTAAACAAAATCAGACTTTGACACAAGTACTAAGAGAAGTTGATGACAATGAATATTTGTCATTAATTGAGAAAAATGAACTGCTGTTACACAACTGTGGAGGTAAAGTATGGAGGCTTGTAGAATTTGCAGTAAATATGAAAGTGATTATAAAGCAGGCCAAAGCCAATCAGGCATCCAAGTCACAGGGGTGAGACAGACGTTTGTCCCCCTTGATTTTTCACTGCTGTCAAGGGGGGTGAGTCTTTGAGAGGGAGAGATTTCTGCATTCCTCTGCCATCCCAGCTCATGCACCTGAAGCAGTGGGACATCTTACCACCTGATCACAACTGGTCAATCTTCCAGTTTTCCTCTTCCAGTGGACGTTTTCCTCCAGATGACGCCAGACTGTTCTGTCATGTTGTATCTAGTGTGGCTCAATTATTAAAAAGATTCTTTGAATGCACAACCTCATCATTCAAGTTTTGGAACTTCTCCGTTGTCTCTTTAATGCGCACCACCTGCCCTGTGGAGCCCGTAGAGAAAGATGCATAGAAAAATGGCTCACTTACCATCTCAAGCATGACCTTGGTTACCTTGTTCCTATGGAGAAATCCATAACAAAAATAAGATCTTTTAATCTGCAGCTTTGTGTCTTGCATTCGTGTCCAGATCTAGTAAGATCCCAGTTTGCAAGAAGTTAATTTGCATGTGTAATTTAGAATTTTGCATGAGTAGCTGAACCCCAATTTGCAGGTGATTTACAAAGGGTTATTGATAATGGGTGGTAGGAGTGAATGCATTTGAGATTCCCTTTTTAAATTATGGTTTTGCATGTGGTGTGGTTTGCAGTGTGGTGAGTTTGGAGAGAAAACAGGACCTACAGCAGAGAAATCTGCTTGCCACACAAATAAACACTGTATGGGAGCAATTTTTAGGAAAAAGTTAATGCAGTTGATAAAATTAAGCAAAGAAGGGATAAAGTAAAAAGACATTAGAAGGTGCATAAAAGAAAAAGATTGGGGGCATTAGGTATATGTCCTGTCATCTTTAAAAAAAAAAACCCAAAACAAAACATGAATGAATATGACACAGTCTCTTGTTTATTCATTTATTTTCACTAAAGATTTCATAAATTGGTCCACCTGCAAGCCACCCGTCAAAAAACTCACCAGCTGGGAACTTGGAGAAAAGATTTTTGAAAAAAAAAGGAATTTTGCATTGACCCAAAACTTTTTATACATGGGCACAATCATTTGCTCCTATTACTCTAAAAGAACTAAATAAAAACAAAACAAACATACAAACAAAAAACAAAACTTGCTTGGCCCCATTTAATGTGGAAACATAATAACTACGAACAAGGGCTCATAGCACATCTGGAGGATCCTAGCTGTCATTATCAGGTATGCGTAACTCCTGCCCAAATCCATGCAGAGTTCCTGCAACAACTCCAAAATGCTGAATAAGTCAGATGTTTTGATCATTGTCTTCTTGTTCATCCCCAAAATATCCACACAAGGGTGAAAAATGTGTTCTCTACATCTCCGTGTTTTGTTTTGATGTCTCCTTGTGACAATAACAGCCTCTGTGTGTGCAATTATACACATGTACTGTCTGCGTGTCCTTTTGGAAAATGATTTTGTTCAATAATGAGACGGTTTCTATGAGCAAAATTGCTCTCAGGTTTGATAGATCACATTGTTGGTACCAAATTATTACATTTGCATTTTCTCCTTCCAACACACGCAAAATAGTTTGTGAATGCCCCATATTAAAGCATATTCATTGTGGAAGATGTACTAACTGGATGGAAATGCGCTATTTTGCACCTTTGAAAGATGCAACCCTCAGTGTGCACTGTTAATACATCAGTTTGTACTTTTTTTTGCAAGTGCAGTGAGTTTGTTGTATCAGTACACACAAATCTTAAGCAGTTCCGGGCCATGGTGTATAGACACACTGAATTATTTTAAATATAGCACAGCCATGTAAAGCTATTTGGATCTCTACATAATTCTCACAATAATTTGGTCCACCTGAATGTTCATTTCTCCTCTAATGCAGCTTCTGTGGGATTTTAGAATTCATGTATATATAATAATGTAGAGTGTGAAGAATGAGTTGCTTTTGCACACCTGGTTTAGATTATCAACAAACAATCAGGAACAGTTGTAGCTAACAGAAAGAGGTATGGATTAAATGCTTTACAAGTACTTGGTCTAATTAGTCACCGGAGGAGAAATATAAAATGAAACATTTTCTGTGTGAATAACAGGCAGCTTTTTGGAAAATTGATAAAAAAAATGTGGCGGTGATGGCTGATTAACATTATCTAAATCCATTCTTGGATTTCTTCCAGGTGGAGTTTGTTTATTCCAAGCTGTCCATGCTTGTGATAAATGCTGATGCTGCTCTCAGCCAAAATATCTACCCTTTTGTCAGTTGTACAAGACCGGTACCTTCTACATCAAACATGTTACGTTACACTTTATATTTCTAATCAGAATATGCTTTGTTTAATTATTTACTTTGCAGTTGATAAAGCAGTCACTTTTCCCATGCTTCTGAGGAGGCAGAGAGCCTATCTGCAATAAAAATCCCCAGCATGCACCAAATTTTCCACCAATTATGTTGTGGTTTGATTTCTAATAAATGCCAGTTGAGTATTTATGGTTATCTCAAGTGACATTTCTGCCAAAGAAATTGGGTACCAGTCTCTGCTGAAGTCTTTCCCTTACATCATACTAGTATGACGTACACGAACGAGAGTTGTAACGACAGCAGAAGAAGTGTTCATATTTAGACTGGAAAAGGTTCAAAAACCATCTTTAGAGTTTGCACTCCACTAGTCCAGATTCATAAACATTATTACTCTTCCCAGGAGTGCCTGACCAGTAATGGTCAGTTAAAGAGCAAACGATGTAGTAGCCTTCAAAGGGACAAAGGAACCAGAGGAATTCCCAAGTCCACCATTAAGAGATCAGTGAACAACAATGGAATACATCCAAAGGGCTGCAAGAAGAAAGTGTCTCATATGTTCAACAACATTGTTGCCTGTCTAATAAATATAAAGGGGACAAACCAAAAGGTCACTAGATTAATGCTTTGTAGATGAATGAAACAAATATAGAGCCTTCATAAGGAAATTATTTGACTGTCAATTTTAACCATTTAAACGATCTCCTGTCGATTTTTCTTTTGATAATTTAAGTTGCATTTAAACGATGGAGATTTCACTAATACAACAGCTTTGGTTGAGTTAAAGATGTTAGTAGAGTAGTAGAAGGAAATTTAGTTAATGTTTAGGGTATAGCTAAATTATTCCTAATGTTCATCCTGTTGGAAATGCTGTGGGCGAACATGAAGCAAATTTCTGAGTAAGTTAACCTACCTATCGTTCAGCCTATAGCCGAGGTTGGTTTGTTTGGGGTGATACACTAAAATTCCCCGAGGTGAAAGGGAAAATTGTTAAGCAACAGTTTTTGGAAGATGGCCACAGAAGATTTTCAGAACACATCTTGCATTGAGATTTGACTGCAGACATGACATAACAATTCTCATTTGCAGTGTAGGTTCTCCATTTAAACCCTGTAAATCTTGAACTTTTGAGTGACATGGCCCCTGAAAAAATGTCTCCCACAAAAAGTCTCTTTGTTGATTTATCAAAAAACAGAACTTCAGGTGGCTCCACGGCTAAATAAACTGTTTGGTGAGTCTCTGACACAATGAACATGCTCAGAAAATGAGCTCTCCTGCCTTCATGTTCTACTGCACACAAAAACAAAAACTCCTCACTGCACTAACGCAGTCTGCCATAAACTTTGTCAAAGGTACAGACTGTCATTTTTGTTCATCTGCTTGTAACACTAATAACACATGTCATGCAACACAGATTAACTGTGTGAGATACCAAAATTGCAAAAAAATTCCAAACAATAACTCTTTAATAACTGAGATTAACAGCCTTACATGTAATTACATAATAAAACAAATCAAATCCAAATAAAGTCCATTATTTACTTAAATTATCTCACAGCACACAAATAATGCATATGGCAGTATCAAATTAAGTTAAATATTTTAAAAAATAATAATTGATCAATAGTCAATAGTCAGGTAGCTTTGAGTTCATTTGCTCACAGTTTACAATCAGCTGAAGTATTAACTAAGGAAAAGTATCATTTTTCAGAATTGCAAAAGTAATTATCACCAGAATAGTAACATTTTCGGTTATAGTTAAAAGTTTGGACACATTTTTCCTATAAAATGTTATAGAAAATAAATTTATTCTCAGCATACTTTATTTAAATAAAATCTACTGCTCTTTGTTGACAGAAAGGTGCTAAATTTGGTCAACTGAGCCAATATTAGGGGATATACTGAAGTGGTATTACATTTGTACGTACCTATCAAGTCTCTCCCACAAAATTGGCTGTCCACATTTTATTCAAAATTCAGTTCCTCGGTACAACCAATCAGTTGATTGTTGACAGTTTTAAAAAACATTGATATAAACTGCATTTAGTTCTCCGTATTACACAACTGAAATCTCATCACGGCTCCTCATACAGGTGCCAAATACAGTAACTGAAATCAGATGGGAAAAAGTAGACAACAATACACCAAATGGGCCTATTATTCCATTTTTATTCACTCTCTGCCACAACCTGCATGGCTGTAGAGTTAACCAGGGCCAGCAAGCAGTGGAGCGTTCACATCTTGTCCATGTCTGTGTGTTTCCCAAGTTTCATCACTCAGCCTCATGCAGAGGCAATATTAATCATTATAACCTCCCTCCATGCACAAACTGCAGTAATGAAAATAAAACACACTCTGATGCCTATTCACTGGAGCAAAATCCATCACTAGCTGTCGTTCATTTGTTTAAGTGAGAATCAGATTGTCTGAGCCTTGCCTTTTCTCTGTTAGGATGCCTTTATACATCATTATGGAAGGAAGGAATGAGTGAGTGAGTGAAGTGAAGGATTATGGAGGTCCTGACAGTGGAATGCTGCTGGTAATGGCATCACACCCTGTGATGAAACAGGGTTATAGTACTGTAGGATTAGGAAGTACTTTATGATATTTGTGTAGATCAATAGATGTGAATAATGGTTCAATTAAACAGGCAATAATAAAAATAGCTGCAAGCAGCGTCCATTGGGTCAGAGCCCCCACCACCAGTCTCATTCATCTATTTGGCCTAACTGGGCAGTGTGTAATGTGTTGAGGACTGAATACATGTGAATCATGTCCATTTTGATGCAGATCTCATGTTTCTCTATGGAGTAAACTGTGTTTCTTGGCAAGAAGGCTTTTTTTTTTTTTTACCCCGTGGGTTGCCATGGTAACATTTGTGCCATTAGAAAGGTTTAACAGCATTTTGTCCCCAACTTGTCATGAAATCGCATGAAGGCTCGTTTGTTAACATAGAAGGCGTGTAAAGTGAAAAAAAATGGGGTAAAAAGTGGACGTGTACTCCAAGATGGCGGACACCCCGTTGCCATTGCAACATGTGTTTTATTGACTCTTTGCTTGTCTTGGAGTGTTACACATGTGTGCCAAATTTTGTTTTGCTACGTCAAATTAGATGTTTGGGACACAAATCTTTTGGAGATTTTTTCATACTCTAGGTGGCGTTGTAGAGCTACTTTTACATCGGGGGCGGACCACAGATTATTAAATTTTTCACTGGACTTGTGTGTGCCCAGTTTCACAACTTTTCATGGGTGTTTAGAGGGTTAAATTTGCGCTCAATATGCTGAAAATAAATAAATAAATATAAGCATATGGAAAACCACAGGGCCTGAGCTACACAAAGTATAGAAAATAAAAATATAATAGGATGAACATTTACAATCTGACCATGTTGACATGAATCCCTACCATTCTAAACTTGCCTTTCTGCTGCTCCCTTAGTGTTTTGACTTTTTTTTCTTAAGGTTTTGTGAACTTTGGAAGTTTCTCTGAATAAACTGTGAAGCAGGGATGGAAAATGAAACGCTGTCTGCACATTTAATTTTACAGCAATAAATTTAGTCATCACACAAGAAGGATGCAGTGTCTTATTCTCCATCCCTAAATAAGAAACTATTTTGAAACTAAGAGTCAGAGAAATATTTAAGACACTTGCTAATTATGTATATTTGAAATTAGCATGGGTGCTAAAACTATTTACTGCACACTGTTGCCAGCTGGAATTTTACTGAACTCTTCAACCCTATATGAATCATCCCTCAGTTGAATTATGGTTGGAATCTTCCACTGGCAGCTAATAAAAACTTTATTGATTGCCATGGTCCTGTATATCAGTTTAAACCCACTGATCACAAATCCTTTGAGAGCAATGCTGGAAAACAAGACAAACTATTACTTTCATGCTCACACTCCTATAGGCAATTTCAGAATAACCAATTACCTAACATGCATGTCTTTGGATGGTGGGAGGAAGCCAGAGTACCTGGGGAGAACCCACACTTACACAGGTGGGAACATGCAAACTCCATGCAGAAAGGAGGATGGAACCATCAACCTCTTGCTGTGAGGCCACAGTGCTAACCACTACGCCACTGTATGTAAACAACCAGGATATGATAACCAGCTGTTAAGTCCAGCAGCCTTTTAATCCATTTTATACTAAAATAGCTACTTAGATCATTATCTCTAAGACTGAGACATGTTACTCAATTTTATTCATAATGTGGAATTTACACCCATTAGCACTGTGGAAATATGTATAGTACATGGAATATGTATATGTCAGAATTATTGCAAAAAGTAAAACAGTTTGCCTATATGTCCCATGTGCATATGCACTAAATACTGCTTTACCCTGCTTAGTCCTGACCCTGACAATACTGAACTTGCTCCTGGTCATCTGAGCTGTCTGGATGCTACAGAACCATTAAGTAAGTCTGAGATGTATTTAGGCCCGAGACCATTCAGTGCCTTGAGGACCAGTAGCAGGATTGTAAAAGTCAATCCTTCTGCATGCAGAGAGCTGGTGCAGTGATGGTAGGACTGTTGTGATATGAAAAGTATCCACCAGGAGGCAGGAGACGTGTATCAGACAGTATCCAACAGAGTTTTGGGCAAAGTTCTTACCATATGGTGATGCAATTGGTCTCACAAATGTACCAGATATGATACCCGTTACAGAATGAAATAATGATGGCAAGCACTAAAGTTAATTAACATAAGGTTAATATGAAACCTAGTACGTTCCTGCACTCATAACTCATGTCTGTTAGACTGCCTGCAGTGGTTTCAAGTGAAAACACATTGAATATTAAACATTTCCAGTGTTAATCAACGTTATTTTACAGTAAAACCCTAAAACACGAGGAAACGTTTGCAATAGAAGAATATAGATTAAAAAATAGGAGAACTGTGATTTTAGAAGAAAATGTGCTTATAACGCATAAAAAATGAAACTTGATTGCAACATTTCCAGGCTGGTACCAGCCACTAGGAAGTCATTCTTAAATGCTGTTGTCATGAAGGTAATGGAAAGCTGTAATTATTTTGTGGGTCAAAATGAAGACCTGACTAATGTTACACTTTGTAACATGTTATACAGCCAGCAATACACACAAACTGAGAAAAACAATGAAGAAACCAGTGATATAGATAAATAACCTATTTACACTCAAATAGTTTAAGATAAAGCAAATGCATTTAATGCCTAATATCTTATTGCATGTGTAAACATCACATTAAAATAATTATGCTTCAAAGAAAGACATATTTTTACTTATATTATTAGTGCAACATACCATTTTGTACCTTTAATTAAAGCATTATACAGTCAAAGCTGCAGCTGTCTGTTATAGAACAAATAAAAAAGATAACAATAAGCTTTTTTTCATGTGGGAGCTTCAGGCAATTCTCCTTTTAGTAAGTCCAAAGGTCAAAGGGAAGATTCAGCTGAAAAGCTGAACTGTCATTGCTAGCTGGCATTTAAACACACAACTGCATTTTACTGTTGCACGGTGAAGAGATGAATTGTTACAAATGAGATTCAGCAGGACAGAGAGGAGGAGACACCATTTAGACTTCAGTCAGGGCTCTTTAAAACAATCAGACTCAGGTTAAATCTGCAGATTCTCTTCCTATATGGCACCCTGCCTGAAATAGCATGCAGAGACAGCCATATATTGGCCGCCTGCCTGTCATACATGCATGCAGGATGACAGTCTTTGCACCTGCATTGCCTGTGTGTCTGAAAATGGTTGCCAACTTGCACAGAGCTTGCACATGACAAAATCACCTAACGCACAGGTAAAAATGAGAAGCATCCTCTCCAGTAAAATACAACAAATTGGACATGTAAGTTCGAATGCAGCCAGCTTTCAAGTTTACCCAAAGGTGATTTAACAATCCTTTTGAACAAAGGACATTCCTGCGCGTGGTGCATCTGCAACAGAAGAATGGAATAAATCGGATTGTGTGAGCTCCCTGGTGAAACAGAAGAGTATTTCTACTTGGTGTCATCATGCTCATTATGAGATACCCATTTATAGATCTGAGAAGGTGCTTTCAGATCCCCAGAATAGCCATGAGGTCAAACTGAGAAGAGCTTTTTCTTTAAACAGACAGAAGTGTGCCAGGCTAAGTCTGAAGCATTTTCACAGACACTGTTCCCTTTTCTTCGTACAATCACAATTGTGTCTTGAGTGACACGTTCCTTTCATTTACCATTCCACTGTGTAATTTATCATTCACTTGCTGAAGGTGTTTGGAAGACGCTTTGCTTCATGTCAACCGCTGGCTGCTTTAAACAAAACCACATACAGCATGATTCAGAGAGCCACAGTGTTTTACAGCTGAAATCCTTTGTTGCGGATTAACCTCCACAACATTAGCTCATTTAACCTTTCTATGCATACGCATACGAGATCAAACTAGTAATTTCTTTTTAGGTGGACAATATACTTAAATAATGTGCTTTTATTTCCCCTGTTAGGAAGAGCAGCTGAGTTTGTTTCCTGCTCTGATTATAGTGAAGTAAAACCTCTGTTTTATATTTTATCCATGTTTTTGTCTGTGCTCAGTTTAAAAACGGATGAAAAAAAAAACCTTGTTCAATAAGCTGCCCAGGAACCCTAAATATGAACATATCTTTTGTTTATAAAGGGGTAATTCACTGAGAGGCTGGGGTTATAGAAACCTTAACATCGCACTACATGTTTCTCTTCACACTGCACACCTCAGACTTCCAGTACAACTCTGAGTCCTGTCATCTGCAGAAATACTCTGATGATTCTGCAGTTATGGGGTATATCAGATGCAGAGCACAGAGAACTGGTCAGTCAGTTTGTTAAATAGTGTGGTCACAATCATCTCATATTAAATAGCAGCAAAACAAAAGAGATGATTATTAACTTCAGGAGGAACAAGAATAAACAAAGCACTGTTTCAATCCTGGTAGTCCAGCCGGACAACAAACTGGACTGAAAATGCAACACAGATTACATCTATAAGAAAGGTCAGAGCAGACTGTACTTCTTAAAGGTAGAGTATGTAAGATTTTCCAAATTTTCAAAATAAATTAACTAATAAAATAACTACAATCATAATTAGATAGTTTTTTGAACATGTAGGATCCAGTCTGTCCATATTTGATGCGTTATTAAATTACAAGTTTAATTAATGACAGATGACAAAAAAACACTTTTTTTTTACTGGTAGGCAAACATTTAAGAAGGGTCTTTGTCATTAATTAAACTTGTAATTTAATAACATCAAATATGGACAGACTGGAACCTACATGTTTTAAAAAACTATCTAATTATGATTGTAGTTCTTTCTTTAGTTAATTTATTTTGAAAATATTGAAAATCTTACATACTCCACCTTTAATGTCTGCACCAAGATGTTGCATATCTTCTATAAGTCTGTTGTGGAGAGTGCAGTCAGCTTTGCAGCATTTGCTGGGGTAGTAGCATCAGAACCAGAGACTTGAAAAGAATCAACAAACTGATCAAGAAAGCTGGTTTTGTGCTTGGAGTAACTCTGGAGCAGCTGGAGCTGATTGTCCAAAGAAGAATGCTGCACAAGCTGATGAAGATGATGGAGGATTTTTCACACCCTCCCCACAACACAGCGAAGAAACAACAAAGTGTGTTCAGGGACAGGCTTCTTCAGGTCCGCTGTAAGACTGAAAGATACAGAAGATCATTCCTGCCAGCAGCCATCAGACCTCCTCAAATTAATTATTATATACTACAATATTGAATTTTCCATTGGGGATTAATAAAGTATTTTTCATTTAATTCATTTATCATCTTAAAATAGAAATAAATTTCACAGAATCCTATTTATCTCTTACGTAAATGTGCTTTCAAATTTTTTTCTTTTACTTTTAACTCTGTGTTTGTAGATCAAACCATATTTACCAGATGCGCCTTTATCCTTTTCAGAGCTTCTTCAAGCCTGAATATGATGCGCAGGTGCTGCAACTCCCAACCTGGGCAAATTTTCATGGGTGAGTGTTATTCAGATGAGTGATAAAATATTGATTGCTTCTGAGTGGATGTATGAAACAACAGCTTTGTTGAGAAATTTGATAGTTAAGGAGCACGCAAAACGATTGCCTGCTGAAACGGTGTATGCATAAAGAATTCCCTTCCTCCTCTGGAGTGTCTGGATATCTGCCATGGAAATAATAAGACTCCACTTTCAAAGGATGCAGAGCTTCACTATAACAATGCATGTGCGAAATAACTATGAGGGGCCATTCATACAACCTTTGGTTAATCACCCAACTGCCTCCGTCCATTCTCTGCATCCTTTTCTGTCTTCCCTCACACTTAATACACCTCCACATAACCCGGTAATCTCATTCATCATTGCCAGACAAGAATGGATATTAGTAACCCTGCAACACTGTGCACAAGTGCATTATCTCCCTGCCACTTGTCTCCCGACTTCATCACACAGCTTCCCATGTAATGAAGTTAATTTCCAGAAAGGCTGCAAACTGATGGCAGCTTTGTTATTAGTCTGGCCTTGTTTGCTTGTGAGTCATTGTCTTGAATCACAGTGACCTTTTTGCTATTGTTTCTGTGGATACTCAGTCTTAAGGCACACATACGACACTTCCCAAGCATGTAAAAAGCTTAGAGAATACACTGGGAATAAGTAGAGACGTTTCCAATCTTTTGGGCTTGTAAGCTCTCACAAATATTAGATGTGTTGGCTGTTTTTTTTTTTAGTTGCTGTCATGTTTCAGTGCAACCAACCGGGTTATTGGCGAAGGAGCCAGAGGGAAGTAGTTTCAAGTTTTGTAACTTAACTTCCCTGGTAATTAGATGGAAAGTCCAAAGCATGCGTTTTTAATAGAAATGATATTTATTCTTTAATTTCTCAATAAAAAATGATTTGCAATAACATGTTTTGTCAGCACACAGATTCTGCATAAAGACTTGATGCAATTTAATCAGATTTTTCGGTAAGTCCTAAAAAAATGATAGAGAGAACAACTAAAAAGAGATTTATAAGCAACATTCGGTATTAAAAATATGCAAAAGGTTAGCATTATGTTGGACAAGTGATAAGGGATGTCATATGTATGCATGTGAGCTTGCACTTTGTCTGATCTTGTGAAAATATTTTAAAAAAAAAAAGTATCAGAACATGCACAAAGATATTTCTGATGACCTTTGGAGAAATAGCTGCTGCTTCACTAAATACTGGCATGTGCTGTGAAAATCAGCTCGCAAGACTTTTCTCTCTGTTAACTGTCAGAGTGTGAAAAAAGTGCAGGGAATTTAAAGACCTTGTTTTGTTTTAAACAAAGATCAATAGGAGCAGTGTGTGTAATGTAATATTTATACCAATAGAACTGTGTTTTATTTATTTTTTAAAGTTTAGCTTTTAAGGTAAGTGTGTTAAATCCTTTGCTTTTACCAGTCAAGGCTGCTTTATCCTCAATGCCTTGACGGCTTCAAACCAAAGCTTCCAGTGGCAAATCTAACTCCAAAAGCATGAAGAGATGGCATTGCACATTATCCTCCACACTCTGCTGAACATTAATCATGGATATGGGTGACTTTCTGAGCTAATTAAGCTAGTTAGTAGTTTTTGACTGGGTGTTAGACATGCCCCACATGCCGGGTTAACCATCTAAAACAGGCGTAGCAAACTGCAGTCCCTGAGAGCTGCGGTCCTGCAAGTGTTGGTAGTTTCCCTGCTGCAACACACTTGATGCACATTTAAGTTTATTAGCAGACTCCTGCAGAGCTTGATATCAAACTCGTTACAAGTCTGCTAATTACCCATTGATTTGAGTCAGGTGTGTTCCAGCAAGGGTGAGAACTCTCTTTTTTTTTTTTTTTTTTTTTTTTGTCTTGTCCAGCATTTAAGCAAGCAGACTGATGTTCTGGATGCTGTGTTCTGCTGAGCAAATTTATTTTGCCAAGGGGAACTTTTGTAGATGTAATGATCCCCTTGTATTTCTTGATTCTTATTTTATTTTTCAATTTGTTTTGGATAATAGCTTGTATTACAGAGTTTATGCTACTGGACCCGACCGGAAAGGACAGGAAAGGGGCAGAAAGAGAACAGAAAAGAGAACATAAAAAAAACAAAAAAAAAAAAAAACAAAAGAAAGAGATCAATGCATACATGTATATGCACATACATACCCACCTACATATATATGTATATACACTCGCACATACATTATATATATACATATATACATACATACATACATATACACATACATACACATGCATACACACACATGTACACATACATGCATACATAAAGATAGATATACATACATACATATACACATACATACACCCACATATATATATATATATATATATATATATATACATATATACACATATACATACTCACATACATACACATACACTCACACATATGCATACATATATACATATCCATACACATACACAAGGGTGAGAACTCTCAACGCTTGCAAGAGAACGGCTCTCGATAACTGGAGGAAAAAAAAAAGGATTTTTTTCAAGAAAAAGCAAAAAAAAAAAAATCGAGATTTTTGATTATTTGATTAGATTTCCCCAGCCCTAGCGTCCATACTGTAAAACTAATTTTTGTGTAACTCTGCACCTGTTTAACACAAATGCCACCATATTGTGGGTACAGAAGACCTTTTATTTTTTTTAATGTAAATTTATATCCACTTTATGTATAATAATATATGTATAAACATAATATGTATAATCATAACTCATAAAAATGGTATTTATTGGTTCTTTCCAACCTCAACTAGTTAGAGGACATCTCTGACAAGTCAAACTGAAGCTCAGGTCTCAGGAGGCGATAAAACAGATTTTAGGGAATGTTATTGTTTTTATGAGTAATGTACAAAAGGCTGTGAGGTTCTAAAACAACTAACTGGAGTCCTCATAACGGTTATACCATCAGGAAAGCACCGAAGAGTAAATGGTGTGCAGGCCTTCATCGAGAAGGCATTTCTTTCACATGTGACTATTTGCAACATAGACTGTATATAAAGAGGTGGATGTAGCCTCCGTGACGTCACCCGTAGGTTTCTGAAGAGCTGAATTGAAGCTCGGTGGGCAGTTCCTACCATCTCCATCTTGGCAGAGGCATGCGCGTCGTCTCACCTGGAAAATACAAATATGGGCAAAGAGGTGGAACCGAGAGGGGGGCTGTCAGCGTCATGGTGGATGACTGACATCGAGCGAACTCCAAGCTTTCCGTAGCTAAGAGCTAACCAAGATAACCCGGAGATAACAGGAGATAACAGGAGCTAACTAGCTAACGGAGGTAAGCGGTTATGTTGTTAGCCGGCTAAAAACTGTGGTTTTTCTACGTTCTTCTGACTTGAAGCAGGAGATTGGGTACCTGTCAATCAAAAGGACACGCCCCTCAATATGCCAAACTTTGAGATTAAATTACTTTTAAACGGGCGAGTTAGAAAAAAAATTCACTCCCCCGATAGTTGTCTTGAAGGTAAACCTGACCTATTAACTGAAAATGGATTTTTGAACCAGGCTGTAAACACGTTTATTTCTGCTGTGAAGTTGGCCTTTTTAACTTCGGAGTCAGCCAGCCCCTAGTGGATGAAGGGGGAACTGCAGTTTTATGCACTTCCGCAAAGGCTTCACTTTTAACCGCTGAAGGTTGCTGCTTGATTTGCAAGGTGCCCGTGGCGAATGCTAAATCATCATCACTGTCATCATCATATTTTGTGAATGAAGTAAACAAAGGAACTTTACATTTAAATGAAAATATGTTTAGACAAAGTAAAGCCATTCTGGAGCATCAGTGTCAAAGTCCTTTCTTCAATGCAACAGAGATGTTGTGGAAGGACTTAAAGTGAACATACTAACTAAAGTGAATATACTAACATCCTAGAATTGAGGATACCTGGAAAAGTTTTTCCAGGGTGAAACTCAGGACTTATCAGGTTGCTAGAAACATTCCGTTGTAGTCACTGCAGCATGATCGGGGGGGCACATCAGATGCTGTACATTTGTCTCATTTGTGTAAGTTGTTCCTTTTATCTGCTCAACTTGAATTGAAATATACTAAAAAGTCCTGAGTACTTTCATTTTTGCTATATGTTCACTCAAGCAATCAAGCGTTTTCATTTTAAATGGAGAAAAAAGGCAACAGATATAAGTGTCAAATGCTGAGAGAGAGATACATAAATACTGTATATGCCCGTGCAGGGACTCAAAGCTCTTAAAAGAGGACTTTTTGAAAGGCTGGAGGTATCTGTTCATGATGTGAATATCATCCTGCTTATGGTAAAGAGAGCAGGCATTAAAGGGCTTAGTGAGCATATGGCAACTCTCAGAAGACTTTCTTTGAAATCCCTTCTCTATGTTTTCTCTGTTACCCAGAGAAATCTTGCTTAGTTTATATTCTTGGAGCAGAACCACAAGCCTCCATTTGCCCTCTGATTAAGGGGGGCCTTATAGACTCAGCAGGGTGATCGGTGAGGGTCACAGCCAGCGTTTAACCCTCTGTAGACCCAGCAGCCGCTTTCCCTCCTGGACATCTGTTCTTGATTCACATGGAAAAGAAAGCAGTGGTGGTCTTTTACAACAAGATAAGACTGGTGATGTAAGCATGGATGTTTTCTAAAAGCAAAAGGAGGTGCCGGCGACAACTGTGCTAAAATGGAGATTTGGTGGTCTCGTCTTCCAATCAAGCACCCATCTATCTGTAAAATGTGTTCACATAGAAACTGAGTTGCTGTTTAATTTCTAAACGCATATTTTTTTGAAAGAGACATAAAAAAAGGTTTCTTATTCATTAAGAAATACGGATGTTTGAGTCTGGGTTCATGTTAAATTCAAACTGACAGAAAAAGAAGTTACCGTTCACCAGAAAGACAGACTGAGAGAAAAAGGAAAAAACGGAGCCAAGAAGGAGGGTTCATAAAGGATTTGGGTCATAGATTGCCAAAAGGGATTGTATTATATATGTGTAAGTGTGTGTGTGTGTGTGTGTGTGTTTGGTTTGTGGATGGGAGGTGTTGTGACTTAAATGTTTGCATTTTCTCTCTATTTGTGAACATTGACATATGTGCCTGGATTAGTTACAAAAGAAAAAGCTAAATGTTTTTAATATTGTCCTTTACAAGGACAACTGTTAACTTTAAAGTGATTAAATGGATGTATGAAGATGAATTATAAAGGATGAAATATACAGATATGCTTTTAGCAAGCTGATAGACTGTCCTTAAAACGGATTCAGACCCTCATGTTAGCTGGATAAGTAACTGGTGACCCTGTTACATTACTGCTATGCAGTGCAGCTGTGTTGCGTGCTTTCATTATAACCAGGGCTACATGGAAGAAGACATCTTGTATCTCAGTGGGATTTTCTTGGAGCAGAGGACGATGACCAAGGTTAGCTGAATCCTGGATAACACCAGCCATCCTCTAAGCACCAGCAATCCTTTGACGACCACCTTCACTTTGCAGAGGAGTTCCTTCAGCAACACACTCGCTGCACAGAGAGATTCAAGAAATAGAGCCGACACAGATGACTTAGAAATGCATGGTTTTTATTGACTGAGAAAATTTTTTTGAAAATGTTTGTTTTGCTCGCCAACTTTTTTTCATTTTTTTCCCCATGAAAATCAAATTAAGATCATGCAGTTTCCCAAACTACAACTAAGCATTGATTGAGTTGGTGTACACGAACCAGTAGCAGATGAGCTGACTTTTGGAACAGATATTTGCTTTATCAGGCAGGAAAAAAGCCCTGATTAATGATAAGGAGGGCGGCAGGTCCTCTTAAACATTCTGTTATAAGCTGAGAGACTAAGCAGTTGTTATTGCAGAAATTTATTCTTGTTTTCTCACCTTTAACTTTTCTTTTGTTACACATACACACCAAAATCACTTATTAAAAGTAAGTAATTTACTAGTGAGGCTTAATGGATTTGGTGTTAAACACTTAAGAAGAGTGTCATCCTTAAAAACTGAGATCATCCAAACAGTTTGAAGTACACTGATGGGCGTTATGCACATTCCTGGGCAATAAACTTTCATGGAAGGGCTTGGGGCTGAGATACTACACTCACTAAGTTTCTAATGAGCATTGTGCTTCTCTTTATGGCACCACTTTTCTAAATAACAAGAGACCTTCGGCATAAACTTCTATCTTCAAGTAAACATTTTAAAGAAAAGAAACTTAAAATGTTTTGCTATAATGTACAGCTGTTTCAGAGGAGGCAAAGACAAGACAAGATTGTTAAAGGAAATGCAGAAAAGCAAGAGGCAGGACAATAGTAAATATTAGACCTTCTTTTACTTACTGGATATATGATATATATATATATATATATATATATGAAGAAAAAACAGGATGCAAAACAAATGTCATTTCTAATGTGTAAGTAATGATTAGCTCCTTTTTTTTTCTTTATTATGTTGAAGGGTGAGGTGAAGTTGTCATTGTGAGGATTTCAACAAAAATCTAAAGAATTTCTGACATTTTAGCTTAAAAATATGGAGGAAATGGTAGTAAATGTGGTTGTTTAGTTAAAACATATCTGCCTGAGCTACCTTGCTACGTTGTTTCCATTGTTTGTCCGGGCAAATAAAGACTTCTGAGGTATGTCTTGCTTACTTTGCAACCCTTGTAACTATGTTTGATGCTAACTTTGTTGCATATTCTGTCTGCTTAAGTTATTATTAAATTGGATAGTAACCTATTCTTTGACCAGAAATGGTTAAACTTGTATTTTATAATAAAACAATTGACAAAGAAAAAAACTGTTAAATTCAAACTGTATGCTCTAATCTGTACACAAGATCATTAATAAGCATATGCTCCACTAAAATGTCTTTATATCCTCCAAACCTTTCCCTCAGTGCTTTGTATCATGGCTGACAGGGAATGTGCAACATAACCACAGCATGATAACATCAGCGATTAAAACAGAAGGTAAATATTGTTGTATTATCCATGTTGCACACCTAAAGTCTTAGTTCATAAAACCTTTGAGCTGTCTCAGACTAACATGCAAATTTGTGTATGTGTTTTATGTTTGTGTTTATCTGAGTGTCCAGGAGCTTAGAATTGTCTGTCTCTGTCTCTTTTCTGAGCTCTTTCCAGCCAGTAAAAGTCAGATGGATGTTGACCCGCGTGCTTTCTTTTGCTCCGCCAGTTTCTTTTTTTTTTTTTTTTCCCCATGTTTCATTCTGTGTGTGTGTTCATATCAGTCAGTGTGTTGATATCCAGTTACTGGCATGAGATGTGGTGTTGTAAGACAAGTGCGGTTTCTCAGCCTCTGAAAGCAGTGAGATAATATTGGCTCCAATGATGTGCATAAAGCTCACTGCAGTATCAAAATGAGTCGAGCAGAAAGTTTTAAGGTTGGAATCTTACTTTTAAACCAGAGTTGGACAGAAAACACAAAACTACAGACCTGCTCTGAAAAAGGCTCATGATCCAAGATGTGACTGCTCTCGTGTTTCTTGAATGCTATAAAACATTTACAGACATTTCAAATACTGAAGACATCAGCAGTGGGACCTCTCCTGAAATAGTCTATGTATTTATCTCAATATATGTCGTTCGTTAATTCTACTATTGAAACCAACTGTTGTGTTAAAAATCCTTTTTTTTTTTCCAAATTGCTTTTTTTTTCATTTTTATTGAGTTGAAAGCTATTTTAAAAAGGAAAAACAATGCAAAAGGCTTTTCCCGCTTAACAACTCTAAGCCACATACTCACACTCACTCACACACACACATGCACACATGTGTAGTATCAGTATACCCCATTGCCGGGTCACAGCGCACAGGGTCAGCCAAAAACCAAAATGTCTAGAGCGCTGATCTGTAGCTGTTAAGGGGCTTGCACAAAGGCATACTTTTGGCAGAGATGTTCAGTGGTTTGGGTGAAATGCCAACCTGTCTCTCAGTACTGGCCTGCATCCAGTCATCCCCCCCCCCCTCCCACGAGGATGGGGGTGACTGGACCACTGACCTGCAGAGGGATTTGTGTATAAGAGCAGGGATAAAGAGGCATCACTGGCTACTGAAAATGATGTGGCTATAGCTACCAAACAGATAAAAGCTGAAAGGTAGTCCAGCTCTGTTGGCTTTTGGTTGGATCTGAGAGCTTAATGGAGAGTTTAATGTACAGTAAGAATGGATGGTTCTTCTTTTGCAGCTCTCATGAAAAGTTGATGCTTAAGGTAAGAGCTCCAGTGTCTGTCATTCACTCTGGTGATTTACAGGGACTCATCGGGAATCTCCTCCTGTTTATTCAACAAAGAGGTCAGAGGGTGATGACCCACTACTCTGGTCTGTCATCACATGACCTCACGGTGACATCACTCAGTGATATGGCCTGTGGACTCAGCACTTCTGCACACATTTCTTGTCAATCACATGAGCTAGTAGGGAACCCGTGATCAGAGGTGAAGCTTAAATGTTTTCTCTCCGCCGCACTGTCAGCAATGTTTCTAGATGGTTAGAAATATTGTTTTGACATAAGAATATAGCATCCTCATGGTTCGGCTACTGAGACGAATCAAAGACTTTCAATTCCTTTTATAGTTTTCCATAGAAAGACAGATTTACCTCCGATTGTAGCCTGTGAAAGGCGCAGCGGCAACTCACTCCGCAAAAAAGGATTCAGATGAGCAATCAGATATTTTGACAGATACTGAAGGCAGAATTGCTGAGCTGCTCAAGACAATCTGTCACGTCTTGTCTTTTTGGCTATTTTTTTTTTTTTTTTATGATTGCAATCAATGCTTATGGTTGAATGGGCCTGACTTGAAATTTCCTCTGTCACACCTCAGATATGTCTGGATAATTAGAATCTGCAGATTATTAGCATGAAATTGTTTGATGAAATTAGAAGTTGGAGGGAAGATTGAGTGAAGGTCTCGACACAGGCCAGCTTTATCCAAACATTTCAGACTAAGATTTGGTTCTGGGCAGGGTGCGCTTCATTAGCACAGAATGAAACTGCTGGGGGTTTCTCAGCTGGCTTGGAAGCGCAGTCTAATAGGGTGGAATCAAATCGCTGGGTGGAAAATGGAGTGGAAGCTCTTTGGAGGAGAGCTGTCATGTAGCCACTTTAACGGTATGAATCAAAGTTTATTTGCAGCATTTATGCTGCCCAGTGCATATCTACACATATAATGAAGACATTTTCTCATATTCAACTTTGGGGCAAGGATATGCATAGTGGACACATAGGCCATTTACACATATGTCGCATAATTATGGCATATGTCTCATTTTCTTTTGATTGCTGTTTTAATTTACATTATGCAGCACATTTTCCACCTTCTCTGATTACTCTTTTGGCCTTGGGGGTCGCTGCTACAGCTTTGACTTTTCAGTGATATGCAAAGAACTGCGATGGCTGCATCAACATCTGTGAGTGCTGCGATAGTTTAGGCTAATGTTTTAATTGGTTCCTAGGAACGGAGGGCAAGCCAAATTGCTTTAGTGTCCCAGAGGCTTTCTCTTTTAATGAGATATTCTCCCCTCTCAGGATCAGAGGGGTCCTGACCCATGTGTCGTCACTAGGATATTATTGTAGTACAGTCCCCCCCACTCTGATAGAGCACAGTAAGAGGTTAATGAAAGCAGAAGTCAGGGAGATATCTGTACATGCACAGGGAACAGTACCTGCCAGGCAAAGACTTCTTTGAAAGAGGCAAAAAGAGAAGAAATGACTATTTTTGTTCCAGGTTATAATTGCATTATGAATATGAACTTAAACTACAGACTTGCTTCATAAGAAGGAGGATTTTGAAATATCCCCTTCTTCTCTGTCATGTCTTTCATGTGTAGTTGAACAACGATGCCAAAAGCAAGGGGGGGGGGGGGGGGGGGGGGGGGTGTTCCTTTGTTGTCATTTATCAGTTGAGCAGGTAAGAAGTCAAGAGTTGAATACAAGCAAAGCATTTCTGTTTTGAAGCTGTTGCTGTAAAGCAGACGGATTTTATCCTGTTTCCATCCATTTTTTACTTCCAGCGAGAAGAAAGAGACAAAACAAAACTAATCCACTTGGGGGGAAAGTGGCCTTAATATCAGAAGATGACAGCTGTGGATGATGCAGGATCCTTTCCAAGGTGAAGAAAAACCCTTCACAACATTCACTTAAGTGAAAAAGATTTAGCAGGAGGAAGAAGTGCCATTTTTAAATCTGCTATATGAAGTAAAGCCTAAATGGGATCAAGTGGAGAAGATGGTTCACGACAAGGTGCAACCCACTCAGGAGCCTCAAGAACTGAAGAGCTGGTAAAGAGTTTGCTTAATATTAATCATATTAGATGCTACAAAAGCATTTTCTGACCATTTAAAACTCGTCTTGCTCTAAAAGGATAACAAAAAAAGGAAATGTATGAAGAGCAACTCAAAAGCAACATCATGTGTAAAATCTAGAATCAGTGTTGGTTCTTCCAGTCGCCCCTGAGTTAAAAATTTTGATAAATTAACTGCGATTTTATAATTTACATTAATCACAGTGATCAATTCTTGTTGTTAAAGTAAATTAAGCTCAGGGTTGACTGCAAAATGCTGTGCTTTAGAGTTATATTTCAGACTTTAAGAAGAATTTCTCATTGTAAAGAACCAAAACCTGTCCTTTTCATTCGGACGTTTCCTTTTGAAGGCAAATTTCTCATTCATGCACTCAAGTTGAGTCTTATCATCTGCTTCCATATTTAGTAATTCCACTACGGCCACACGCCATGGCAGCGAGTCAAGAGAAACCTCATAGTGTGAATATGTTTAGATACACACTCACACACACACACACCCACACTCAGTGTTGTTCAGCATCGTTATGAAAAAGGTATGCATGGTCTTCTTTTGTCTTTAAAATCTCTTTAAAATTTATCCTCACCATTCATCAGTTAATAAAACAGATAACAAAAGCAGAACAAGGCAAAACAGAAGAGCAGCTGATGTCCTTCACCTGTGGTCGCCCATGACAAAGGCTCTTTAAACATGGCAGACAAATGGAAAAAGATTAGAATCTGTGAGGGCTGTCAGTGTTGAGTGGGTACGTTTCCTTTTGGGTCTTTTCACTGTGACAACCGAGAGAAAGAAAAGGCGCGGCGAATGAAAAGAAAAGACGACAGTTACATGGCCATACTTGGCCTCAGGCCATTTTTTTTTTTTTTTTTTTTTATTGTTCAAAGGACCTTTTGTTTATAGCAATGCTAAAAAAAAAAGAGAGATATCATAGATATGGGAAGCAGTCCTACTCTGCTGATAAAAGTGCATATGACACCTACCGCCTTCCCTGCAGCAAAGCAGAGATATGGCAGATACCTTAATACTGAGATCTTATTCTAGCTGCCTCAGGCCCCACCGCACCACCTCTTCCTTGGTTAATCCTCCTCCATGAGCAGTTAAATCAATCTGATACACCATGTTTAACCCCCTGAAGGATCTGTTTGATTAAAATTTAACTGATGATCTATTACCTAACAATCCTCTCAGACGTAAAGCTTGACAATAACCTCGTATCATGAAAACAAAAACGCGTTATTTCAATGAGGAATCGGGTTGCAACATGGAGGTAAATATATTGTGTTAATGCTAGTCATTTTCTTTTAACAGATTTTACCATTTCCACACACAGAAGTAGATGTATGTGACGGGACTGACTCTAGAAAGCAAAGTTTTATTGAATTTGCATGTTAGACTATCCAATCCCAGGCCATGAAATATAGCTGCTTTATTAACAGCCATGGTGTCTGATGGTATCTCAAGCAACTCATTTATTTACTTCCCAGACCTTTTTCTTCCCAGAAGACTAGATTGGTATACAATGGTAGTATTACTTATTATTTTTTTTTAGATGTTGCTGCCATCAAATTCAAATTGAGCTATTATTTCCCATTAAATGGTAAAATGTCTCAGTTTAAACATCTGTTTATGCCTTGTTGGACATAGAATATGGTTTTATGAGATTTTTATATCATTGCTTTCCGTTTTTATTTACATTTTACACATCATCCCAACTTTTAAAAAATACATTTTCATTAAAAAAAAAAAAAGTAAAACACAGTTGCAGTTTTTATTTGCTCCCATAGTGTGTATTGCTGCCACCCCGAAGTGAATGTGATCACTGAAAATGATTAACTCAATTAAAACCATACATTACGATAACGACTTGTGGAGTAATCCTTTCTGCCTCAGCAATACGGCTGATGCAGCGGTTGTGCTGCAGTTTTTGCTTTGTTTCTTTTCCCCTGCTGTAGCTCCGTTCTGGAGACATTACAGCGCCCTTACAGGAGCAGGTCCCCCCTTTGACTGACAGGCTGATTTGCTGCGTTCTCCATTGCTGTTCCTCTCCACCAAGCAGAGAAAATTAGATCTACAGTCGTGGTGCTAATGTCATTCAATGCCGTCTTTGTCATACAACTGTGGATGCTTTTGTGCACTTGTCTGCATGTGTTTATGTGCCCGGGTGTGTCGAGAAATCAAGTGTGTGTATTTGTTGTAGTTCTGTGCCAAAGTAAATGCAGTGACCCATAAAGGCAAAGTCATATGAAGACATGCTAACTCATAATGTGGTTTGGAGTCCGGGGTTCGGTCAGTTTACCATGCTGCAAGTTTAATGGAGCTCCTTCCTGCCCACAACAGGGAATCTGAGTCTGGTTGGGAGGTGAGACTTCAGGGAATGAAGAAATCACCATTGCTGCTGACTCAGAGAATCACTCTTGCAGTATTTTACTGAAAACACATGAAGCAAGCAGAGAGGGAGGTGCAAATATTCCGGGCAGGAGCCCACTGCCTCAGCTGGTCTATTCACTTTCTCATAACCCGACATGCCTTCTCACCTCATTGGCTCTGTTTCGCTGCATATCATGACCAGGGCTGAGCAGATGTGCATGCAAGTGTGTGAAACAGCATTTTAACTCTGATTGGGTTTGTCTATTACAGTAGACTGGCTGTGTGGATGCTGTTACTGATTTACTCACTGATGCTTTGCCAAGTAGATTCATTGCACAGCCTATCTAGAAACAGTCATTACAGAGCAGTGCCGAACCACGGAGGAAACGCTCACTCTGTGCTGCAACTCAGAGCTCTGACCCAGATCCCCGATGAAGGAAGTTTTTCATCTTCTCACTCTCTTTTCAGAAGAAAGGCTCATCTAGCCTCAGATATGTGCCTCCATTCCACTCAAATGTGCATTCCCACCATTTTCTACTATTTCTGTGTTTGCAGATTTTCTGAGATGCAATGGGTAAGCATCAAATTGATGACGGGGTGCCAGCCAGTTTAAGCATACTCCCCAATTAGGGAAAGACAAAAATAAAAACAATGAAAAAAGGGGGAAAAGATGGTTTGATAAGTGTGCACGTGAGTAGTCTTTAAAGCATCTTCTTTACATGAAGCTCTTTAATCAAACTTGCTGCCACTTTTCTGCCATTGCTTTAAATAAACATTTATTTCTAATCATCATCTCGACCTTGTCCAAGGACCCGCACTTCACTCTTCTGTCATTCTCCCAAGATTCCTTTAATTTCATGGAAAATTAAATTAACATAAAATCAATTAATGCATTAATTAGTCTTTTTTAATTACACTAACTGGAGTATAGTTTTATACTTTCAATTATTTATTACGTAATTAATAGACTTTAATTAGCACAGCTGATATCAATATTAAACACCAAGATAATCCCACTAAGTGAAGTGGACATCGGAGGCCCATTAACAAGTTGCCAGGACCAGTAGCTGACTCCCTAAGCAGCCAATACTACAATAGTACAGCAGTATCTACTTTGACATCTGCTGCTAATGGGGGACATGGCCTTTCATTTTGCATAAAGTCTGCTGTGAATTGACCGTTAGCATGCTAATTATGTGATGTTTTGCCCTGCCCCAGAAGGACAAGCTTTGTCTTTTTTTTGAGCCATGCTAATTGTTGGGTATCACACAAGTGATGATGGTATTAATGGCCAACAGTGCTGGTAGATATTTTATTTACTGTAGCATTAAATCTTATGGTACCAGAAATAGAAAAATTAGATCTGTTTAAAACTAGTAAACAGGAAGCAGGTGATGAATCAGATTTTTCCTAACTAGACGTTCATTTTTTACTAAGTTATATTCAGTTATGGTTTGTGTTTTTATTTAATGTCCAGTTGACGTAAGTTATTGTTGCCTGGTTTAGGTGTTGCCATAATCAGGAGGACATCATCTCTGGCCTCTTTCTCTCCGCTGTCTCTGTTATCTAGCTGCTGGGACTGCAGCTGAAGGTGATATGGCAGCTAATTAGCAGAATTATCAGTGACCCCGTTAACAAGTCCGTCATTTAAACCTGTACTTCTCCTCAGAGAGTTTGACACTCTTGCCTGGAGCACAGAATGAGAGGAAGAGAGTAAATGAGCAGCTTTAGAGGAAAAAAAAAGCTAAAGACAGTGGAAGGGGAAGGAATGATAGACATCAGAACACACACACACACACACACACAAAGGCTGAGAAGTGGTGAAAATGAGTGCTACAGAGGGGTTAAAAGACTGAGAAAGAGGAAGCACAGTAAAGCAACCGTAACTCTGAAATGACATTTGAGAAGCTGAATTACAAAGCGGACAGAACGGCGGTGTGGAAAAGCAGAGGAAAAAGAGCAGTTTGGCTGTGATAGTAATCTGGGAAAGCATTTTCCAGGAATAAGAGTAATGCGGTAATGAATAAAGGCGATGAATCAACCAAAGTAATGATCTGAGTGTAAATAAGGATGGACAGCCGTGCTCCTCCTGTGCTGTCCTCACCTCCGAGTCTCAGACAGCCCACAGCATACAGATGGCTCTGCTAATTACATGCTGCAAAGGGAGCGGGGCAGCTCCCGCTTCCTCACATTGCAAAAATCTGAATGTGGATGATACATTTTTGTATCTGTGGGAGCAGCTTCTTCAGCTGTCTGGCTGACATGTTCCTCTTTAGCTGCTAACATGGTCTCCTACACATCTGCTGTGTAAAGGAAGCAAGTTTACGATCACTGCTGCAGTCGGACATCTCATTAGCATCCAACCAAACGCACATACGCATGCACAACACAGGGCATATTTCCATAAAGTGCATTTTTATGACATGGTTATATCAGCATTTTCTATAGTGGGAGTCGTACGACGTACTCATCCATGCTCACCCTCCAGTAGATCTTGCCCCAGTTAGAAGCAGAACACAAGCTGCCACAAACTGCAACAAGATTTTAAAGAACCGAAGATAAAACTGGCTGAAAAGTAATCAATATCATTTTTATGTGCAACCCTCAGAATTCAGCTACAGTTCATTTGCTGACACCTGCGGTAACTGTGGTATCAGGAAATATGCTTTAACTGAATCCACTTCTTTAGAGGATGTTTTGTCAGAGCTACAACAGAGAAGCAAACATTTTACCTGGTTATAGAGCTGCCAAACAGGCCTGTGTTGTTTCTAATAAAGAGGCCGATCGATAAAAATTGCAAAAGGCAATTTGAAGTTGGAGTTGTACGGCCTGCAGCTCTCTATCTAATGGTTTACAGTGACTGCGCTTTCTACTTGTATTTCTTTCAACAACACCGTCAAACGAGTGCTAAAAAAATAAGCTCATCTTACTTTTTATGCTGTTAATTCTCAAAGATTCTTCGTCAGAACTAATACAATTTTTCTGTGACCTCTTGTCAGTAAGGTCACCTTGTCATCACTGCAGCTATAGGATGCTGGAAATCTCTGTGTGCGTAGGTAGTCATAATATCAGTTCCCAACATGTTACTGTTCCTACAGAATTCAGGTTTATATAATGATCCCTATACATCCATTTAAAAATACTTTCACTTAGTTATCTATAACTTTTACAGCATCTGGTTAAAGGTAAGCTTGTGAAGAGTTGTTCAGAGCTGCTAAACAATAAGTTATTAACAGCACATAAGAACAAAGTATAAGCAAACATCATGCATGTACAAAAGAGCCACAACACTCAATAAGAATTACAATGTCAGCAGAAACATGACTTGTGTGGTGCATATATCAGGAGCATTATTTCTGTAAATGTTGACCTCTTTATGAAGTAGGTCAATCATCCATAGATAGCTTCATTTTGACACCACCGTCTGTGTCTGACTTTCATTCCTAACTCACTTTTTCAAACAGCTTTAACTGATCTGCATCCTTGGTTCTCTTTCACTTCTTCAACACTGCTTGTTAAGTTAAAAAAAAAAAAAAAATTTAAAAAAGAGAAAAAAAGCACTCTTCCACTTCTTCCAACGTTGAGCGGGAAAAAACAAAGACTTATCAAAAGAAGGTGCATTACAGAAATGCAGAGAAGATTTTTCTAAATAAAATACACTGAAAGAAATTGTCTTATGATCACTGTGTTGCCGTCTTGATCCCACATAAAAAGTATATACATTTCAATTAATAACATCCCTTTGAATGTTTTTGGACCCTGTGATGGACTGTTGACCTTTCCAGGATGTACCCTGCCTCTTGCCCTATGATTGCTGGGATAGACTCCAGCTTCTTGCGACCCTGAATTGGGACATGCTTGACTGACTGAACGTTTTTGGCAGTCGGTTGATTTTAATGTAGAAAACATTGATAACTCTCTAAGTACTGCGAAGTACATGTACTTGAGCAGTTAGACTTGAATATTGTGTTTATATTATGCCATTGTCAGTGAAAATTCTATTGTTGACTGATGTGCACTATTTTCATATATGCACACTTTGTTCAGTATATTAAATCACTGTTATATCAATCCTTTCCCTGCGTCACCATAGCAACCTGTTAATCAAGAATTCAGATTAACCGGCTTTGACAACGATTTAGCATAGACAGTACATCAAAGTTGACACAAAATAGTTCCTATTCTCCTATACGTATTTAGTACCTTTTGTTAAACAAAATAAAAATAAAAAAATCAAAACATTTTGTATGAAATGTTTACTGTGTGGGAGTGGTATAAGTGGATTAAGCAACTTGGGTCAGAGTATTACATGGTTTTAATGTACTGTGTAAAGGATGTAATACACGGGTTCGAGTTGTTTAATTCTTTTGTTTGTCTTTTGTTATGGTTTCCTATTATGTTTAATTTTAGTTTTTTTTTTTTTTGTTTGGTTTGAGTTACCATAGTGATGTCCTGCTTAGACTTAGAACGGTCATCCAATAAAAAGGAACATATGATAACAATGTTTTTGTTTTTTTTTACAATAAAACACTTTATCACCTGAAAAGTCCTGATTTTTTTATATTTATTTTATACATTGTGGTGACAGCTCAACGCTTCTTGTCAAATATTTATCTTAATCTTTGTCTTTTTCTTCTGCTGTGTTTTATTGGCGGTTGGTAAACCTTCCTTTTCATCTAAATGTGTGAGGTGAGGGAGGCGTGCAAACGGAAAGCTAATCTGTTCTTGCCCAATTTTCTGAAAATAACGTTCTCTGGCCTCGTTGGTCAGTGTGTCTCTTTAAGTTCCCTTTCCTATCTGGCATTTCAGTTTCTGGAGCAGCACTCTGCGTCCCAACTAACTATGAATGCATGGAATAAACTATTGTTTACATTGCGATAAATGCCAACATGGTGCACTTGCCCCATCATGCTTATCGATTCCCCTTCCCTAGTGAAGGTGGCCTGAGAGTGAAGGCTGCACTGGAACTGCCCCCACAGTGGATCTCTGCAGCCAGGCTGTCGTGCATGCCCACCAGTGTGAACATTCAATATTCATTATTTTTCCACATTTACCCACAGCTAATATACCATAATACTGCTGAGGAGTAATTACACATTTAGTTTAGATAGATAGATAGATAGATAGATAGATAGATAGATAGATAGATAGATAGATAGATAGATAGATAGATAGATAGATAGTTCAATTGAAAAATTAAGATAAATAGATTAAAGATTAATATTAAACAGTCAAATTGCAGCTGAGGACCTTCTAAAGCACTCAGTCCTGCATCAAAGAGAGATCAGTCTCTCCCTACAGCTGCTCCTCTGTCCTGCCAGGGTGTTATGGAGGGGATGTTTTCTATTATCCAAAATACCCTGAAGTTTTCTCCTCACCTCTGCTCCACCACAGCTCTGACAGGGTCGAGACTTCTGCCTAGGACAGAACCTGCCTTCCTGACCAGTTTGTCCAGACGTTTGCAGTCCTTTTTTGTTATGGTGCTTCCCCAGCAGACACCAGTGTAAACCATCACACTTGGGATGACTGTGTGAGAGAACATCTGCAGCAGATCACTGCAGACAAAGACCAGAGCCGCCTGAAGAAGAAAAGGCGACTCTGTCCCTTCCTGTATGTTGTGTCTGTGTTGGCTGACCATTCCAACCTCTGGTCCAAAACCAGCACCAGGTACCTGTAGGTCTTCACATTCTCTATTTCCTCTCCACCAATACAGACTGGCTTTCTGTGTGATGTAGCGCTCCTGTGGGCATACTGGAGAGGGTCGAGATCCTCAACAACCTGAATTCTCATCCGACGAACGAGGAGCCATAAGGTCTTCATTATGTGAGATGTCAAAGCTACTGGTCTGTAGTCATTCAGCTCCACCGGTCGCCCTTTTTTGGGCACCGATATGAGACACAATGTTTTCCACAGAACCGGGACTTTTTCCACCTTAAGGCTCATATTGAATCGCCTTTGGGGAGGAAATGCTGGCTGCCCTGCCTGTCTTTCAGGAACCTTGGACATAACCAATCTGGACCTACAGCCTTTCCTAGTTGGAGTTTCCTAAGCTCAACTGCGACCTCTGTAGTTAATACACACAGATGGAGCAGCTCAGTGGGCTCATGAGGAGGATTATCAGCAGAGGTATAACCAGCAGCTGCAGTAGGGGAGACCGTAGCCAAATATGTGGAGGAAACAGCCACAGAGGTGGAGGGAGCAGAATATGAGGTGGAGGAAGTAGACGTGGAGGTGCAGGAACCAGCTGCAGAAGTGATGGGACCAGCTGCATAGACAATGGAACCAGCCACAGAGGTAATGGGACCAGCAGCAGAGGTGCAGGAACCAGCCGCAGAGGTGATGGAACTAGCTGCTAAAGTGATGGAATCAGCCACTGTGGTGGAGCAGCAGCAGAGGTGAAAACCTGATAGAGCATTGTCAAACCTGATGTAGAGCTGGTTTAGGGAGTTGGCTTTGTCTACATCATCCTCTGTAGAATGACAGTTATCCTACTTGTAGCCAATGATGGTCTTCATTCCCCTCCACACCTTTTGTTTTCCAGTTACTTTTTTACCTTTATTTTGTACTCCATCTTGGCATGCCTCAGAGCCCGTCTCAGCTCCTGCTGCACATTCTTCTGCTTTTCCTTGTCCCCTGACTGGAATGTCTTCTTTTTTCCGTGAAGGAGACCTTTGATGGCACTGGTTATCCATGGTTTATTATTAGGATAGCACCTAACAGTCCTGACTGCAAACACAGTGTCTCAACAGAAACTTATATATTCTGTAATGGTATCAACACCAAGTACTGCTCCTCCAGCAATACATCCCAGTCAGTGCAGCCAAAACAGTCTGGTGACCACTTCCTGAAGGTTCTGGTGGTAAAAGGAAGTTTTTGTACACAAGATTTGTATGTGTGTTTAAGATACACCATGTTGTGATCAGATCTGGCCAGTGGTGGAAGGGGTAACTTTCTTCCAGTTGGCATTCAGCATATCTAGTCTTATCTCCACATGTTGAACAGTCCATATACTGTACAAAGTCAGTCAGTCAGGAAGTCAGAGAGACTTGGTTAAAATCTCCCGTTATAACAATGAATGCCTCTGGGTGTTGATTTTGTATCTGGGCAACCTGGCATGTATGATGTCACATGCCACTGTCAGCGCTGCTGTGGGGGGAATATAAACCAAAACAACAACGAGATGGTATCTACCGTGGCATGTAGTACGCTCGGAAACCAACAGAAGGAAAGCAGTTCAATGTCTGGACAGCAAACTTTCTCTGACTGGCACATTATGGGAATTACCCATCTCTCATTAAAAAACAGGATAACACCCCCACCTCTCCTCTTTCCGCTCTTCCCCGAGTCTCTGTCGGCACGTACAGATGTGAAGCCTGGTAGAGCCACACGAGTCCAGCATGTTGTTATTTAGCCAGGACTCCGATAAACAAATCAAGCTACACTCTCTGTACAGCCGTTGGTTCCTCACAAGCACCTTCAGGTCATCGCACTTATTATGCAATGAATTGGCATTTCCCATTATTATGTTGGGCAAAAAGGGCTTGTACCTCCACTTGTTTTCATTTCTATTTGCCTTCCTCATTACTCCAGCTCTGCATCCACGAAACAGCCTCCTCAGTTCAGCTGGAATTAGAGGATTTAGTCCCTATCCATGACCCATCTTCACTAGCTCATACCGTTGCCCTTTTTGTATACACAAAAACTCTGGACCCAGCACACATTGCAAAAACAAAAAAAAAGGGAGGAAGACGCATTTACGCAGTTAAGAATACATGACTTGGGAATACTCCAACCTTTTGTTTTGGATCAGTGTGCCAGATAACAACCAAAGCAACAATAACATTAAAAACCTTGGAATAACAATAAGAATGAATGAAAACCAATAATATGCAAGACCTTAAGAGGAAAGAATAAAACAATGAGCAAAAAACAACACAACAAAACAAAAGGAAAACTTAGTGGGGTATGGCTGCGTATCAAATACGAATTATTCATGTGCCAGTAACCCGTTTAGTTACATAACACTGGTGATTATGTATGCATAATTGTGCTTGTCAGAACTGAGATAAGTTGAAAATATTTACTGAGAGAACCAGTGCTTCAATGAAGATGACACTGGGCAAAAGGTCCACTTGTTGGTCCACAGGATGACATTCTGAGATGTCCAAATCCTCGAATTGTAGTACAATTCAAGCGTTTAACCAAATTGTAGTGTAATTCAAGGATTTTGCCAAATCTATCAAGAAATAGTGAATTGGGGGTGTTTTCCACATCTACAAAGCATTGCAGTCAACTCAGGATTAAAGGCTTGATATGATGACATGTTATTGGGCAATTTTGTTTCAGCTAGCACTGCATAATATAACAGGAGGTGCGACCAATAATCTTCTCAAGAGTTCCTGATCGGTACAGATCAAGCTTGTTTAAACTTATCTAACACATGTTACACTAACTGACTTTTTTTATTTTATTTATTTTTTTTCTTCATTTTAAAAATTTTCTTAGGGAAATGTGAAAAACATCATACTGCTCATAGGGTAAACCAAGATACATCACCATAGTAACCCATGTTGCCCTGGAGCAGAGAAACATCAGAGGATAAGATCAAACCCTTGAACAACACAACTACTGACCTTTAAGGTCACTGGGAATGCAGTTACAACTGCAATGGGATGCAGATAGTAACTATTCCTACAAGATTTCTGTAAAGAGATAAACAGAAAAAGAAGGAAAATAACATGTTTTTCAGAATCATTGCATCATTTTGCTTTTTGTGGCTCTCCATGAGTCCACTTTGGTTTTTATTCTGGTGCTTGTAACAAAAAGATATATATTATCACATTAGGCAACCACATGACAATGGTGATGAAGATTTTTCATTCTAAATCAGTGTAATATTACTGTCATCAGGCATTCAGTTTCTTCTTTTCTGTCTTCCTACCAGATGCAAATGTATTGCTCAGATTTGCTACATTTTGTTCATCTGCAGTCAAAAAGAAAAAGAAAATGCTTACTCTATACTAATGCCATGTGTAATTATTCTCATCTATTCAAAGCCTTAAATCCCTGGAATAATAAGGAATTATTCACAGTTTCTGCAGCTTCCCATTGTGCTGTTGTCTTGCAATGATACTGTGGATTTCTGGCAATGTGGATGGCTTTCATTATTGTATAATGAAATTGTACTGAACAATGAAATGTAGAATGTGTAATGTAAGAGATTCTGTGGGCAGTAATGCAAAACAATATTCATACCTTTGTGTACAAGTGTGAAAAACAAGCAGTCTCAAAGCAAACTTTTGAATAATAAAAGAAAAACAGGAAAAAATAAATATTTTTTGATTTGTGTCCGCAAACAAAATATTTGCTGATTTCTCTAATAGACGTAAGAATAAATACATAGAGGACAGAGTACAGTTTATGCACATTTACTGACAGAATGACACTTGCATCTCATTTAACAAGCAAACAAGTCTGTATTTGTCTGGATGGGACGAGTTCTGAGCTGCATTTTCCGGGCAAAAAACAGTTTTAAAGTTGGTCTCCACCACCTCTTTTTTCCTTTAAGTAACTTTACTTTAAAATGTCATTTGTAGGTTTTTTGCTTTTCCTTTCCTTTACTTTTGTCATGGTCCAGAATGAAGACTACTTAATTTCAGAAAAGGATGATTAGTTGCATTAAAACACACCGGAAAAAACATGCTGCATCAAAATTTCCTTAATTATTAGGTACAGAGTCTTGCTGCCTCTGCTAAAACCCCCCCCCGAAAGAAAAGAAAAAAAAAAAACAAAAAAAAACAAAACAAATCAGAAGTCCGATTAAAAGTCAATATTCCTGTGTTGTTCCTGGTGATGGAACGACTTACCCAACTCTGTCTGATCCGCTTAGTCCGTAATTGCGTTTAAGAACAAGTTAAAGACTCATTTCCGCACTTAGTTTAACTCTTTTATTATTATTATTATCTTTTATCTTAACAAAGGGACTATTGCAGGGAGGGAAGGAAGCAAGAACAAACAAACAAACAAAAATAATGCACTGCCAGCACTACATGGCAACACCATTGTCCGACTGGACTCGCTGCAGTCTGACTATCACTGATGTATGTTTGGTTTCTTGCTTGTGTTGTTCTCACTCTCAGATGTATGTCACTTTGGAGAAAAGTGTTGTTAACACTAAGAAACTAAATTGTGGTATTTTAACACTGCATAATGTCTTAACCCCCTTAGTCCCAGTGAAGCTGGAGTCTATCCCAGCAATCATTGGGCGAGAGGCAGGGTACTCCCTGGACAGGTCACCAGTCCATTACTGGGCTAACAAAGGAAGACAAACAACCATTCCGCTCACACCTAGACAATTAGAGTAACCACCTAACATACATGTGATTAAACACACACATACACGTGTAGAACATCCAAACTTCAGACAAACTTCACACAGAAAGGCCACTGTTTGAACACTTCTTGCTGGTTGCCAGTTCAAGCCAAGATATTTTGTATAATTTTAATTTTCATTTTTTTCATTGGTGAATTCCAATGTAAAGCTGTTTCTCCCATAAACTATTTTTCTTTATTCATGGAATTCAACAGATCTTGGTTTAAAATATGATCTTATCATCGGACTTTCTTGTTTAATTGTCATGATTTTTAAGGAGGGACATGAGGTGTGAAAAGTTCAAATGACCAAAAGGATTTTATTTACCAAAATGGTCAAAGGAAGGAAACAAGGAGGCGGAAGTTTGACAACGGATTGATAAACTGTCTTGTTAAGGATCTTACTTTATAGGGACAGTTATGAAGGACAGGTGTGCTTATCCCGTTATGCACAGCTGCAGATGGAGAGGGAGGAGAGGCACCAGGAAGTGCAGGAATACAAGAGAGACAGGGCGGAGCTGTCTCATGACATCAATATAATAGATTTGTTCCACTGTTTTCAGAAGGGGCAATAAACATTAAAACAAACTAAATAGCTTTAAAAGTGTATTTGATAACATTTTGAGAGAAATTAACCATACGAGTTAAAATGAATAAACCTGTGATTATTGCACAAAGAGACACAGATAATGACTTAAAGCACAGATGCTGAAGAGGATGGTGCAGAGAAAGATGTGATGAATTTCTAAGTTTAATGTGAGAGTTGGCGCTTTGGAAACAAAAGCTAATTGAAGATGTGATGGTAAATTGACCAGGTGGTTGTATTATATTCAAAGTGTTCAAAAGAAAAAAAAAAAAAAAAAAGTTGAAAGCTGGAGCATTAATTGACGCCAAACTATAATGTAAAGTAGTTATTATAATGCAGGATGTAGTGTGTAAGTGGCCAGCAGATCAGGAGGATGTGGGGATTCTCAGGACTATGGTGAGAAAGCTATCACAAGCCGCGTTTTTATTACCACTAGAATTGTGCAAAACCTAAATGTTGCAATAAAAAAAAGCAGTCAAAACTCCTACATTTCGAAAAACCTCCGAAATATTTAAAAAAAAAAAAAAAGTAGCACGCATGAGATGGGTTTTCAGATGCTTTGATATAGAATCATATCTTGTGTGGAATTCCCTTTTGTGCATTTACATGTTCACTGACTTGAGGTAGGGGGTCATGTGACCGGTTGATTTCTGATAAAAATGGTGTCGTATGGAGCAAAAGACAGCGAAATGCCTAAACAGTACTTTGTTTTTACATTCTCAATTCACACCTCCTGCATTAAACATTGCACCTCAAATCTTTTTGGTCTTACCTAGAAGTCTCTCCACAAGCTCCAGCTGGTCCAAAACTCTGCAGTGCATATATAACAAGAACCCCATCGTCCCCAATCACATCACTCTCATCCTGAAGCAGCTCTACTGGCTCCCAGTCAGCCAAAGAATCAAATACAAACTCCTCCTGTTCTCCTTTAATACCATAAAGTCACCATATTTGTCTGACCTCCAGATTGCCAATCCAGCAGCTCCTTCAGATCCTCCTCCTGCATCCACCTGACAGTAGCTCCTGCCCAAGTCAGCACCATGGGCAACAGGACTGCTCTGCACCCCAAGCTCTGCAACTCTTTACCGCCTGACAAATGCAATGTTTTTCTTTTCCCATCTTCAAATCTAGACTAAAGACTGATTTTATATATATATATATATATATATATATATATATATATATATATATATATATATATATATATATATACCTAAATTAAAAGCAGAGGGAACTCAAGTCCGAATTCGAGTCTGATGTGAGGTTGCACAGATAGTTTTAATGAACAGCTGAATGAGGCTGTGAGAAAGTATGAAAATGTCAACAACTCGTGGCGATTAAAGAGATGGACGATGGACAAACTGTGTGCACAATTACTGTCCTTTTGTCAGTTGTTCATCATACATAAAAACTCTTTAGACCTCTACATGCTTTCTGAGAGTTGTCACTCTGATCAGAATAAAAAAAATATGTGTTTTGAAATTTTTACTTTACTTCTTATTGTATCATTTCTAAAAGATATCAACAACACAGTGTAAACATGTTGCTACTGAGGAAAGCATTTCTGTGAATCATTGCATGAAAAAAAAAAGAAAAAAACAAAACAAAGCAAAGCAAGACTGCCCTGCAAAATGTGCAAATCTAGAACCAACCAACTCAATAATTCTGCTTTCCAAAGGATTAAAATAAATAATTACAACATTAGTATTACATAGCCAATCATCCACTTTCATTGTTTGGGTAAGTCTCCTAAAATAATGTTTGCAGTACTTGAAGCATGTCACAGTGGACTGAATGTCTGCTCAATCATGTCATCATGGCATAAGCCTGAGATCATATGCACCTCATTGGTTCCCATCATCCACCTGTGCCTCTATAATTTCTGCAAATGTAGCAAAGCAATAAACAAACTAAAATGACCCTTTGTGTAGGAAAAAACAATCAGGAACGCGGTGGAGGAAAATAAAAACAGAGTGGACCCCTGGGGGGTCGGAAAAGCTTCTGGTTCAGATTTAAATAGTTCCATATTGTGTTTTTGTTGGTTGGTTTATTGTAATTTAGCCTGTCACAATAATTACACCATCACCTCATTGCAATTATTCAAGCAGAAGTTGATTGTTTTGCACCGCACCATTGTATTATTCCCCTTCATTCTGCAGCAGGGCACCTGCTTTAAACCAAATAAATAGGGAGAAGGTCAATAACTTGAGGGAGAACTATTTTTAGATTTGCAGCAAGAAAGCAATGGTCAAAAGCACCAATATGACTCGTCTGAACAATCTACTGATTATGGTCCATGTTGCAAAGATAGCAAAGAGTTTAAGCTGTTGTTTAAAAATTCATTTCACATGCTGTGCTGAATTTTTATTGTTAATGCTTGAAGGCAAAAAGGAAACAAAAGGTTTCCTCATTTCAGTGCTCAATGTCAATAAAAGACCCAAAAGATTTATGTGTGTTATTAAACTATTGACTTCTGTTGTAATAATGAACTAAGTGGAAATCATCAGATTAATCGCAACTGATGAATGATAAACCATTAATTATTTCAAACTTTTAACATTTCCTAAACACAAAATAACATTAAGTGAGGTAAAGATATGTCGTAAAAACAATTTATTCATTTTTTCAAATATAAAAGACAGAAAACCTGGAAGGATTATTAGTAATAATATACATTTGTGTATGATTTTTGAACCGCTGTGCACTGTTCTTTTCTCTCTGGTCTTACTCCATGTACCACGCATGTAACTTCACACTGTGAGGCAAAACCCTCATGACACTCTGCCAAGTGCCAAGTCATATCAAAGGAGTAATAATAGGGATTTGTCTGCGCGGAGTTCACAACACAAAAAAAGCTGAATTGATGGATCAGAACAAAGCGAGCTCCCATTCTTCCCATGTGAGAGCTCCAGATAGAGACGTGTGAAGCATCCAACTGACCTCAAGTGTTTGGATCAGATGAAATGAAGTGGCAGCAGATTATCCTCTTCTGTCTTTCCGTGTTGCAGATATGCAGAATGTGGGTGCACGCTGTATACGCTCCACAATGCATACATGGAGGTGACACATAGCAGCACCTGATGAAACAACTTGTAATGCCTTGTTTGCTGCACAGTACTGATAGAGAGTTGGAGTAGTGGAGGGGGATTTATGTTATTAAATAAAAAAAAAAAGGTTTGTAGCACTCAAAGCAAAACAGAATGAACACAATGAGTTAAACCAATAGTCTTTATTTACATGCCAGTTCTGCAACCAGCTCAATAGGTTCATTTAAAAAGCAAACACTGCTATAAAACAACATCTACTCCGTTATTATGCAGCTGGAATTCTTCCTGTCTGTTGTTTTTTTAACAATAAATCTCAATTTCTATATTCATATACTTTGATCCCATGGACCTTGCATCTTCTTAATTCACTTTAAGACTCAGCAGTGCTTCAGATGATGATCATTTCCTCCGTTAGTGGAAAAAAAACCCCACTTCATTGCTAGATATTTGCTACTATTTGCAGGGCTTTTTGCTGATATGCTGAGCAAACTGCTAGGATAATTTCATCAAAACGTGATGCTGTGTAGCTTTCCCACACCACACGGTAGATGAAATTATTATTAGAGTCTTTGCAGTAAGTTGTGCAGAAAATGGAATATTTTCTGCCATTTCATTTGGTGCAAAATGCAAATCAGAAAACGCATTCTACAAAATGTGTAATTATCTGTGTTTTTACTGACGTTACTTGTATTCTCATTGTGTCAGATTCAAGTGCAGATTGAAGGATATGACCATGAGTTAATACAGCAGCGGCAATATGATTGCACAGAAATGTGCAATGGAACTGTAATAAAAGAAATAAAAGTTCCAGCACAAAGAGTGTTTCAGTTTTTGCTTAGGTGCAGTCAGGTCAGTGCTGTCAGGCTACCTGGAGTAGGACCAGATTTTTAATATGAATTCCAGTAATTAAAACTACTTTTGCTACCTGTGGGCATCTGAATGTGTCCAGCCAATACACAACGACAGTACAGCTGCAATATCATTAAGTCACAAATCACCTATAGACCTAATATTTAGAAGGGAAGTGACAGAGGAAAACTTAGACCATTATCCAGAGATTTAAAAAGTCTCACACAGATGAAAAATATAATAGCATAGACACAATTGCTTATATTTTGACATGTGCACCGGTGATGCTGTCAGTTTGCTCTGCAAACAGGCTGCAAAACTACCCCCATGCATTTCTGAGCTGCATGCATAACTCCTGTGGTCACAGTGTACATGTAGAGAAATGTGGCAAGAAGAATCTGGGAAGCTTCTGTTATCTCGTTTGTTCTCTTTATACCCCGTGGCAATGATGGGGTTGAATACAGTTAAACTTAAAAAAAAAAATCTGTTTAGGTTTTTTTTTTTTTTTTTTTTTTTTTTTTTTTTTTTTTTTTTTTTTTTTAAATGAATACACCTCAGTTTTTACTGCACTAAGTCAGGGAACTCTTATTGGCTCTGTGAATACTGGAAAAGTCAGTCCCTTAGATGAATACTGATTTGTCATGGCGGTTGTTATAACAGTGAATAAAAGCTACAGTATGTTTGGTCTCAGTGCAAACTTTGCAGTTTTATCCAAAATATGTTTAATTTTTCTCTCTGTTTTACAGTTGTTCAGTAGCTGATGTGATTATTTCCATTCAACATCCACCCATGTTTTGCCTTGTTGCTCTGTAATACATCCTGTTGATTCGTTCACTCATGGGTAGGAAGGTAACAGTCTGCTAACTAATGCAAGACATCAAGGGTTCAAGCCCCAATCAGTGATTTCTATAGTCTTTGCAGTTGTCTTTATACTGATTCACACCTCCTCAAGCCTCTACTTTGCTGTCATTCTCAGTTGGTTCGTAGAAAACTGAAGAACACATACTTAGAATAAATATACAGGGTTTGGATAATGCATGGTTAGGGTGAAATATACATACATGTTTGATGCTTACACATATTAATATTTATGGATCACTGCTGCAGGCGAGTCACGGATACACTCCCTTACACATGAAACACGGCGCACACACCACAGTACATCACCACTGCTGAAATGTTAAAGCTGAATTACGACACTGTTATATTTGAACTTGTGTACATAAAAACGCTTGTCCCCACCACTCTGGGCTGACTTTGAATTTAACAGATAAAGCTCACAAAGAAAAACAAATCAATCAAATTGTACCATATTTGACTTTCTATACAAGTAGAACATGAACACTTTTTTAGTCGTTACTGCAACTTGACATTTCTGGAAACTGTGGATGAGTCTTGCAGCTTTACTCTTCAGAGAACAACATGAACTCTGGGTTGTTGGGGAGTTTTCTCTCATCAACAACTTAATTCAGGTCCTTCCTCAACTCTGATCTTCAGCTTAGTCCAAGTCATTGCAAAACATTTACTTTGATACATATCTAGAGCCAAATCCAAACTGACCAACTGCTACACTACCAATACAATAAGTTTTTTTTATATATTTGTTTATTTTACGCTGCAGACAGACAGTGTTCTATTAGATCCTGCTTGCAATGCAATATTGGTGTTCATGCACCGCTTTGTTTTTTATTATTGATGGTGGGAACATAATCATTAATATATTATGAATTCCTTTGCACATCTGCCTCTCATTATACTGACTTCTGCAGAATCTTATTATGTTTTTTTGAAGGCCCAGTACTCATCTGGGTTCTCTTTACTTACTGTTTGGACTAAAAACTTTCCATTTTCTTTCACTTAAAGCACAAAAGAGTAGCATTTCCAAATAAATATGTAGTAATTGCACATATCTATCCAGGCAACAGGATAGTTTGTGCAGGATGAATCCAGAAAGTAAATTCACAAGCCTCTTGTGCAAACTGGGGCTCAATCCGCCTCTGACTCTTGTGTGACTGACACCTCAGATTTCCAGACAAGCCTTTCAAACATACATTCACACGCACGATGAGGCACATTCTGCGGTGAAGAGAGGTCCTATTTGTATACTTGTATGCACATCTTGTCATGCACATACTATCATGTCTGACAATCAAAAGTAGTTTCTCGCACTGCTGCACCTCCAACAGATGGCCATTACCATACTGATACACAGCTCAACTGCAGTGAGGGCAAACCGTGTTCACTTCATAACACTGCGTCTTTGCTCTACTTAACACGGACTATAAAATACTGTAAATTTCCTCAACACAACAGAGAAATGTACAGAATATGTTTCAAGAGCTTTGCTGTTTATGACCCAACACTGAGACTGCCTGTGTTGTGGGAGTGGGAGGTGGTCAACTAGAATTATCAACGTGCCCCAAAACAATCTTCCTTCAAGGAAGCCAATGGCAGAAAACCCTGGGAGGGTGAACCGGCCACAGATGGTGGCACACACATGACACACAAATGCCTGGAAAAAAACAAAACAAAAAAAAAAAAAACACCACAAAGCACCATGTGAATGCGTGGAAAGCTCAGTTCATCACCTTTTAATTATAAACAAATTCATATTGTCTTCATAAAAATAATCTGTTATCAGCAAGCCATCGCCTTTAGGAGCCTCGTCTCTATTATTGGAACATTTACGGTGTCACACAGTATGCAGCGTGGAGGGGAAACAAACTTCTGTGGTTGGGAGCGTCTTTAATTGTCTGAAATCACCACCAACTCAAAAACAATGCTGTCACTGTGGCTGACCTTAGGAGACATTTCATGTTTGTGAAGTTGTGAAGATTTGCAGATTTCTACGTCTCTACACCAGCTCGGGGTAGAATTATCCAGCCTCATTAATATTCTTTTTTTTTTTTTTTTACCTCCATGCAACTTGTAATTTAAATCATAATGCATTTACTGTAGCCTGGGAAGTTAAGGATGAAGCTGTTTAGCTCCTGATTTTTACTTTGCAAATAGCAGTAAGTCTTCATCAGAGGGTATGTTTGCTCAACCTGAGATCTGCATGCTCCCTGACAATAATGTTCTTCAAGGGTTACTAAGTAACACCGGTCCCACAAAGAGGCACAGCCTGAGGAAAAGAGGGGGTGAAGTGGGGTTGAATGGGTCACTCTACACCACAGTTGGATGGTGATTTGCTTAGCATGAAAACCGGGAGCTGGAGGGCATACTTGCAGCTTCACTCTGTCCAACTTGTTTTGTGAAACATTCTCGCCGCTCTTCCTCCTCATTTCAAAGTGACTGTTGCTAGGATATAACTAAGTATTAAACCCTTTTTTAAAAAATTTTATTTTACTTTTTTTGTTTGGAGAATGCAGCTTTTTTTTTTTCTATATTATTCTTTTTATTGATTTTATTTCTCTCCAATGTCTCATTTCTTAGGTAACACAAGTCCAACACTTTTAATTAGGTTACAGTTAGTATCTGCTCAGCTACTCAGACTAAATGAAATCTCATTGTATAGATGTCATGAAGACGCAAGCGTAAAATAGTGAAGGTCATGTCAGCATGAGATTACATTATGAATGTTTTCCTCCCCTCAGTTCCACAATTCCCACCCAGTGTTTTTTTTTTCTGTGCTTGGCCATTAGATGTCTGAGTGGCCCCATGTTGTAAAGTGCCATTTACTCTGATTTGGCCATGCTGAGGTCAGGTCTAACATGATCACTGTGTTGTGAGGCCACTCAGCATCACAAGAGATAAAGAGAGTCCAAGTGCCTGCTACTCTAAGCTCTCCAACAGATGGGGCGGGACTACAGGGCATTATGGCTTTCCCAGTTTGTACATTTCACTCAATTTAATCACAATACTGGGCCAAATTAATCAAAGTTTGACACCGAGTCATGTTTTCCCCCCTTGCAGATCATGAACTGAAGAGGCTGTCATATCATTTCTCATGCTGTTAGCATTTCATTTCAATTGGAAAAAAAATTCTAAAGCAATCAGTGTCTAAGAGGCGAAATCAGCGACGGGGAATACACTCACAGCTGTTTAATGTAATAATGCATGCATCAAGCTCTACTCCACCATGCGCGACAACCTCAATTGTGTAGGTTGATTGTTCATGATTCAAACATTCTCTGGAAATGTATTAAATTGCAGCCAAGCACCCCCCCTCACCCCACATGCACTTAAGTCCATGTCAGTATTCCTGTGTGTTTGTCTGAGAGCATGATGCTTTTGTGCGTCTGTTTTTACTTGTGTATTTGTGTGCAAGCATGAGTGGATGTAGCTGTAAGGGGGATGAAGTATGAAATGAAGTCTCTACATAAAGGGAATAAAAGGTAGAGGTTACAGCTAAGCTACCTTGGGGCCACAATGGAGCCTCTCAGCCTGGATCAGCCGTGTGTGAGAATCAGCCTCTAATTATACAAATGAAATGAAGCTTTAGTTGTAGTTTATCACAATGCGACAGTCTAATGAGAAGCAGGTCAGAGAGACGCTGTCACTGATACCTCCAAAGCCCAGAAAGCCATCAGGTGCATTTCTCAGCTGAGAACTGTTACTGTATGTTGCTCTACTTTAGAAAACAGGCTCCTAATTGTGTCTCTATCGTCTCTATTAATGCAGCCGGCTGTAATCCATTCCTGAGGAATATTCTTATCATAACAACTATCTGACATGAGCTGTGGTAGCATTGGACCAGACTCTGTGTCTCTTTCAAAGCCTCCCTCTCTCTGAAAACTATATGTTTTTTTATTTTCAAGTTTGGGTTTTCTTATGAGACCGGACTTTTTCTTTTTTTTATGAATGGCTGTAGGTTGTGTGCTTGTGAGGGTGGTCGGCAGCAATGGGGCTTCATAAAGGATGGTAATCTCATCATTTCTTTTTATTCTCTACACCTCAAACTTTCAATACAACCGTGTCATCTGCAGAAATACTCCGCAGTTGTGCAGTGCATCAGTGATGGACAAGAAGCTGAGTACAACCTGACTGCTCAGTTTTGTTTTTTTTTTGTTTTGTTTTTTTGAGAAGTTGCAGAAATATTGACCTAATCTGGAACACAAACAAAGTAAAAGAGATGAGTGTGGATTTTAGAGGGAACAGGTGTAACTGCAGCACAGTTTACGTCCTGGGACAAAAGGTGGAGGTGTATTCCTCCATTCAAAGGTGGAGGAATACACATACAGTTCAGCTGGACAGCTGAAGGGAAGAACAGATTCTACTTCTAAATGAAGCTGAAATTTATGCTAATTATGATTAATATTATTCAGCAATTTTCAAAGTATCCAAAGTGCTGCACAGTGAATCCATCTTTTATTCACACTTGGTGATGGTAAACCTTACACATATCCTGAGGCAGACTGATAGAAACAAGGGAGCCAATCCGCACCTACAGCTCACCAACCATCATTGAACATTCATACATCACCAACACTGATGTCTGGGACACAATGACGGACTGAAAGAGGATTGAGATTCAAACCATCAACTTTCCATTGGACATTGGATAATCTGCACTACCACCTGAGCCACTGCTCTCCCCCCAGCAAGTGCTGGAGATGACTTTGGAAGCTGAATACTGCACATCATGGACACTTAATGCCATCTATAAAACACAGTGAGGAAACAGAGTGTGTTCAGTCAGAGGCTTCTTCAAGTATGCTACAAGATAGAACAGTACAGGAAACCGTTCCTACCAGCAGCCTCTGGAACAAGGATTTGAATGTCATTTATTTATTAATTAGTTTTAAGGAAAGTGAACATAAAAACAAACAAAAGCTAAATAAAGCATCTAAATTTATTTTAATTTAACCTTTTAGATTCAAAGGGCTTTTAATAAAATGCAGTTGATCTCTATATATCACTGTTTGAATCCAGGAATTTTTCAAATGTTGTGGCGCTCTCCAAGTGTTTTTGTAGTTCGCAGCTTTTTCCACCAACGGTTTTCTCTTTCTCGGCTGTTTAGAGGCAAATAAACCGAGCTGGGTCGGGGAAATCCTTCCTGCATTTTCTCAGCTGTAAAGCTTACAAAATATAAAAAATAAACTATTTCAACTTGGGCAGAACTTTTGACTGGTCAGAGTTTTTCAGCTTTACATTAAACTGAGGGGTCTAACTAATATTTCTTATTGTTTGTGATTTAAAAATGTACCGACTATCAGGACGAGGAACCACTTAAAAAAAAAATGTCTCCAAGCAAGATTACCTACCCCAGCTTTAATAAGTTGTATAATGTGATGCAAAATAAAAATAAAAAAAAAAACAAAAAAAATAAACAATATATGGTATAAGTTGGAAAGCACTTATACCACAAAATGCTGCACTAAACAAAGCAGTCTGAGTAAAACATTACAATTTCTTGCACTGAAGAAACATACCAGACACTCGATATCTTGTGTGACTGGGTGTAAAGTTTTCACTGAGCACGTTTTGCCTTTTTTCAGGTATGAAAAATTAAAGATCTGTTGTTTTTTTGTTTTTTTTAGAATTCTATTCAAGTGTGTATCTTTTACAATCTCCAGGGATGGAAACACTCTCTGTCTATTAAGCAAACCTCCATCCCCACTCCTGTCAGCTATTTGTGCTTAACTTCATAAGCCCTTGCTTTCTCCAAGTGTAACACAAACTTGCTAGCGCAAAGACAAAATCCACATAACATGTGACAACAACCTGTACAAATACGCACGATATGTTTTCCTCTCTCTGGCCTCATTTTCAGAGAACACCTGCAACCTTCATTTGAAATATCAGAAAATAGTTGCGTTTCTACACCATGCTGCTTCTTGGTTTTTAACAGAACACTCAAATCACAGTTAGATAAAAAGCCTAAAAAAGTAGATTTCAAATAGTATAACTAAGGATTTCTCCATAAGATTTTAACTTTTCTAAAGTACTTCTAAATTCAAAAGTAATGTTCCATGAATAATAAAGCAGATTCATTTACATATATACTGACAGCAAGAGCAGTACTTTATTTAGTCATTTATTTATTAGCTTTTTAGCAGTTTCCTGTTTGTATTTGTAATACTCCTTGCAGTATATTGCAATCCAGTGCAACACATACATGTACAGAATGCTCCTGGAACGCTACTGTTTAATGCCCCCCCATGCTCCATGGTATACAGGGCATTTTTTAAAAGTTTTTTTTGTGTTAAATAGCTGACTGTATAGCGTCTAGAAACAAAATTATGAGAGCCTTGAGTGTTAACAGCAGGAGAGGACAAAATAAATGTGCTTTTTATGTCAACTTGTTGTGGATCAGAAATATCAAAAGACTGACTAATGGAAAAAAAAGCATTTGGCAGAAAATTTGTGGCACAGTGATGATGCATTTTGTAGTAACTGTTGCAGTAGAGGCAGTCACACTTGTTTCTGTCTTATTCCTGAGAAATTCAAATAACTTTCATCATTATGCACACATTTGTGTTTTAATAGTTAACCTCTACTTAAAGGTAGAGTATGTGAGATTTTCAATATTTTCAAAATAAATTAACAAAAAAAAAAAAAAAAAAAAAAAAACTACAATCATTATTAGATAGTTTTTTAAACATGTAGGTTCCAGTCTGTCCATATTTGATGCGTTAATAAATTACAAGTTTAATTAATGACAAAGACCCTTCTTGAATGTTTTCTGACCAGTAAAAAAAAGTACTTTTTTTTCCACCAGTAGGGTGAGTATAAGCCCATTTATTGCAGAGCGGCTCTGAGCTACAGCTCACAAGCGATTCCTGCCCTCATTGGAGCTGGCGAGGAGGAGGGGTGAGGGGTGAGTTTTGCTTATTACTGCCAACCTGTGGTCGTTTGTGGAGGTAGCAGTTTTGTGGTTTTTCTCACGACCTGGTGTTTGCCACCTGGTGGTGGAAAGAATCGCCTTGAAATCTTACATACTTTAAATCACTGCAGAAGACAAGATGCTTGTTCACTGCAGAAATTTCCCAACTATCAGCCTGTCTAATGATTTGCTGCGAAAGCAGAAGAAATCAGGTTTTCCTTCCTGCCAGGTTCCAGGTTTCCAGCTTCCTGGAAGGTTTTTAGTTCAGTTCAGTTCAGTTTAAGTTTATTGTCATTCCAGCATATAAATACAAAGAATGAAACTCTGCCTCTAGTCCCAAATATCAGCAGAAAATCTAAAATTCTACAATCTACACTAAAACACAATTAATACCCCCCTTCAATTTATAAATAGTGTATACAAAATTATTTAGCACATGCAAAAAAGAAAGGAAGTCAATATTAGCGTGCTTTTTCTGCGTTTATCTGTCTCACGACCTCTGGATAAAAGCTGTTTCAGAGTCTGGTAGTCCGGGCTTGGATGTGCTGTAATCTCCTGCCTGATGGAAGAGGTGTGAAGAATCCGTGTGCAGGGTGGGTGTAATACATGTTCTAAGTAGTGTGTTAAGAATCATGAAGACAACAAGAGAGTGGAGACAGTAGAAAAACTTTACAAAACCTCAGTCTTCCCAACTGGACAGTAAAAGTGCAAGTAGTGAATGTTCTTTTTGGGGCCCAAAAAAGTAATCAAGAGGAAAACGTATGTGTATCACTTTCTTCTCTAAGTCTCTGTTTTTTACTTTCCCAGACCTTCACCTCTCTGGGGATTTTGATTAAAATGGTTCCCACACCTCAGATTTTTGATTCTGAAAAGCTCAGTGGTTGCTTTTTTCTGGGAAACTTCCCTCACTCTGCCTCTCCGCCCTGAATAATTTGTTTGGAGTGCCTTCTGTGGTGATAATAAAATATCTTACAACCCAACACTGCAATTACACCCCAGTTTGTCCATTTTATTTTCTACTCATAAACAGACCGTTTGACTTTTCAGTAGATCTTTCCTCTGTACAGTGGTCTCAGCGCAAATATGAAATGATGCTTAAAACAAGAGTTCCTTAAAAAGGAGTCCCGCTCAATGAACTGGACATCCATTTTTTCTACAAATATTCATTTTTGAACAAATGCTATTATTATTGTTATCGTATTATTGTTTAAATTTTCTGTTGTAACTCTGATAACTTTGGCATGAATAAAAGTGGACTGAAGTCAAAAAGGAAAAGCTTAATGTGATATGAACAGGCAACCTTTGCCATAATAACAATTGCTCTCCGGAGAAGCATCTCAGAGTCCATTACTGTGATCTGATGAGAATTACGAGAGACTCTTCTCACATATAAGCTTTGGATGGACAAGCTTCACTGCATCTTAAAGACGTTACAATTTCATTATTTTTACAATGGAGCATCCTGCTCTCAGACTGCAGGTGTGGCAGTGCCTGAGCAGGTGGAGCAGATCAGCCAGTATGCAGATGTTCTGCTCTTCAAGTCCTGCTCATCCCAGCAGATCTGTTCTTGGGCAAGACACGTGTGTGTATGACTGGTTTAATAATTAAAAATAAAACAACAACACACAACCAGAGTTATTATACACTACATATATACATTATACACCTACGGACACTACATTGTACACAATTTTATTCTACAAAAACATTATTAAGGTCTTCCTTTAGATGATGCTTCACAATTAATACAAAATCGTAGCTTCTTAATACATTTGAGCAACTTTTATCTTTGCTATGGGACATTAATAGGCCAATAAGATGCGTTTTTTCTTTTTTAAATTGTAGTTATATTTGGAAGATTCAAATGTCCAAAAACACTGAGAGATACACCTTCTGTTCTAAAATGGGTTATTATGACATCCTGATCTACTGAAAAGCTAAAATAAAAACATCAAACATGCTGTTTATGATTATGATGTATAACTTTAGTCATCTTGGCAAAATATGCAGCATGAAGGACGGATGATGAATGAGCCGACAGATTTGTGTCCAACTGAAGGTCTTATCTGGAGTTGATGTCTTCTGATGCTGTGTGGTTGTTGTGTACTCCAGCTGGCGGAGATGGCTATATAATCTTTGTCAAAGCTCCATGACCTCTGTAATATTCAAGTCTGTATTTTTTCAGCTTCCCTTGGGTTGCTGTGCTTTCTCAGACTCTAACCTTGTTTCTTTCTGTATAGCTGCAGATTTTCTCCCTCACTCATCAGGACCCTACATGACTTCAGTCTCTTTAGTCTTAGCTGATATAAAACAACTCTGTATTTTCAGCCACTTGTTGATCATAGACTGTATATAAAAGATGGATGAAGCCTCCATTTTTGAAGAGCTGCAGTGACGCTGTGGTTCCCACTGTCGCCATCTTACCAGCATCTCGCAGGCGGTCGCTACCAGAAAATAGTGGAAAGGAGGGGCTGTAAATATGGGTGTAAATGATGACATTTATCAAACCCCGACCAGCCTGTAGCTAAGAGCTAACTGGGCTAATCTGGAGCTAACAGGACGTAAACAGCTAATGGAGGTAGGTAACAGCTTTAGCTATGTCTTTGCTTTAAAAGTTTTGTTATGTTATTCACTTTTTCTTTCTTTCTCGTTTTCATTTTTTTTTGTCTTGTCTAGCATTTAAACAGGCAGAATGATGGATTGGATGCTATTCTGCTGAGCACATTTACTTTGCTAGGGGAAGTTTTACTGGTATAATGATCCCCCTTGATCTTCTGGATTCTTATTTTATTTCTCTTTTTATTTTGCATAATTGTTTGTAATACAGAGTTTCTACTGCTGGACCAGACCGGAGAGGATAAAAGAGAGACAGAAAGACGAAGGGAAAGAGAAAGAAGAGAAAACACCTCATAGAGAAAAAGACAACGAGAGAGATAAAGAGAGAAAGAACAAGAAGGACCTGATCAGGGCCCCCATAACTACCGCTCACCACTCCCAGCGTCCCCCCACCATTCCTCAGACACAGCCGACCCAGCAACCCCCAGAGCCAGCAGCACTCTTCCTCCCAGCCAGCTTAGACCCAGGTCTACTGAACAGCCCTTTTCCCCCGCTAGGACAAGCCAACGGCAGCTGCCCCAACGTCCACAACCCTCAGTGACATCAACCAATGAGCCGCCGCCAGCCCCAGAAGACACCAGCCGACCACATGCAAAATGCAGCGGGAAGACAAGGAAGGGGGAGGGGCGGCACAAGGAGACTCCAGACCAAAGGTCCACTGTCCCCATACCCACGGAGGATGCCCCCCACCTGGAGACATGTTGCATTCCCTCCTCAATTACACACAAATAAATACACATGCACACCTCTCACACAAACCCCTCTCTCACCTCTGTCCTACCCCCTTTTGTAACCACTATCCCTCCACCCCCCCAAACACACATACCACTATACCTCATACACACACACCCCCACACTCCTCTATATACACACCCATACCCCTCCACACAACACCCCACTCCCACACACACTCTCCCCTACACCCCCACGTACTCATGCACCATCACACTCTTACCCCCCACATACTCATGTAATATTACACTCCCCCATACCCACACCCCTACACCCCCCTCACACATGCACCACAACACTCCCCCCAACACACAAGCCTACACCCTGTGAACATGTACCACTACACTCCCCCATACACACCCCCTATACCCTCATCCACTTGCACTACCACACTCACACGCCGCAACTCTAGCCCCATCAACATGGGGCTAGCCTTCCACCATACCCAGTCAAACCAAGCCAACTTTATTTATAAGAGCACTTTTTGAAAGCTACCACTTAGCAAAGGGCTGAACCTTCCCCAGGTGGAATGACATCCAGCAAAAGAAAGATTTTAAACGGGATGCTGAAGTAGCCAGCTTTTTCCTAAGTAAAGACCTCAACTGTTCCACCTAAATTAGCCTAAAATGTTTTCTCTTTTGACTTTGTGTTGCTCATTAACATCGACAGAATAACAGAAGACCCTGCTAAAATACACAAACTCGTTGGTAAAGATGTTTACATGGTTTCAGTAGCTTTTAAATTTGCAGTGCATGCTTTTTGTATCAGTAAATGCCTGCTGGCTTTTAGTGCGACTTTATTGTCTAAAATCCGGCATTTACAGCAACCATGAAAGCTACTGAACCCATGTAAACACACAGTTCCACCATAACCGCCTTTCATTGCATGTGTAGCATCATTGCTGTTATATGTGTACTTACTGGACAACAGTCGGAATAATGCGTTCAACACATCATCTCCATGCCATTAATTTGTTCTGCTGTACATTTCATAAAGTATTGAGTGACATGGTTTCATCAGCTGTTGAGGCTTTTTGATACACAGCGGCTACTGTTGTTGCAGTAATAGGTGTCTGAAAAAGCGAGGCGCTAAAATGCATCATTAGCTTGAATGCGATATGTGATTTCAACGTTAGATGGGAGTAATTCTTACACAATGTCCCTTTAAAATATTGTGTCAGAAAATAATAATAATAATGAAGAAGTAACAAAAAAAAAAAAGGCTTCAGAAAAAGACCTGTCACTGGGTGCATTCAGCCCATAAATCATGACACACTGTTTTTCCATATAAACAGCTTTAGGAGAAAAAAAAACAGATGTGTTTTTGGAAACTTGACATGTATTTATTGTACTTGGTGATTAACTGATACCAAGTTTTATTGTAAAACACAACTTTGAATCTGACAGCTGGTCAAAGATTTCAGAAAAAAAATTCCAGTTCTTCAGGCCACAAAAAGATAGTGGAATAAAAAGCTCAGAGGGAGCACAACGGAGAGGCACCTCTTGGATCACAAAGAGAGTCTTGCAAAGGCCTGGTCATGGGCTTCTGCTATATATTTAATAAATTACGAAGTACAGAGGAATTCGATGCAGAAAAACAGGAATGCAACACAATACTAAAGAGAAAGGAGTTGCATATGATGACTTTTGTTAGTACAGTTTGTTTAATGCAGCGCTGTTATTCCTCTTCCATCAGAACATTGCATGTAGACTTAAGAAGTCATATGGTAATATTTGCTCTTCTCCTTCCACACAACAGTGAGTTTATCATGTTCTTCCTTACGTAGTATTTCTGTAATATCATCAGAACTGTCAGTGTGCAGATCCTGCAGAGATATTCTCCTACTAGGATCTGATTTTAGAAAACCCACAGTTCCCACTTGGCTCTCACATGTGGTGCTGCAGCAGTCGAACCGAAACAGAACTGATGTAATATGCATATCACTCTCGCATCAGGAACTTCACCCTCAATGATATGAACAAGAGTGAACAAGGGACATCGTAACAAATGTAACAAGTTTAAATGCGTGGAAATAGAATCTTGTCTTTTTCCCTGCGTTTCTCACCGTGTGTAGAAACAGAGAGGAAGAGGTAAGCCAAGCCTCAGAGCTTTTTGCATGTTCGTGAGACGACAAGGCCGATGCAAGAGCATGCGGTTGTTTTCATGTAACAATTACCTTTGAATTTGGATTCTAAACAACCCCAATTTCAATTGGGTTGAGATGTGAGTAAAATGTCAATACTATAATCTGCAAATCCATTTAAGGCCAGATTAATTTTATTGGGGTTTTTATATGCATTTCATGCATATAAAAACCCCAATAAAAGTTTAATTTAATTTTTTTCTTTTTTAATTTCAGGTTTTTACATTAAAATCTTAAATCCTGACAAAAACCGACATAAAAGTGAATAGATACAATATTTGTAACATTTATTTCAGAAACAATAAAAACCATTGCAAGAGTAATTTCAAAATAATTTTAAAAACAGAAAATTCAAAGACTTTAAATTTCAAAATATGGTGAGAGGGCAGGGCCCAGTGTGTACCAGCACAGATAGGCTCCAGCTCTGAGTGTGTTTAGAAAATAGATGGACTCTGTTATAAAACATGCATGTTTTAAGTCAGTTTTAGGTCAAATTCAATGAAATTACTTTTGTAAAATTCTTTAGTGAAATTGCAAGTTATAACCATAACCAAATCAAAGATACTTTATTCATCCCCGAGGGGGATCTTTGATCTTTGATAATTATAGTTTAAGTAAAATATAAGTGTAATTTCAACCTGTGTCTGAGAACAGTACAGAAGGGTGAATAAAACAATTTAAACAAGCAAAATTTCTTTGCTTTTCTCCATTCAGTCAGAGAAGTAATACAGATACACATAGACACACTACATTTGTCATACTTTATATTTGTACTGAGTTGAATCTTAATTATCTAAATTTAATGTATCAGGACCATAATTTTGTAGTACTGTGTAGTGACACACAGTTTCTGGTGAAACCAGGCTACAATCTGACATATCATGTCATGGACTTGCAGGTTAATGATGTGCAGACTCACTGGTTTTCTCCTGAAGAGAATCTCTAGTTCTTCATTATTTTTCTTAAATTTTCTGTCTTTAATTTTCATCCAAACTATGATTTTCTTTTTAATCTTTTAAATCAGTGTGCTCTCACTCACATAAATAACTAAGTGATTGTTGTGATTCCACCTGCACTTTTTCGTCTCAACAGACCACTCAGGACATATGCTTCTTCTCCTGCCTTCTGCAATGCAAAGAAACAAAAATCTGGATGTAGTCAGACGCTAACTGTTAAATAATTTAATGCTCTTGCAATGAAAGCCCTTCAACAGCTTGTTGAAAGGGACTGAATTAAGTAAAGTGCAAATTACATAGCAACCGGTTATATTCCAGCTTTATTGGCATAGCAGTGACAGCTGGTTGGATGACGGTGGGGCTTCTGTCTTCCTTCCTGAGTGTTTGACCGCATTTATAAAAAAAAAATTAATTCTTTCTACTGGTCATTATGTGTATATAGGATTTGTTCTAAAATACACTTGTCATGGGTTTGCGGATGAAGGATGAAGAAAAAGAAACATACCCAAGGGTGTTCTTTTTTTTTTTTTTTTTTTTTTTTTAACACAAAGAAGTAACAAGGAACTGGACACGATGACAAACAAACTGGTACCTGCTGTGGAGAAATGAGTTGGTTATAAAGGGAGGTGGAGGTGATTGTGGACAGGTGTGTTGGTTCATGTGATGAGGTGCAGCTGTGGCTGGAGAGGGAGGACAAACCAGATGAGGGCAAGTGGAATCAGGAAGGGCATGACAACACTTTGTATTTTTGCTCCGTGGGCTGGATACAAATGTCCTTTTTTATTTCTTTGTCTGTTCTCACATACTTCAGAAACTGATATTAAAATCTTGAATTAAATTTAATTTAAATTGATATTGAGACAATCACTTTACAGTTTACAGCAATGGCGCTGCTGCCCTATGAGTTTGTGACATCACAAAACATAATGAATCTGAGTGTCAGATTTTGTAATGTTGGCAAGCAGAAATTATTTGCAAGTGAGTTTGTTTACAAGTAAGTAAACACACCTGAATCCAAGAAAAGTCAGTACGATTTAGATGTGTGATTGAACTTCTGCCTTGACTTTAATCACAGACATTGTTTGGATAGTTTGGGCAGTGAAGGAAACACTAAACCTACTAAATTAGACCTCAAACATATTTTTTTCTTTTAAGAAAAATCTGAAATTTTACTCTTCAAAACACAACATGACTTTGTCAGCTGTCCTGACCGCTGAGCTCTGAATTTCAGCTGCTTATCATGAACTCGGTTACCTCTCCCCACGCTGAATTTGATCTGATTCGGAGTAGTTAACAAAAATCTTTTTACTTTGATACAGAAAAAAAAGAGAGGGGAAGGGAAAACCGAAGAATTTATCATAATCATAACATCATTTTTTAAAAATTTATATTAAATATAGGTCATTTAATATCATAATAGCAGAAATTTATATACATGGAGCTAATAGTTTTCAAAATCTACATTTATCTCTTTTTTTTTTTCATCAGGTGGCCAAAATGCTATAGTAAAATGCCAGTTTGAAATTAAATCCACAATTTTGGGCATATAGATGCCTTTTTATAGCAATGAACTGACCCCATCAAAAATAAATTAACATAAAAACCCCTTTAACTTCTTTTATATGAAGATTCTGACCATTTTAAAGCCTTAGAGATGGCTGAGAGATGACCGGTCCAATATATCACACAATTAAAATTTTTGACATTCTGTAAAAAGCTTCTTACCCGTCGGATAAATGCTTTTATGTTTGTTGTGTAAACTCTTTTGTTGTCAAATTTCAAAGTAAGAAATTTAGCTTTATTTTCTTTCTTGTCAAAGGTTATTTGTCTCCATTGTAAAGCGAAATAACAGCAGAGATGTTTAAAGGAAGCGAGACAAGCTGCAGTCATGACAACAGCAGTAAATCAGCTAAATAGAAAAGCAACGCACTGATTTCCCTTTTCACAGTGTTATATTTCAAAAACACAAATAAACCTGTCACATTTCAATGCAAACCTGTGGGAGGGTGTTGGATTATATGTGAAAAGTCTACTATCTGCTGACGTTTATGTGTCTGTGTGACACTTAATACCTGTGATCTGTCAATAACTGTGCCTCGATAGCTTCCACCAGAAGCTTTCTGTAATATAACAAACACTCACTTTACAAAAGTTTTACAAAACCTGCTTTGTACCTGAAAGCAACAATAGATAAGGTTGCTAAATGGTGAACATGTTCTCCAGGATATGCTTTTTGCTTAAACAAATGAGTAAAGGCTGGGCCTTTTCAAAATGTTTGGGTCAGGCTTTATTTACTTAAACTGGGCTTTAATTAGACTGTTTGGGGTTCTGAACTATAGAAAAATCTGCTAGAAATGTATACGTCACTAAGCTTAAAAGTCAAGTCTTATTAGTTTGATTCCAAACAAGAGTTAAAGGTTAAATAAACAGCTCTTTAAATAGCCCAGATCAAATATTTTGATCAGTTTAAACACATAGAGAGTTATTTTCTAATAAAAAAAAAAAAAAGTTCTTAGATTGCTTTTAGTTCTTGTAAAATCAAGTTGGACTGATTCTGTTTTTGAGTCAATGCAGGTTGGCAGATCTTCTGCACAGCATACCATTTATTCCCGTGTTTTCATGCATTGCTACGTGATGTTAATTTATCTGTCTTAGCGTGCCTGACCATAAGTAGAACACATAAAAATAAGTTATCGCCCTCGCGTTCTTTGTCTCAGCCTGGTTACACTTCCACTAATGTGTAACCCCATAATACATGCTTTAGATGTATTCAAACAGGTTTAAACTGCAATGAGCTGATTGGAATGATTTAATCCCTATGAGTTTATTTATTTTTTCATGCATTGCTTCATTAAGATGTAATAAATGACACCAAAACATCCCTTTTTTTTTTTTTTTATTACAATAGTTGTTTGTGTGAGTTTCAGATGTTTAAAAGTTTATGGGAGGGTGAAGTGTAGGGCTTTTTGAATTTGACATGTTTTCTTTATTTTTCGACTCTTGTAAAGCAAATAAATAAATAAATAAAAAAAATCAGTCAGAATGTCTTCTGTATCATAATTAGATCAAAGCTGTGTTCAGAGCGATATCTGTGGTTATGACAGGACAGCAGGTGTTTGGAGAGATGATGACGCACCAGAAAAGGACAAACATTGTCCTGACAACAGTGAACAGCTGGTCTGGAGTGCGACACCTGTTTGCCCGCCCAGCGTTATGTCGGCCCTCTCCGGTACAAACTTCAATCAGGTTTCGACAACTGAACCAAAGCCATTAGTGCGAGTGCTAACAGCATCTGTCACAAATCACAGGCTTACCTGGAAGAGCTGATGAAGCAGAGGGCAGGAGAACAAGAAACGGGGAGAAATCACATCCCCATTTTTGTCTCCTTCACTCACTCTGCAAGGTGAAATACTCAATTATTGGGATCTATCTCGCTGTGCAATAATTGGACATTTTAACCGACTCAGTGGGGCTAAGAGTTGGAGCGTGTGGGTCAGACAAGAGGCTGCGGCATTAGTCAGCAGATAAGATGATTAACCCAAAACAATAAGAATTACAGGTAAAAGGCTTCATTTTTTTCAAGCGTTAATGGAACATGTTTTTTTAGTTAGTATGTTTAGAAACACACACCAGAACCTATACCATTTTCCCAGTGACGAGACCCCTAACAGCGGATAATTTGGCGTCCACCTTGCATCCTACCTGACCTGTTAGCTTTCTGCAGCCACAAAAAGACAATCTTACAAGGATTCTTGTGTAGCGTTAGACATTTCTGCAGAAGTTCAAATTTACAGAAAAAAAAAGGGTAGACCTCCACGTCTCTCTTGTCTGGGAACTTACACACCGTTTACTTGCGCATGCTCAACAATGTCTCAGTGCACGCAGGTATACACACACATTGTGACATCATCACGTAAGCTATTTAACATGGCTTTGCAATTCACGTTATTAAACATGCTTAACATCTTGTTCTGTCTTTCCGTCTTCTAGCGTGTGAAGCGAAACTTGGCTGCAACGTCACGCAGCGTCCCGGATGAGAAAGTTGTTCACTGCAGTTTCTCAGAATCAAAACGATGTCCGTAACGTTGAGTTTTAAGGTCAGGAAGTTACATGATGCATCTTTAAAAATACAATTGAATTAGCTTTTCAAAAATATTTCGCATACTCTAAAGGATCCACTTGAGGATATGCGAATCAGAACTCTAAACAGAATAGTAAAGATGTGTGGAAATGGAAAAAAAATGGAGCAAACTAACAAGGAAGGGGCTCTGAAACCTCACATCTGTGGACCGAGTGGTTGCTTAGTGATTGTGAAAATTACCAGGTAGCAGCTCACAGGTAAAGTTTCTTAGCAACAGAGGTATATAAAAAAAAAAAGTGCAGCTAAATATTTAGAGTAATTTATCAGGTAGAACACTCTTGTGTGGGAGTTATTTGAGCCTTTTTAATCTTTGTGAAGTTTTGAATTGAATAGTGTTGAAGTTCCGACTTATTTATTGCTTTATGTACAAGGCAGAATGAAAGAAATAAAAAAAAATCGCTGGTAACTGACCAGTGTGCATGCTTCATTACAACCCAACATGGGAACCAGCTGTAAGTAAGACCCAGTACATGGCTGCTGCAGCGTTAACAGCAGGTGTTGGGAGGAATACATGAATGATGCGGTCAAAACCTTTGAGCATCTAAGCTCATCTGTTCTCATCACTGTTGGGTAGTTACCTTTATTAACCACAAGTCACCATGGCAACAGCAAGCAGGTACCCTTGAAACTGCTGTTATAGTGTTTACTGTATTTGCATTTCATTTTAGCACTGTTGTATTTGATCAAATTACACCCTGTTATTCTGTGGTTTTAAATAACATTTCAAATCAATAAAGATGTTAGTTTGCTTGTGGTTTTACTGCTTGCTTCGCTCTGCTCTCACCATCATACACCTAAAACACGAGTCCTGGTTTAATACAACTTAGCTAAATTACAGTCGCTTCTGGTTTGTGTAACTTCTTACAGTAAGGGGCGAGTGAAGGTTTACAGATGAATCAGTTCTGGATGTTACTGTTGTAGTTTGCAAGAGGAAGTTGCTTATTTGACAGCAAAGTTAGGATAAACGAAAAATGATTCCTGATTCTGCCGAAAAAAAAAAAGCTTTTTTTTTATGTCACTTGTCTTCTTGATGGCAAGAGACAATTAAAAAGTCAAAATAACAACCTGCTTATTTCCTTCAATTTCCCCCCAAATTTTGCAGCTGGTGAACTTTACTTTTTCACATCAGTGGTCACAAATGTTTCACCTTCAGTCCTGCGATGTATCAAGAAGCAATTCACTTGTGTCCCACTGTGAGGAGTATGGTTTTGCTATAATTGTGCAAGTTTCCTACAGTGAGTGAGTTTTTCTCCATCTTTCAAACAAGCAAACTAAAGGCTTTCCAGTGACTTGCCATACTCTGAGAATTAAGAAGGTAGTGAACTACAGACCAGAAAAAAAAAAAAAAATTGTGTTGTTGCTGTCAAAGTATTGGTCAATTGAAATGTTAAGCACTTAATATATTCCTCACCTGTGAAAACAATACTAGAATTATATGTGAGAGAAAGGGAAAAAAATTGTAATTACATAATTGAGATACGATGGAACAAAACATTTATTTGGGTCCAAGTGCAAAAAAAAAGAAAAAGAAAAGATAATAAGAGTAGCTGAAATAGAGGCAAAAACCTCAGTGACAATAGTCACTTGCAGCTGGAAGATGGATGCCGCATGAGGACCAAGCTTCTTGTGTGGTCTTCGGGATGGGGTAGGGGCTTACGCAGCAACCGCTTCTGCTCACGGCGAGAGTGTGATTTCCTGTTACTCACCAAAAGTCTCCAATGTTAACAGAAAAACAGCTTGATGGCTTTTTCTTTAAAGGGGGCCAGAAAATTATTATTAAACAAACCGTCCTCTTTAGGGCAAATGTAATGAAGGTGAAGACACCACCTCACTAAGCAAGCATTCAGATTTACTTCACATACTAATTCATTCATCTACATACAATTTGATAAACTGTTTTAATTGCTTGTTTGTTAGTTGCTGTTTTTTTTTTTGTAAATATATTGATCCACTAAAGCTTGATCCTACTTAGTTAATACTTTGATCGGATTTGCTTTCACTGTATATTATATTTTATTTTATTTTATCTCTAATCTCTCTCTCTCTCTCTCTGTCTCTCTCTCTCTCTCTCTCTCTCTCTAGTGATTGCAGTTGTGGAGGAGCACCCATGAGGGTTGCTGAAAAGAATCTGGTGTGCTTAAGTAATTTTGGCTGGCTTTAAACTTTTGTCTGCAGAAGTACATCTGTTCAGTATTTAAGTATTTATTACATAGCATGATGTACTCTAACGAGGTTATTAACCACATATCAACCACTAAATAGTCTGGTGAAATGCAGCTTGTAGCTAAACAGTCATTTTTATTGTACATCCACATGTTAATATCATCAGATAAATACGACACATAATACATGTCAATATATGACATTCACAATTTTTGTTGTGCTAACAATATTTACCCCAAAAAGCCACTTTTATTTATTTATTTATTTATTTATTTTTTATTTGAATGTATGTAGTGAACAACTGAATCAGATACAAGCAAAAACATTAGTTGGCTCTGATAATGTCTGAAAAAGTGTGTTTAATTGCATTAAAATTGAACAGACCTAAAGTTAAATTTAACAGTTCATTCTGTTCTCTAATTAACAGTCTACAGCATGTTACAGTACTTCTAACTTTTGTAATATGATGGTCCACATCCCTCTTTAATAGGCATTATTATTAGATGGTAAGAGGGTAAGTCAGGCATACAGCAGCACCCACAAGTTAGAGAGAAGAGTTTACTATGCACGCTTTTATGCCAGTTTCTTAACCTTCCTTTCAATTTTAATATCAGCAAAATGCTCAAGAAATGTCATTACTATATATTTATTTTTTTTTTTTTATTACAAAAGTAAGAGCAAGTTTATTCCGAGTGCAAAACTGATTGTCTGCATTTTAGAGTTTGGAGCATCAGAGAGACATAGCAAGTGATGTTAAAAGTGACATAAAATAAAATGAACAGTGTAAGTCTCCCTGGATACTTGCAGAGAACTCCGACTCTTCTGTAGAGTACTGCTCAAACACATTCCCCCTCAGGCTGTTTTAGCCTTCATGTGAGCCTGTCAATTAATCACAGCTTCTAATCCTCATTGAGTCAACAGGGAAGTTTTTTTTTTCCCTTTTTTTTTTTAAGACTATGGAGGATAAAAACTTCTGGGTGCTGAGAAATAGTTTGCATGTTAATATTATCATCTGTTCTTATTTAAAAGAAAATTCTGGCTCTAGAGATACAAATAGTGATGCAAGTCATTTATTTGTAAATTATAGACCTTCAATGATCTGCAATGAACAGGGTGAAGCCAGGTTTCTGCTTTTGGCCTCATATACAGAGGATGGCTTTTAAATTGTGGGTTTCATATTTAATAACTATTTTATTCTGACAGCAAAGAAAAATTCAACCAAATTCATTCGGATCAAGGCCAGATTATCCAATGGGCAATATGGACACTAGCCCAGGGGCCCACATCCACTGGGGGCCCATGTGGGAACCATGTAGAGCATATATCAGCAGTTTTGACATGAAACAAAAAGTACATAAAAGCCAAATAGTTCCACCACAGTGTCTAGTGTACTGATATTGGTACCACTGGCTGAGAGATGTTAGAAAAGTCATTGGAACACTCTGGGTCCAGGGCCTGGGCATTTTTATTCCGGCCATGATTTGGATACAATAGATCTGACCGACTTCTCATTTCTGCCTTTCTTCTCCTCTGCATGTCCACATCCTTCATCCCTTTTCCAGTCTAGATTATTGCAACACTCTTTATTTTGCTGTTGACCAGTTGACTTTGTACTGGTTGCAGCTTGCCCAAACCGTTGCAGCTTGGTTGCTTACAGGAACACGACGAGATGATCACATCACCGCTGTGCTTGCTTCTCTGCATTGGCTTCCAGTTAGTTTTAGAGCCAGGAACAAGAATTTATTGATCGTTTTAAAGCCTTAAATGGTTTGGCTCCACCGTGTTTGTCAGAGTTGTTTCACCAGCATGCTCCAGCCAGGACTCTGAGGTCCTTTTCACAGCTCTTACTCAAGGTCACATTTGCCCGACTTAAATCCAGGGGTGACAAAACTTCCTCTGTTGCTGCTCCTAGGATGTGGAATAGCTTTCCCCATCACATCAGACCTGCCTAATCTGTCTCTGATTTTAAGTCTGTCCTTAAAACCTACTTTTTTTGTGCTGGCATTTGATCACACTTGAGTTTTTCCTTTGTGTATTTTAACTTTACTTTTATTATCACTTTTTGTTTTTAATTTCAGATTTTATTTTATTTTAACTGTGCAATGTTTAATTTTAATTTTAAATTGTGGAGGGTTGTTGTTTGTTGTTTTATTGTTCAGCACTTTGGGCAGCTGCTACTGTAAAAATGTGCTATCTAAATAAACTTGAACTTGAACTTTTCAGTCCCGATCACCTCTAAAAGATTTTGTCAAATGCTTTGAGATTGTGATTGAACGTGGTAAATTCTTCACCATGTTACCTCCTAAGCCGCCCAGAGTGTAGCAGACAAATGCGTCAGATTCGGATCAGAAAGTGAACTGCAATTTCAAGATGCAAGAAGATATTGATAGGAATATTTTAGGACATGCATGTAATGCTCCTGTTCTTTCTGTGAAGATATGCTTCCTGTAATATTCAATATTATTCAACTTATATTTACCATAAAGGAGATGAGGAATCATCTTCTGTCAAACAAAAATCAATTGACCCATCTGAATCTGTCAAGTTAGGTTGGATTTTCACTTTAAAGGTTGTGATCTTTAATTAAATTGGTGACTTTCAAATCTTTTCATTGGTGCATTTTTCTTTGGCAAAACTGCTAAATCCACTGGAAGTGATTTTATTCTACAGATGATGTTTTTCATTTGCCCAAAATGTCATGATCGATTAGTCCAGATTTTTTTTTTAAATGTCTGCATAGCTGCTAGTTTGGCGTAACTTCAACAAAGAATGATCCGCTGTCTTACACCCTATCAGGTTCGATCAACTTGAGTGGCTTTGAGGTTGAAGTATGGACAGGTTTCCTGTGGGACCGCAACTGAAACTGAGTGTCTCTGACTCACACAACAGATCAATACAACAATGTACACTATAAAGAATATAGTGTGTTGTTCCCACATAAATCATTTAAAGAGATTTTATTTTGAACTTGGAAATGTGAATAGTATGGGCTCTTTAATATAAACACCCATAAGTTGACCGTTTTGAGGGAAATCTTTTCCAAAGGTAGAATGTGTTAAAAATAAAAAGAAATCTGCATTGACCCGAGTTAACTTTAATGATCCCAAAGGGGCAGTGCATCTGTAACTCACCCACATCCACCATGAGAATCATCAGGTTTCCCAGCCTGTTGTCCAAAGGCTGATCAAATATGTCTTCTGGAGGATTAAAACAGCAGTAATTCTTAGTAATACTTGATTTAAATTCATGTAAACTGTGTAACATAGGCATGCTTTTACCTTTGAAAATGTTCAGAAACTGATCAGGTTTCAGGAGGTTTTGTCAAGCAAAACCTTTGGTTTCAGGGTCAAGTGCAAAAAAAAAAAAATAAAGAAAGAAAGAAACAAATAAGAAAAAAAATCTTATAGGTGACCAAGTAATAAACCACCTTACCGCCCCTGAGGCAGGTCTATAAATAGTTTATTTTCAAGATCAAACTCAGGGGCCCAGGGACAATGTGGTCAGGATTGGACTGGACCCAGACAAGTCTTGTATTACAGAGGAAAGCACTTTTACTTCAGCTCATGGGAGTTCAAATCCAGATGTCTTCTTTTCTGCTGCTGGCTGATATGGGCAGACTGGACACTTTTTGAACAGTACAGTAACAGCCCAGTTCTTTCCACAGGCTCTAGTCTGCATGCAGGCTTTCTCTGACATAAATAATTGTTGCATATTCTGAGTCCACTCCTCCACAGGTCAATTCCTCTGAGCATCTTGTGACATCAAATGGGTCCTCAATTAAATGTAAATAAAAGGCCTTCCCATTCCTTTTGCTCTGACGGCTTTTATAGACAAAGCGATGACTTAACTTAAATTATAACATCCAATAACTGGCATCTCGTCAAGAAGGTGCTCTTCACTCCCACATGACACTGAGATTTATAGCAACATAGGCAACTGAAGGTTCTTTATTCAAGTTCAAGGTGCTTTATTTGTCATTCAACATCAAGAAGAAATATTGTCTCAGCCTGGAAAACATGGTCAGTGAAAGAATTGAAAAGAGCCAAAAGATAAAAATGAATAAGTTTGATCACACGATAAATGAGTTGATAACATGTTTTGCTAATAAAAAACAGTGCAGAAGTCTGTGAGTTGTATGTTTGTGTGTTTGCCTGTTTTGAGGTTGATGTGCTGACTGCTAATTGTTTCAAAGTTAGCTGAAAGTTGGAGTGGCCAGTCACAGAAGAATTTTTGACAAAGATGACGATGCATCAGTGATAAATGACAAACAAACAACGGTTTGAAGTAACAGTAAAGTACTAACATTCCCAATTGCAGCCCAGGGCTCAGATTATTCCTCATATTTCAGATACAAACCCAGTGTTTGGTAGTAATGCCCCTTAACAACTACAATTGTAACAATACTACTACTACTGTTACTACTACTGTTTCTTTTACTACTACTACTACTACTATTAATAATAATAATAATAATAATAATAATAATAATAATAATAAAACACTCAGGTTTGACTGGTCCATTATATATATACACTACTCACAAAAAGTTAGGGATACTTGGCTTTCAGGTGAAATTTATGGAAAATGCAATATGTTCATGCTACAGTGATATAATATCATAAAAGTAAGACATTTAAGTAGAAGGATGCACTACTGATTTCCTCATCTCAAAAAATTCATTCAACACAAAAGGTAACAACAATGGTAGCTACACCACAACAAAAAATTTGAACGTCTCAATATCTCGTCATGTGCCCTTGAGCATCAATTACAGCTTGACAACGACGTCTCATGCTGTTCACAAGGCAACTTATTGCCTGCTGAGGCATGGCATCCCACTCTTCTTGAAGGGCAGCCCTCAGGTCATTGAGGTTCTGGGGTGCAGGGTTTCGAGCCTCTACATGACGGCTCAGCTGATCCCACAGGTTTTCAATGGGATTCAGGTCTGGAGAGAGTGCAGGCCATTCCATTTGAGGTACACCAGTCTCCAACAGCTGTTCCCTGATGATGCAGCCTCGATGAGCAGGAGCATTGTCGTCCATGAAGATGAAATTAGGCCTGTGCTGTTCATGTAGGGGCACAATCACTGGATTAATGATGTTATTCAGGTAATATGGGCTTGTCACTGTACCATTCACAAAGTGTAGGGCAGTTCTGTACCAAGTGGACACCCCTGCCCACACTGTAACACCGCCACCACCAAAAGCTGGCCTGGTGACAACAGTGGCTGATGCATAGCGCTCTCCCTGACGTCTCCAACATCGTTGCCGGCCATCATTTCTGCTCAGTGTGAATCGACTTTCATCAGAGAACAGCACTGAGGCCCACTGGTTCCTCGTCCAGCGTAAATGCTCCCTGGCCCATGCAAGACGATGATGCCTGTGCCTGGTGGTGTGGTCAGGTACCCGTGCAGGTCGTCTAGCACGCAGACCACGCTGATGGAAACGGTTTCGAATGGTCTGACGTGACACTTGGGTGCCTCTCACCTCTCTTAAACGTGCCTGGAGTTGAGTGGCATTCATCATCCGGTTTCTCAGGGCAGTGTTCACAATGTAGCGGTCATCAGCACGGGATGTGGCCAAAGGACGACCACTTCTAGGCCTTTCTGTGACTCTTCCAGTCTCTCCATATCTCTGTTGCAACCTGCTGATGACACTCTGTGACACTCCAAGCTCAGTGGCCACTTCTGTCTGAGAACGTCCTGTTTGAAGCATCGCAATGGCAAGGGACAGTTGTTCCATTGTTAGGTGTCGTCTTGGTCTCATGATGTCAAAATGTGAACAGCATGATGAGGACAACTGTTTAAACACCAGCTCTAATTGAACCAGGACATTTATTGGTCAATTCAAGGATCACACACCTGCCGTGATTTTTGCCGTTAAGCTCCTTGTTAGAGAACTGCAACTTGTGCAAAATTTATTGAAACATTTAACAGTTGGACATGTGCATTTAAAAGCTTAGAGAAGATCACATTAAGTTCACCTGTACAGGTTTGAATGCATTTTAGGCTAGTTGTGAAATTTCACCCAAAAGCTGAATATCCCTAACTTTTTGTTAAAAGTGTATATATCTCTCTCTCTATATATATCAATCTCTCTCTCCATATATGTATATATATATATATATATATATATATATATATATATATATATATATATATATATATATATATATATATGTATATATATATATATATATATATATATATATATATATATATATATATGTATATATATGTATATATATATATATATGTATATATATGTATATATATATATATATATATATATATATATATATATATATATATATATATATGTATATATATATATATATATATATATATATATATATATATATATATATATATATATATATATATATATATATATATGTATATATATGTATATATATATATATATATATATATATATATATATATATATATATGTATATATATATATATATATATATATATATATGTATATATATATATATATATATATATATATATATATATATATATATATATATATATATATGTATATATATATGTATATATATATATATATATATATATATATATATATATATATATATATATATATGTATATATATATATATATATATATATATACATATATATATATGTATATATATATATATATATATATATATATATATATATATATATATATATATGTATATATATATATATATATATATATATACATATATATATATATATATATATATATATATATATATGTATATATATATATATATATATATATATATATATATATATGTATATATATATATATATATGTATATATATATATATATATATGTATATATATATATGTATATATATATATATATATATGTATATATATATATGTATATATATATATATATATATATATATATATATATGTATATATATATATATATATATATATATATATGTATATATATATATATATATATATATATATATGTATATATATATATATATATATATATGTATATTGTATTTTTGGCCTTCGTCCCAAAAAAATATATGGCCATGTATTTATGGCCTCACTGTCTGAGGTGGGGGAGGGAGGACAATAGATCGACAGACCAAACCATTACCACGGCCGGAGCGTGTGGTGGGGGTGGGGGTGTGTGAGTGTGTGTGGGGGGGGTTACAATATTACTTTTTAAACCAGTTAGTGTATATCTTCTACACTTCTATAGGTTTTTTTTAAAATTATTATTTATTTTATTTAAAAAAACGCATACACTAAAAGATAAAAGCAAAATCAGATTTTAAGGGTGCTTTGCTTCAGTTTATGGGGGCTTCAGCACTGCCAAATATTGGCTAAAAACGCCTATGGAAATATTGCTTTTATTTTGCAAAACAATGTAAAGGAAATCCAGCTAGTGAGTCAGCAAATTTCAGATTTTCTTTTCACTGGTTTAGGTCTGATATTAGACACTTTTGTATCAAAATGTTAAAGGCAGCTTCTGTGCAGAGGTGTATAATCCAGGCGCTATAAAGTAAGAGTCCTGCCATGTTTTTGGATCTACCTGTGCATTTAATACAGGCGTTTTCATTAACAGTCTCATCTACCTTGCAGTGGAGCTGAGCTTTTTAAATTCCCCTGGTTCAGTGACTGGTTGCTGCTGGACAGGACTTTTACTTTCTGGCCCCTGTATTACACACATCTGCGTCTGTGTAGGTGTTGATAGATAATATGTAAAAAAAAAATCTACATGTTACTTAAGCGTATGTTATGTTGACACTGAGGCAGCTGTTTGGCAGAGAGTTGAATCATTTCGATCCTGACTGCATTATCATGTTAAAAAAAAACCAAAAAGAACTCCATCAATCTTGAGTTGAGCCTGTTTAACATCCTATCACCAGAAGAGAGGCAGCAGAAACAGAGACATTGTTTCCGAGTTTTAACTGGGAAAAATTTTCATTTGTTATGTCAGCTCTTTCTCCCTAAAACACAAGGTAGATTGAATGCTGTTCTAATATCCATGTCGTATAAATGTTTCATTAACAAACTAAACCTTTTGGAAGTATTTCAGATGTCTACTCTCACTAAATCCTGCTAAATCATTGCATACATTTAAGGATTTTAAAGAGTTTCATGGTTGATATTCATTCACATTTGAGGGAGCACAAAGATTTGCAATATGCATATACATGAACCTGAGTCAAAATGCCACAATGGATTTCCAGTCCACTCCTGTTTGGGAAGGTGTATCAGACTACATAAACCGTATAGAACATACAGGAGATGTAGGTTATTGCAAGTGATTGTCGAAGTGAAATAATTTTAATCCAATTTTGACCAATCCAGTTTAAATAAAAGCTACAACTGCATTGAGAAGATGTGGGCCAGAAGGTGCCAATGCATTAGCAGGACTTTGTCTCAGCTAACACCGCATAGCTAGCCTGCCGTGTCAGAGTCCTTAATCTTGCAGACTGGGAATTGTGGGAATCATGCAATTTCACACCACCTGGAAGGAAGCTATTGTTGTAATCCGGATTAGCACGTCCACTGCTGCTAGCTAACATTTCTCATTAGAATTCAGTTTGTCATGTGGCAATCCATGAACAAAGTGGCTAAAAAGCCAATCGACTTTCTCTTGTAAATCAAATAATCTTTTCCTTGGTACCGTTTTCAAATGGTGCACACTATGCTATGCTTACTCTTCTATCTGGTGATTCATACTTTACTAAAAGGTATTTCTCATGGAAACTATTCAGCCATTGTACAAACCATTCAAAGCTTAATTTATTTCTGAGTACAGCCTGCTAAAAATTCATATGTACTACTGCGATTTCTCTTGAATCTACACCATGCAGAATTATCCTTTACTCTCCAATGTAAATGCTTTGAAATATAAAAACATCACTTGTGATAAATTTACATATTATATTGTTGTTTGAAGATATGATAGGTTTTACCCTAAAATCCAAATATAAGTTTAAGTGAACAAAAACCTTTTGTAAATCCTGTTTTTTTTTCTCTTTTAAAATATTGAGAAGGATTTAGAGAATTTTTTCTTTTCAGTTTGCTACTAGGTAAAAATTTCAGCAACATTGACTCAATGAACCTTATACAACCCTCCACAACATTCATGGTCAACACATCTTATGAACAATAAACAATCATAAAGCTCCACAAGCTGTCATAAAATCTTTAAGATAACCTCCTTCTAGTTGATAAGCAGCTTTTAGGGATGTCTCTATAATAAGTAATATTTGGCACATATGATAAATCTTTTTTAAAAAAGTGCCATACTCCACAATTTCCTGTTCAATTCAGGGTTTCGGCTGTTGTTTCTCTTTCTTCTGGGGATAAAAGAGGGAAGGGGGAGGGGGAGGTCAAGAGTCAGCAGTCGTGGGTCAGGACATGGCCACTGTATTTATGGCCTCCCTACAGTCCATGCTTTAATATGTCAACACAAACGAGGCAGGATGGAGTGTCTGTTGACAAGGGTCATTTTTCACTGTTTCCTCTATGTACTCCTCCTCTGTCACACTGCTCCAGGTCCAGACCCTCTTTTTCTGGCCTGTGAAGGAATCTGTGAAGGACACACAGGTGTTTGCAACAGACTTTTTAGAGCAGGATGAGTTTTAAAGGACAAAATCAAGGAAAACTGGAGGGTAACATGCTGGACAAAGTAAGAGATGATTAATCTCTTATCGAGCTGCCACCGACTTTTCATTAATGGAGTCCTACGGAGTTTCAGCTTGTAATTACTGAGCTATGATTCTCACAGGAATATCAATTTAACAAAGTGCAAGTTGCTGATCCATTTCATAATGTGGCTTCAAAAGTTGAGGAGCTTTGTTGTTGGAAAGTGAGAATGTTTGAAAATTAAGTGCACAAATCTGTGTTTAATGTATGAGGTAGTAAGAAAGAAAACCAAAGAAATATTTTTTCAATTAATATTTACTTTTGAAAACAGCACCCGCTCTCCCAACCACTCAGATCTTCAAACACTGTGCATCTTATTTAATTCAGTAGCATGCAGACAGTCATCATGTATATTCCTGGAGCTGTCATTGCTCTGCAGTGTTCCGAGGCTAGGAAACAGCACTTCATAACTTAATTCTTCCAAGCATGGGGCATTAAATGACAACTTTTAACATGCTTTGTCTTGCACGTCTCCTGATGTCAACTGGGTAACACACTGCTCATCTTGGATGCGAACCGTGGCTGATTCAGCAAAAATTCCCAAGAAGACAGTATCAGAGGAGCCAAGGGTGGGTGTATGGTTAGATGTTTATGATCTGTTCCATTTTAAACACTGTAGAAAATAGTGGGTGCTGTATGAATCTGACCTGCTGCGGGGTGTTCCAAAGAAAGGACTGAACCAGATGTCTTCCCTTTTAAGATTTATTGAAGGTGCCCAGATTCAAGATTTCGGATATATGTGCGGTTCTAGAAAAATGCAGAAAAAATGAAGGAACACCTAAATTTACAGGTATACAACAAATAAGGCACATACCTATAACAAAGTAAATGAGCGACAACTTCCATATAATGAAATAAACCAAAAATACAGATAAAAAGTGGCACTTCATACACACCAAAAAATACTCCCGGATGGTTCGGAGATAAGTGTTTGGAAGCTAACTACATCACATTTCTACCACTAGGCAAACAGACATTGATGCTGCAATTAGCTGGTGAAGATACATAAACATTTCTACTCCATTAGAACAAACTGAACGTGCAACTTACGTTTTATGTACACACCCACCACACCGAAACATCCTGAGAGTCCGAGATAGGGAAAAAAACAACTGAACAAGTAATCTAACACTCCGCTCACACTTTCTCTTCTCACACAAACACAACCGAGTTGCATGGGGCTGAACCTGGGAAAATGAATGAAAAAATGATAGAGAAACTTCCTTTCCTGCTTGAACATTTAACACAGGAACAACATGACATTGTATCCGTAGTTCGCTCATTCCCATCATTGGTCAATGACATTCCTACTCGTACTTCGGTCATTGAACATGAAATTGATGTAGGGGATGCCAGACCTATAAAACTCCATCCTCATCGAGCAAACCTTATGAAATGGGAAATGATGAAGTCTGAAGTTGAGTTCATGCTGCAAAATAAAACTCCAGTCCCTGGAGTTCTCCATGTATAGTAGAAGTTAAACCTGACGGTTCCCCTCGTTTCATAACAGATTACCGGAAGGTTACATCCATTACCTCTTATAGGTGATTGTATAGACATGACTGGTGCTGCTCAATAAGTTCAACTTACAAAAAGGACATCAGACATTTAAGCATTTGTGACTCCAGATCACTTTTTACATAACACTGTAATGGCATTTGGCATGCGCACCGCTACAGCGACCTTTCAAAGGCTTGTAAACCCACTCTTCTCTGGGATCTCAAACTGTAATGTATATTACAGAAGGTTGGACACTCTGGTGACCAATCTTCTCTTGGTCACCAGAGTGTCAGCGTGCCTTTGAAAATGTGAAGTCGCTGTTGTGCAATGCACCTGTTCTCTCCAATCCTGATCTAACAAAACCATTCAAACTTAAAGTTGATGCTACTGCCGTCGGAAAAAACTGGAAAAAATCAACTGGACAACTGGAAAAAATCATGACACCCTGTCTGCTATTTTTTGCGCAAGTTCAACAAGCACCAACTTGACTATTCAGCTGTTGTGCTATTCAATGGCGAGCTGGGGGTTTGTAACACCATCATTACCAAAACAAGGTTTTTTTTTCAGGTCAGTGGGGCTCCATGTCATCTTCTTGATTTTTTAAGCATGAAAGAATGGTGAAGAACGTAGTGTTGCTGCAAAACCTTTTCCAACACTGTTTGGTCTTCATTTTCATTTTAAACTGAGTAACCTCCTTAAATGCACAATTTAGATCTGGTTTTGTTCTGTACAAGGTCGTATTTAACAAAAAACAGAAATCAAACCTAAATGGGTCTGTAGCATTTACTGTGCAGCAATAAAGCAGGTGAAATCCTCATCTCCATCCAAACATACTTCTGCATCTGGCTCTTGTATGAGGACAGGCCAGCCCCCTATTCTTTATCAGCAGTTGTATGCATTCAGCCACCTCCAGATTCTTCCTCTCATAAAACATAAAATAATGATTAAATTGTCAAATATTATGTGCACATTTTGTATTTTGAAGGGGGATGTGCACATCAATGAGCAGAAGGACATTAATTCTTTTGAATAAAATAGAATATAACTTATTTTTCCATCCATTCAAAATTAAAAAAAATGGAACAGACCAAAAAAGAAAACTTAAATTCATATAACATATGAAAATGATAAGCATACAAAGCGCCAGGAAGTACATACAGTTCATGCAGTACATACATCCACAAGTACAATGAAACAAAAGCAGATCCCAGATTGATAGCAGACTTACTGCTTAGCTGTGAGTTCAGCAAGTGTCAGAATAAGAGCTACAAAAATGAGCATCTCTGCAAAAATCTGAGGATGAATGTCAGACGTTCCTGTCATATGTACATCAAAATTCAGCCCAAACCATAATTTAAAAACTTCAGTGGGTAAAAAAGAAACCCAGTCAGGTAGAGATAAGAAAGAAAGTAAAGCGTGAGTTATTTCTATTTTATGTCTGCCTATCCTCATATTTTCTCTCTTCTCTTCTCTCTTCTGTCACAGAGATTCAGGATGTGAACATCTCCTGCCTTTTCTAAACAGTTATAATGATGTTCACCAATCTGATATATTCCACCTCGTTAACAAAAGATATTGCGATGCTTTGTAGAAGGCAAATCAAATAAGGAATAAACGAACTTGGAAATTTCATTAACTAATATATAATTCACTATAAAAAATACTGAAAGATGAATTTTACCACTTTGTGAAAAAATGATTTGCCAAATAATTCATTCATTTCTACACCACTTAGCTTTAATTCAGGGTTGCGGGGAAGCTGGACCCTAGAAGAGGCAGGCTAAACCGTGGATAGGTTGCCAGTCCATCGCAGGGACAACACCAAGCATCCTCACATTTATTACTTGGAATTTAGAGTGATCATGTAGCATAACATGGATGTCTTTGGACATGGGCAGTAGAATGAAGTCAGAATACTTGTAGAGACTGCATGCATAAACACGGAAAACACACAAACTCCACACACAAACCCAAGCCGAGGCTTGAGCCAGCAACATTCTTGCTGAGGCTGCAGTATAACCACTATTCCACTGTCCAGCGCACTAAGTATACTAACCAAAAGCTAACTGAGCTCTGACAACAAACTAAGAACTAAGAAAACTTGACTTCCAATTCTTTTAATAAATATTTTTCCTTCTACACATATTGATCCCTCTCTTTAGGTTACATCTTTAAAAGCTGTGTACTGAACTACTTCAGGTTGTTAAATGTCATACTAAGTTTCACTTATATCAGTGTCATATTTAGATGCTGGAATATTTAGCAGTACATAAACTCCTTCAACCACCCCCACTGTTGACATGTTCAGTGATTACAGATCAGAATGAGCAAACTCAAACACATGGTGACCGAACAGTCAAGTATTATCCCTTGAGAGTTAGCATATTTAGACAGCTTAAAACAGTTTAAAAGTTAATACAGATGTTGCTGCTTTTCTGCTGATAGCCAATTAAATAAGAAATACTAAAAAAATTAAAACAATAACTATATGATACTTTCACACACAGTTATAAGAATCCCACAGATTGAACCAGAATTATGCTCATTGCTGATGTCTTTCCTTTTTGATATTGTGTTAACACATACCTGAATGCTCCAAACCAGCAAGCTAGTAAAACATATAGAAGTGACTCATATGGAGTATTAAGGGTGTAGCTGTTTTTTTCACAAACCACTTCTAGACTTGATCTTTTGTTTTTTTGATTATTCAAATATATAATGACATAGTGTAATTTGTCATACAATATGTGTTGTTCGTCAAAGACCTTGTTTTAAGACTTGGGAAGTTCTTTTGTAACATAAAACATATTAACCTATAAAAGCAGAGTTTGATGTATATGATACATAGAGTTTCTGAGACAAGTGGAATCAATTTATGGTAGAAACTTTGCTCAAAAGACTGTTAAACTCAATAAGATTATTTTCATCTGCCCCTTATTGGGCACTAGGAGGAAGAAGATTGCACTATAAGAATTTTGACATAGGCTATATGATAATAAATGGTAAATATCCTTAAAAATGTTGTCATATTTCTTTTTACTATTATTGCATTTTGTCAAAGGGACATAAAAAACTTTGTAATAATTTAAAAAATTGGACTTTTCTTACCATTTTTGCACGGGATGGGTCTTTAAGGGTTAAATAAGTTGCAGCTAATTTTCTACTTGACTGTACACATACAGTATACACAGTCACAATAAAGGTTTGCGCATTTATTTGTCTTTCAATAATTTATATATTATAAACAAAGTACATTTGCAGGTATTTATTTCTTCAAATGCAGCTGTTTTCAATTTCATAAACAAATCATCTTTGTCACAGAATTTATCATTCACACATAATATGATGCACATTTTGAACCATTTTGTAATATATGGGAAATCTACCTCTGCGTGACACATGATTAGAGTTATGGAACCAGTATGCAATCTCAAGATAAGTTATGGTTCTGGTAGGACTTAAGGCGCTGCCAGGAGGGAGAGGTCATTGATCTGAGGTAGCATCCCAATGGATAGCCTTCTGTCCTCGAGTGTGCACAGATAAGCAGGGTCTCATTTTCCCACCCCTCACCCCTCACCTCCTTCCCTACATGCCTTTTCTGATTAGTGATGGTAACATCGACTTTATGTCTGGTCACAGACTGATCAGTGCACATTCAGTGTATTAGCTTTTACATCACTGTGAAGCCCTGTAGATTTTGGCATTTTAAACTTCTAAACTTCCATCTTGGCCTCCGTGAGGGACGTTCGCTGCTTTCATAAACAATGGCAGGAGAGGAGACTGCTGATGGAGAGTCAGCCTCACACAGTGGCAGAATTTTTATCTCCTATGCTGTGTGTTTGAAAGCTTGCATTGTTATTGCTAAGCAAATGCACAAGAAAGGCAAAGCAGTTATCTCTAAAAATAATTAGCACAGTTTCTTTGGTGCTTCAAAAGAAGACAGGTTTAACGAAAGCAGTGTGCTTTAAAAGCAGCTCGTCTTGCTTCCTGCTCCGTCCTTGCTTCTGCCGCCTCTCAACCTTTTGCTTACATTCCTCATCAAAATAAATAAAAAAAACAAACTATGAATTAATCATCTATGGTAAATTATGTAAATCCTCCAATGCCTGTTTCATTGTAATTTCATGATGTGTATGTTATCTATTACCAGACCAAGCTGAGCATCCTTTTTGACTTTGACTTGTTACTGTTGACTGCCTGCCTCTTGTCATCAGTTGACGTTTCTGCACTGTGATAACCTCTGAAGTCACTCCAGCTCTCTCATGAGCCTTCTAGTAGCAGTCAGTTTACTGATAGCAATGCTACTATTCTTAAGTTTGATCTCGGCATTTCTGTATTTACATTCTAGTCTTCAATCAAATTGTGTGGCTGATTTCACATTGGGTTTACTTTTGGGGCTCACGCTTGATCGAGCAGTGGCTGAGAAGTAAAACAGGAAAACCAAAAACAGAAGTCTCATACAGAATTTAGATGGAACTGAAACCTTGGTGATTCTGGTGAAATTAAGTGGAAAAAAACATTGGTCTCCAACGGGAGCCTGCAGCAGGTCCCCTGCTTAGTGATCCAACGAGTTAAAATAAGACATGCAATGCAGGCATTCTGTGGAGAAATGTGACTAAATCATGTACAACGCTGGGAAAGTGTTCTGCAAACTTTTACACCAAATCTCTAATCTTTTTGTTGACAACATTTTTTATTTAACTTGTGCAGTTTATTGCATGTTTGTTTATACATTTTTTGAAAATGTGAAAACAAACAATTGACCCAAAAAGTAACTGTTATCCTTGGTTTAGCCTTCTCTGGTTTGTAGCTTTAACTATTTAAGATGTGCTTTTTATGAATTAAAAAAAGAAAAAAAAAATCTTTACCAATTAGTTTCTTGTTCATAATATAATAGATCAGCTTTGTAGGATGGAACCTTGTCAGTGATTTTTTTTCTTTTCCACTTCAACAAATCCAGATTTAAATGTCCATTTCAATCAGGAGGTCCACACTGTGCCATTGACAGCCAACAACGCAAGAGCCATCGTTCTTCTGCAGCATCATTTCACCATAACCCAGTCCTCCTTCTGATGATGGAATGAGAAAACTGTAAACATTTTAGAGTGCATCTGTACATTTATGATCAAAGTAATGTCTATCTAAACCTTTACCTGACATTAACTCCACATTATAAGTGACTGAGGAATTCAGGAAGTCCTCCTTACAGTATATGTTACATAAACCTGCACCAAACAACGGCTCCAGTATCGTCTTCTTGTCCTATCCAGATTTTATGGTTCATCACTAAGTATCTTTTTCATCCAAACACCCACAGCCAGTGACTTGTTTAGGTGTTGGCGATAATATATGCTTTTAGTTTCTTTTGTTGAGGATATTTTATGTCCTACTATTTGGAACCAGTATATTTTTTCCCTTTAAAAGTTCATTTGTACTTGCACCAGTTTTAAACATAGCTGACTTGAAGCAACCAACATCTTCTGCCAAATTCTTCTTAAAAGAGTTTTCTGATCCTTTTCCAGTGTTCCTTCTGACAACTCTCTGGTTTTTTGCCAATCAGCTGGTCGTAACAACTTATTAAGCGCTATAATTCATCTTTTAAAGGCAGATTAAATTGTTATTAACAGTTGTCAAGGTATTCGTTTTGGAAATACAAACTACAAAGTGATTCCATTTTCCCTTATTTGATCTGAAAATAACTATTGATTACAACAGTTTTTTTAAAAAAAAATTTATTAAGTTGTGTTTTATGTAAAACAGACCACTAAAATAGTTTTATATTTTCTTTTCTCGTAATAAAACTGATATAACATTGTGGAAGAGTGATTCCTTATTATACTGCCTGATCTGTGGTTTCAAGAAAGAAACAAAAAGAGTAATGCAATATGGCTTTACTCACTGTGGTGGTGCATGTCACACACAGAACCAAAAGGGCCAGGATGTGCTGTCACCTTCCAGTTTTGGTCCAGCTGAGTGATTAAAATGTAATTATGACTGGGGTTACTGGAAGCCGCTGTGTGAACATAGACCAGCGCTGTCACTGCAAGGTGATGTGTCTCAGGAGCATCAGGAGTAAGCAACTCGTTAAAATGCTGCTTAGATTTACACAGCAGTTAAACCCAAACCTCGGGGTCTGAGCTGAGGCGGGGCACATGTGCAAGCATGGACGCACACAGCAGCATACCAGCTTTCTTCCTTTACACCACTGTGCACATCAAGAATAAGGTTTAACTCTGAAACTGAAGAAACAGAGCAGGGACTGTTGACGGTGGAAAGTGGGGTGCGGGACCACAGGTTACTTGTTTATCGCTCTTGTCCTTAACTTGGCATGCATCACTGGGAACATCAGTAAATAGAAGGCAAGGGGATGCTGAGTCATGCTGGTTGTAATAGACCAAGCTTAAAAGAAAAAAAAAAGAAAAAAAAAAAAAAGAAAAAAAGACGAAGTGGCAGGAAGAGAAGACGCTTTAGAATGACTGAATGCGTGGAAAAAAAGCCTGCCAATATCAGCCATAAAACTGAAACGACAGCAGGCACAAAGCCATGAATCAGAATGTGACATGGTGTAGAGACGAGTGTGGCAGGGACAGGCTCCAATGATACCAAAACCCACCATCAGTCTGACCGGTTTCTGAAGTAGCATGAATTACTGCGAATTACAGCAAATCATTTTCATCTAAAAATGGATTAAAAAACGTTAAAAGAGCTATCTTTGCACAAGATCTCATACAACAAGAGATGGCTCATATTTCCAGCTCATTAGTAAAACCTACAAATACATCTTTAAAGTGGGAATAAGTAGCTTGTTGCACTTTGCGACTGGAGGTCCATGTAGCCATTATAGTTTTTGCTGTGTGACTGGGTTGGGATGACAGTAATCTTGTTGCATTCTTACCCTAAAATGTTAAATGAGAAAGCTGCTGTCTTACACATTGTCCACAGGCTTGATACACAGCTATTGATTTCAGATTTAGTGCCGCAGCATTACCATTTATTCTGTGGCTTACCTTACAGCATATCTCCTATTAAAAAAATCACCTCAGGTAGTTTGATTATAAAGTGCTTATAGAGTAATGTTGCTGTTGTTGAGCACCCAGTGGGAGTGTGATATCGAGGTGTTTCCAACAGCTTGCCATCTCATCTAAATCTTCTGAAACCTCCTACAAGCCTACAGGGAGACGAGGATACACAGCCTGCCAGAAGAAGACAATAAAGAGTAGCCAGAGGACTAACATCTCATCAATCTTTGGCTCACTTTCGGTCTTACTGATGTGGAAACATATTCTTTCCAGTTTCTAAATCATGAAGTCATCATACTCCCCATGATTTCATTAGGCTTTAGTTTTTTAGAGGAAGTAGGAGCTTAAATAAAGCTTGTTTTAACTTGGTGTTTTCTGAATGATATTTGATCTATATTTTGCCATATGATTATGTTCAATATTTTTAACTCACTCCCTCTCTCTCTCCACACACACACACACACACACACACACACACACACACACACACACACACACACTCACATATTTATATTTATATATATATATATATATATATATATATATATATATATATATATATATGTATATATATATATATATATATATGTATATATATGTATATATATATATATATATGTATATATATATATATATGTATATATAAAAAAGGTGCTCTATATATATATGTGTATATATATATATATATATATATATATATATATATATATATATATACACACATATATACACATATATATATATATATACACACATATATATATATATATATATATATATATATATATATATATATATATATATATATATATATATATATATATATACACATATATATATAGAGAGCACCTTTTTTCAGTCTGCACATTAACTGCTTGTTTAATTTAAAACTCTGCGATACATATCTTGTATTGGCAGAGAACCAAGCAGCAGACAGGAGACAGATATCAAAAGCAACTTGCACATGAATAAAATTCACCTGTCATAGATTAAAATGTTTTGGAGTGATAATTGCATTAACGGAGGACTTTGTGCTTATAATGACTTTATGGTTTTAAATACAGTTGAAAGGAAAACTCACTTTGCTTTATGTGGTTTAGGGGAATAAAAGAACAAATAATTTAGGTTCACAGGAAATTTCGTCAAGTATGATTTAGATGAAGATCTATATCAGACAGATAAAATAAAGGATTATGTGCAGCTCTGAGGCCTTATGGAGTCTCTTGGTTTTGTGAATGTGGGAATAAAAGGAATACTTTCCTGCTCTGTAAGAACAACTGAGCTAAAGATGAATGTCCTGACAGCAGCAGCTACAGCTAGGATTCCTAAATGCTTCCTGATGCTTCATCTTTCTGTCTGTCTTTGTTTTTCCTTTTGTATGTGCTTGGAATGGTGCAAATCACCTATTTGAAAGGTGCCATATGATGAGCAACTAATTGAATCCTCCACACAATCATGGCGACATATTTCCACAGTCCAGATAAACCACAGCCATCTTGCTGGTTGTGTACTCCTTCCATCACTAACCACATCTGATGCCATCCACCCTTGTTGCCAAGAGACGAGACTCTGCAGGCTTTCTTATATTGAATTGCATATATTCTTGTGTGATTTTGTAACCTTCATTTTCTGGGATATTACCATGAAACTCTTTATTTTCAAGTGTTATTATTATGGCTATTCTAAACATTCAGACGTGCATACAGGAACTGGTTTACTTGTAATTGAACATAATAAATGTGCATTCTTCCTTAAGAATATTTAGATTGAAGCTATTTTAATTAATCAGTACATATCTCCAAGTATAATTGTCAAAACTGAACGAATGGCCATGGAATGCTAATCTTTAAATAATGAATTCTGTCGACTGTCCACACTTTTTATGGAGAAAAACTATAAAGATTACTGTTATTTGTTGGTTAAATGTCTCAGCAATGGTTCAGTGGATTTCAGCTCTGAAGTCGTGTATGTACATAAAATGCAAACATAGCCAAATATTATTGATGATATTAGCAGAACTATACACTTTTGTAACCATTAAAAAGCCAAAGAAGCCCACTAGAAATAGTTTCCTTTTATCTACTATATGTTTACTTGAAAATAAAATATACATTTTGTGATGGATGATTATTAAACATGGCGAAAAAAGTTGACAAATGTGAAGAAAATGAACAAAAGTTGAATTTGAAACAGATTTGTTGGGTGACTGATCAATCATCTTGGCAGAGTGATGACATATATGAATGAAGGAGATAGGATAGGATCCCCACGGAGTCTACATGCTGGTGGTGGATAAGCAGAGATGGATGGTGACAAAGATTCTTGTGGGATCAGGAAGAGGTGGATATGAAGAAGGAAGTGGGTTGTGTAAAGTCAACCTGGAGGTCTGAAGAGAGGGAAAAGAAGACGTTTTAAAGAAAGGGGATCATTTAGTTGGCTCGAAAAGCAAAATAGAAACAATAAAGTGTAGTATGAAAAGTCAAACATGACACAATCAGGACAGATGTAAGAAGAAATAGTCTTCCTTATTTACCCACTCCATTAGATCCAAATACTACATGTACAAAAATATATAATTTGTTATTAAGGTTCATCCTTTTGCCCTTTTTTTTGTTTATTTTGGCCTTTCGAATGAAGCGTACTAAGCCCACACATTTGTTTTCATTAAAATGTGATATGTAAATACTGCCTGATCTTTATGTCTCTCAACACGGCAAACCGAGTGACCTTAATGTCTAGACTCAATCTCTCATTTAGAAAATATGAATTGTCTTCGGGTATCACAGTGAGACTGGAGCTTGCTTCACGTAGCATTGATGTAGTTAATGAGCAAATACACAGCAGGAGTAAGACAGAATTATAACTTGTTGGTCATGATGAGGAATCTATAAACAATTCCTCGAGAAGCAGCAAGGCTTCCTGTTTCCTTGACACCAAAGCGAGCGCTATACCCTTGAAAAGTGAACAAAGGAAATGAAGCAGTTTATTCACAAAGTTGTTCTTTCTGTTCTCTCCCTCCCTTCTCATCCTGCCTCAGTTGACTTAGACATTACCTTGAATTGCAAACATTGTGTGTTAATATACCGTATAATGTGACACTAAATATGCAGATCTGTACAGCACAACACCTGATTTCACATCTGAGTGTCAAAGTGCCATCTGTGGGGTCACCTGGTGGCCCCGGTTTGATGTCACGGCGAGCACCGGACAGAAACATGGAGAAAGAGGGAGAGGGAACAAGATCGAAACAAACTATGGAAGAGGAAGGAAGGAGGTCAAAGCACCCCTTTAAAAAAACAGTGCTCAACTTTTCACAACACATCTTACGTAATGTGGGTAAAAGTAAACGCGAGAAGTTTGTTGGCTGTAAATGAGTGGATGGAGACAAGAAGCAGCAATTATCTGCTTAAATCTGTACTGAGCTGCTTAAGCTGGTAACGGGCGAGAAAAGCTGCTGGCTGAAGCCTTCAAAAAAAGGAGGCTGCAACAGAATCAATGAGCCACAATTACCTAGTTTTTGGAGTATCTGCTCCAAATCTTATAGTTTCAGCAATATGTTAGTTTGAACTTAAGAGCTGCTGCACAGCTGGAACATAAGCATATTTTAAATCCCCATTAAAATATGATTTAAACACGTTCTTTTTTTCATAGTCTGTCCTCCACTAATCAGTGTGCTTGTTTTTGTGTAAACATTTTGCATAATTTGGGCTTTTTCAATGGCTGTTCAAAGAAAACTTCTTTTAAAACTTTGCCCAGATTTGAATATTCCTTCTGCTGTGCTGCGTCGTTGACAAGAATCATGTAAAAAAATGAAAACAGACTTTTCAAATGGAAAAAAAAAACCAAAAAAAAACTAGTGAGATGAGGCGAGCATCTGAACAAATGTTTGCGAGGCCACATCTGTGAGTGTGAGTTATGTAAGTGTATGTGTTGCATTTGTTTGCAAGTTGGAAACGGTATGACAGCGCGTTTGTCACTGCAGTCGCACTCCGCTGCTCTGGAGTGGCACTGCAGATGGATGTCTCTCCAATGCTTCGATGAGCCTGCCAATTCAGCAGCTCAAACAGATGCTAAATGCAGATATAAGCTGTAAGTGCTATTTGCCGAAACTCTGGGGACTGATGATCTACTTTTCCCGTCATCTTCATTGAAAACAATCACATAAGAATACAACAGCATTGGCTTAAGGGGTGACCGTACATGGTCATTGTTCTAATGGTTCAAATGCGTTTTTTTCTGTTTGATGTACATTATTTCTTATATTTTCACAATAAGAACCCGCTGATGTGCATAATCTTCTCTTGGGAGTTTTGCTGCAGATTACCTTTATATTGGTCCTAATGTCAGTTCAGGAAGGAATCTGAAAATCAGATTGTATTTTATTATCATCGAGCCAGGCTCCCTGCACTTCTTCCCACTCCTTTCTGTGAAAAGTACACTGGTGTGGTTTGGCAATGTGTAACCAGGAGCCTGCACTTTCAGAGAATGGTGTGCTAGGCTGCAGTTTTTTTGGGTTGTTGGTCCCCAGCTCTGATACTTCACACCTAATTTTAAACAAGAGCTGGGGATGTCTCAACTGAGAAATAAATGTCCCGGCTTGGCAACCATGTTGGAGTTTGGTTTGTTAAACTTTTCTTAAATGAAAACACCACTTCAATTTAATAATTCTATTTATTATTTATTTATTTTTATTCTGTTGACCTTCCTTTACAGGGTTTCTTAAAATAAATACTTTATGCAAATAAACTGCTTGTATAATTTGGAATATGGTGTGCTTTTAAGCTGGTGGGCCATGCAGTTGTCCTTACTTTGACTTTTTCTGGGGTGATGCCCGCATCCCCAAGTGTCGTATACATAAATTATAACAACCCTGGTTGCATAAAACAATACATTTCAAAAATTGGTGGCCATCTTCAAATCTCCTCTTCCATCATGTTTACACCAAGATGAATAGTTAACAGCTGTATTATTATATGAAGAGTTCATTGTGTTCATTTCATGTTGTCACAGAGCTGAGGCCAGAACATTGTGCACAAAACACATCTGAGCTTCAGCCTGGTTGAGGCTGAAAATGTGAAGCTTATCAAAGCTGAAGTAAATCAGATGATGTTGCCTGACGAGTCAAAGAATCTTATAACACACATAGTTTTTGCTGCTCTTGTAAGCTCTATATCCAATCTTAAGGCCTGGAAATGAAAATGCTCGGTCACTCTGCACTTTTTGTGTGTGTGTGTGTGTGTGTGTGTGATGAACATTCTTGTCTCATATTGATTTTTTTTGTAGAACATCTTTTGTTGATATATGATATTATAAAACATTGTTGTGCTTGACTGAGGTCAGAAAATGCTCTTACTGAAAAGAGAAACTGCAATAAATGCTGATGGAAGAAAATGCTTTAAAAATCCACATTAGACATTGTCGCATGCAGCTGGATGGATGGATGGATGGATTGATGGACAGAACAGGGGGCCAGGGCCTCCCCTGAAACCACCTCAACTCTGGCTGAGCTCAACAAGTTTTATTCAAATAGTAATCAAAATGCGCGTCTTACTTTTATGGCTGTCTATATTATTTCATCATTCTCAAATTTTATTTATATTGTTTTTAAAGGATTTTATTTAAATTGCTTCACATTGGGCATCGCTTCTGAATATTGACAAATATAAATCAGTTTTTTTCCAACTGAGAGACATAAGGAGAAGGCAAGTACTATAGATGTGTTTGTTTGTCAGAGCGAATGTTACACACATGGCTAACTGGTATGTGATTTACAGATGGATGGTGGAGTTTGATGGTTTGGTGGCTAACCTTCTGATGACAAGAAAAGAGAACACACTGCAGTCAATAAATTCCGGTGGCTACGAGAACAGCTGCAATATTGCTGATCAGTTAATCATTGATCATTCTGAATTTTTCATTATTCATATTAACACTGGAGTATGTTCTGTGTCTAAAGTATTGGAAAGAATCATTATGACTAGACTGGAGCCGTATTTGTATACCACGTCCAACCAGTTTGGTTTCAAGCATGGGCATGGTACAGACATATGTATTTTTTGCACTCAAGGAACTCCTGGATAAATATCACACCCAAGGTATATGTATGTATATATATATATATATATATATATATATATATATATATATATATATATATATATATATATATATATATATATGTATATGTTATATATATATATATATATATATATATATATATATATATATATATATATATATATATATATATATGTATATGTATATATATATATATATATATATATATATATATATATATATATATATATATATATATGTATATGTATATATATATATATATATATATATATATATATATATATATATATATATGTATACATATATATATATATATATATATATATATATATATATATATATATATGTATATATATATATATATATATATATATATATATATATATATATATGTATATGTATATATATATATATATATATATATATATATATATATATATGTATATATATGTATATATGTATATATGTATATGTATATATATGTATATGTATATATATGTATATGTATACATATGTATACATATACATATATATATATGTATGTATATATATATATATATATATGTATGTATATATATATATATGTATGTACATATACATATATATATATATATATATATATATATATATATATATATATATATATGTATATGTATATATATGTATATATGTATATGTATATATATGTATATATGTATATATGTATATGTATATATATGTATATGTATATATATGTATATGTATACATATGTATACATATACATATATATATATGTATGTATATATATATATATATATATGTATGTATATATATATATATGTATGTATATATATATATATATATATATATATATATATATATATATATATATATATATATATATATATATATATATTCATTAACGCTTAGTTACAAGCCTCCAGTGTAAGGAATTTCAAGGGGTCTAGCTTTAATATACTATTAACTCAGCAATAATGTTTTTGCATTTCATGCATTTTCATAGGACTCCTAACAGTTCTCTCTTGCACAATGAAGCACACTATGTTGCCTTTCAACATTTTATACAGGAAGAGATACATTAGTTTTGCTTTGTTTAGTGGTCAGCCAGTGATTTGGTGAAATGGAGCCACTAATTCTTGAAAAGGAGCACTATGATGCAGCCAAATGTATTCACTGTCAAGTGTCTTTTCCTGACCAGCTGTTGTACATTTGCATGGTGAAGGCATGCAGCGCTCTAGTGCTGGTTGCGGCCACACACTAGAACAGATGTCACACCTGGTTTGTGTGATCTGTGTTGCGGGGGTGACCTCTTGGTCTCTATGTAAGACACAGGGCTGATGGTCTCTGCAGATAAAGACTGATGTGTGTATATGTCTGTGCATGCATGGCAGGGGTTCAGATTGCATGTGTGAACCTTAATGCATGTGCGTTTTGACTTTATTTTTTTGCTATGTTTTAGCTAAATGAAGCAAAATAGTCACCTCTGATGGGTACAGACAATGAATGTATGGAAAATGTTGTGTGGTGTGAGATAACTGATATGAAATGGGAACAGCCGCTTTAAACACACACACACACACACACACACACACACACACACACACACACACACACACACACACACACACACGCACACACACAAACACCTCTAGGATTTTTCGTTCCCAGCTTAAACCCCTTTAGACAAAGATGGTATTCCTGGTTGTCTTCTTACTGTTACTAAGAAAGCCTTGGAAATCCTCTCTCCCGGGCCTCCATCCCCAAAATACACACATATATGCACTGATACAACACTAATCTCCCTCACACAGTCTCTAATGGAAAGGATTCAGCTGAGTAGTTTCAGAAGAAAAAAAAAAGTGGAAATGCAAAGTGATTGAGCACAGAGAGGGAAGGTACAGTATATGCTCAGAGAGGAAGGGCTCAAGGGAAACACAGAAGAGGCAAGTTGTTATGTCAGAAATCATATTTGCCTGAGTGGGAGATGCCAAAGAAAGACGGAGTAGAAAAGTTAAGATCATTAAAAAAAAAAAAGACAAAAAAGTAAAGAAAAACAAAACAAAAGAAGGGGAGACAAAAAAAAGGAAAGACACACCACTAGAGATGGCTTAGCAGTCTCACATCACCCGCGTTTGAAGCTGAAGAGAAAAACACTTTTCTGAACTTATCCGCACTGACACAATCAGGGATTACTCCTTCTATCCCCACACAATGTCAGCCTATGACAAGGCTCTACCAGGCTGGCCCAGCAGTGATAACATACATAGGACACATCTGGCTGTCTCTCGGAATTATGAACAGACATTCACAGAGATGCATGTAAGCATGCTTTAAACTGAGACAGTGAGCATAGGTATGTATAACAGGTGAATGACATTGCCTATGTGCACATTTTCTGTGCACATCAGGCTGTGCCTGGCGATTATGTATGCTTTTGGGTGAGACTTCAGTAGCAGCACCTCTATGCGTGGACAAAGCACTCTGGATTTAGGAATGTGTGGGTTTGCTAAGAGCAGGGAAGGTCACTGGAAACATGTAAATGAGTTGCATGAATCAGCCGATCCAAATGTAGGCTGTAGATTAAGTTATATAAAGACCAAATACGAACAAAAGAGGATACAGCAGGGTGTGTAGCTTTTTGAGAGCTTATTGTATTGAACCAAACAAATTTACATAGTTCCTTTTGTTTTAAATTGCTGATGACTGAGCCCAGTCTCTCTTTTAGTGTAACACCTTCTCTGCATTATGGGGGACCTATGGACCCAGCCTGTTGCATACAAAGTAGCTGCTGTTTTAATATTTCTAAATAAAGGGTTAGCATTTTAAAAGGATGCCTCATTAAATCTAGCTATGATTACTTCCAAAGACCAAGTTGGTGCATAAATGTGTTGTCTAAACGGCACCATCTTTTAAAATGAAAACAACCAATGACCTTGCACTAAAACAGAAAAGAAACTAAGCATCACACTGGACTCAAGAGGGACAAAAGAGTAGCCCAAATGAAAAAAATAAATAAATTTCAGTCTCAGAATGAAAAATGTCATAGCGTTATTCAACAACATCGCAGATATCATCTGAGGTTTACTTTGGTTGAGGTAGTCCTTGCTCCTGGCATCAAATGTACAATGCCAAAAAAAAGGGAACACTTAAACAACACAATGTAACTTCAAGTCAACCACACTTCTGTGAAATCCAACTGTCCACTTAGGAAGCAACACTGATTGACAATCAATTTCAAATGCTGTTGTGTAAATGGAATAGACAACAGGTGGAAATTTTTGGCAATTGGCAAGACACACCCAATAAAGGAGTGGTTCTGTAGGTGGTGACCACAGACCACTTCTTAGTTCTGGTGCTTTCTGGCTGATGTTTTGATCACTTTTGAATGCTGGCGATGCTTTCACTCTCATGGTAGCATGGGACGGAGTCTACAACCCACACAAGTTGCTCAGGTAGTGCAGCTCATCCAGGATGGCACATCAATGCAAACTGTGGCAAGAAGGTTTGCTGTGTCTGTCAGCATAGTGTTCAGAACATGGAGGCACTACCAGGAGACAGGTCAGAACATCGGGAGATGTGGAGGACGCCGTGGGAGGGCAACAACCCAGCAGCAGGACCGCTACCTCCTTCTTTCTGCAAGGAGGAACAGGAGGAGCACTGCCAGAGCCCTGCAAAATGAGCTCCAGCAGGCCACAAATGTGCATGTGTCTGCTCAAACAGTCAGAAACACACTCCATGAAGGTGGTATTAGGGTGCGATGTCCACAGGTGGAGGTTGTGCTTACAGCCCAACAGCGTGCAGGACATTTGGTATTTTCCAGAGAACACCAAGATTGGCAAATTTGCCACTGGCGCCCTGTCCCCTTCACAGATGAAAGCAGGTTCACACTGAGCACATGTGACAGACGTGACAGAGTCTGGAGACGCTGCCTGCAACATCCTCCAACATGACCAGTTTGGCAGTGGGTCAGTAATGGTATGGGGTGGCATTTCTTTGGAGGGCCGTGCAGCCCTCCATGTGCCTGACTGCCATTAGGTACCGAGATGAGATTCTCAGACCCCTTGTGAGACCATTTGCTGGTGCGGTTGGCCCTGGGTTCCTCCTAATGCAAGACTATGCTAGACCTCATGTGGTTGCAGTGTGTCAGCAGTTCCTGCAACACGAAGACACTGATGTTATGGACTGGCCTGCCCGTTCCCCAGACCTGAATCCAATTGAGCACATCTGGGTCTTGCTCCATCCACCAACGCCAAGTTGCACCACAGACTGTCCAGGAGTTGGCGGATGCTTTAGTCCAGGTCTGGGAGGAGATTCCTCAGGAGAACATCCCCCACCTCATCAGGAGCATGCCCATGTGTTTTAGGGAGGTCATACAGACACGCGGAGGCCACACACACTACTGAGCTTCCTTTTGACTTGTTTAAAGGTCATCATATAAAAGCTGGATCAGCCTGTAGTGCGTTTTTCCACTTTAATTTGAGTAGAACTCCAAGTCCAAACTTCTATAGGTTGATACATTTGATTTTCATTGATAATTTTTGTGTGATTTTGTTGTCAGAACATTTAACTATGGAAAGAACAAAGTATTTAATGAAAATATTTCATTCATTCAGATCTACGTGTTACTTTAGTGTTCGCTTTATTTTTTTGAGCACTGCAGTCATGGATGTGGCACAGAGAGAGCTTTGTGTACATCTCAGAGATTGTACTAGCTTTGATAAACCATCAGTGTTTTCAAACATGGAAATGAGAATGGTTTGAAGAAGTTTAAATCTGAATTAAGTTTGAACTTGCCCAATAAAATATTGAAAACAATATTGTCAAAGAATAAAATCCAGGCACAATGCTGCCATGTATGGAAGGATTTTCCTCATCACTGCAGAAGTAATAATGGTCACTCTGACTGCCTTTATGCTGCCAATTTGTAATAAGTAGTCTCTAGAAGTTTTAAATAGATAATATAAATGTGAAAGATGTTTAACTGTTGGCTTGACGATGACCTGCACATGCTAGACTAAGGAAAAACCTAGCTAACCAAACAAATTACGAGCTGATATTAACTACTGTTACTGCCCCTCTGCCCCATTTCCACAGCTGTGTTTTGACCATTGTGTTGTGAATTAGCTGAACAAAAAGTCAAAGAATTTTTAATTTAAATGGAAAACTGGGAAAATGTTAGCTTAAATGCTAATATCAAATGCTAACTGAATAATTAACTTCTATACTTTGTCGTATTTTGATAGATCTCTGTAAAAAACAAAGCAAAAAGAACAAGGTATTTTATAAATATGTTGACTGATCAATAGACTAAAAAGAAAAAAAGATGCTTTCAATTCAATTTCACTCTGACTTGCAAGTTTTGTTACTGTTAGTGTGTCTCCAAATATCACTTTAAATTTCTTTGTTTTGTTGCTTGTATCTAAAGTAAAACAACTAAATTTTCTGACGTGAAATGACATCTATATGAGTTATATTTATGCTGACAGTAAAAAAGTATAAAACACAGCAGTATATAGAGTTGAGGTTTTGTTGCTGGGATCAATCTACATATAAGTGTTGTGTAATCTGCTTTTCTTTGATTCAACACAACACAGTAACGTGATTTGTCTTGAGCAACAATGCACTGAGTGCACGTGTCGGGTTGTCTCTCTGTGTCTGTATCTGAAACCTGTGTTATGTTGACTTCCAAGTGTGCACTTTTTGTCCGTGAGTTTGTTTTGATGTCATTTGTGGAGAGCGCATTAATGGGTTCTTGCCAGGGAAATCATCAGGATATGTGCTCTTGATGCCCATTTCATTTTTGATTTGGTTTAATTATATTGACTAGCATAAGAATAATTAGTTCCAATTAATCATCTTGAGTAAATATAATTTGTTAATGGACAATTTCAGAGCAAGTTCCTGTTCCCAGTTGGTCTATTATCCATTATCAATTATCATTTCAGAAACAATAGGTCCACTATAAATGGTGTGTACTATCTGAATACACATTATTATCAAACACTTTCCACTTTAACTTTGAGTATAACTCCAGATCCAAACTTCCATAGGTTGGATAGGTTACATTTGATTTTCATTGATAATTTTTGAGTGATTTTGTTGTCAGCACATTCAACTATGGAAAGAACAAAGTATTTATTGAAAATATTTCATTCATTCAGATCAGCAACATGTTGTAGTGTTCCCTTTATATTTTTGAGCAGTATAAATATATATATATATAAAGTATTCTACAGATTACAATTTAAACAAGAGGTGCATGACATCCTGCTATCATTAAATCATGGATTGATTAGTAAGAGTTTTAAACAGCAGGTGTAGTCAAGTGTTCAATCAAGCATAGCAGTAGGTTGGACATAGGACAGGTGACAGTGGAAGAAATGTTTGGTAAATACAGACATAATTATTGGAATGTTTTTTTTCATAATTTGTCTGCAAATATAAAAAAAAGTTAATTACTGCAGTGCAAGAAAATTGCATTCTAACAGATGTTTAGAGTCCTCGGTTGCATGGTGAGTTATTGCACTAAATCATGAGTAGTGTTGACTGATGTTGATCCAGAACGCTTGGCGTTGAGATGGGTGCTCTCAGCCCAGCAACTAAAGCATCTATAACACAACACTTTTGCTGCCTCATTTGCTTTTGCATTTATCAATTTTGCTATCATTCTCATGTCTCTATATGTATTTGTTCTGGAAAATAAAATTAAAAAATTAAACCACTTTTCATCATTTTAGAGATTAAACTTCTTCTCCATAATGGCTTATTTTTTCATATAATTTGAGGGTAAGATGGGGCAAAGACATCAGAAAGGGAAAATGCTATTTCCTCCTCTGTAAATTTCTTTTTGTTTGTGTTTGTTTACAGCTGCTAGTCCTTGCTAAGACATTGTTAATTGTAAAGCACCTGTTTTGGACATTTTCCCAATCTGTTTTTGCACATTTCATGTGCTGCTAGATTTAGTTTCAGTGAATAGTCATATTATCAAGCTGTTAAGCTCGATAAATCGCAATTTATCCTGCGACTCTGCCATACCTTTTTTTTCCCACTTGCCTTCCTGGGTTCCAATATGGTAGTAATATAGTTGTATTGGGAAAATAGCATATAGCTGAGGTATGTGTCCAGAGTGGTGTAGTTAAATTACTCCGAATAAAATGGTATAAATCCTTGGTGTCAAACTCCAGTCCTGGAGGGCAGTTTTTTATCTGGAAGTTTTTTGTTTTTTCCCTCTACCAACACAGCTAACTCAAATCAAATGGATCCAGCAATTTCTTGTCAACCTAATTATAAATTTCAGTCAGGTATGTTAGACCACGGAGACAATAAAAACCAGCAGGATACCGGCTCTCGAGGACTGGAGTTTGACACCTGTGGTCTTAATGGTTAACTGTTTAGTAAAATCAAACTATTGACTTAGAAATGGAAATGAAGACCCAGATTATTAAAAAGTTTTGCTTTAAGTCTGTCCTTGTTTTCCCCCAATAGATTCAGGTAAGACATGATGGTTATGTTAGGTTAACGTGGTCAGGTAAGTTGACACGTAGTTAGTGCAGCCTGTCACACATTAAGCTGCAGCCGCCAGCTGTTAACTTTTCAAACCCTGACTTGCTGGGTAGCTGTTGATGCTATGACCTGCTTGTATTTCAGGACCAGCTTTGCTTGCAAACATGTTGGATGATGAACAAGCAAGGGGATCCAATAAATCCTGGTGTTTGTATCTTTTTGATAACTTTGTTGAGTTTCTGGTTATTCCATTGTAACACTTGTTAGGTGGAGGGTATAGTTGGTGGAATATTTCATTCTTTTTCCAATGCACCCATCACTCTCGGTCAGTGTTTATCTGAACTGATCAGACCATATGTTTTTTCTTTGTTTGGTTATCTTTGTCTGTTTTAATGTAATTCCCTTTTATTAGTTGTTTCTTAAGGTTACATAGTTGTTTGTGCTAATTACTTCTTTTTTTAAAATTATCATTGATTTAGCTGTTCCAAAGAATTTGGAACTAATTATCAACATTACAAAATAAATAACCAAACAGGTTTAGATTCCCCCCACCCCCCACCCCTTTTTCTTCATTGCACAGACCTACAAAAATGAACATTTCCAAGTAATATACAGAATTTGCCCTTCATTTATTGTGTCCATAATCAAATGTTATTTTTGTCAGTGTACTAGTTTTTTTTTTTTATATATATAAAATTAGTTGGAGGAAAAATCTAAAGAACAGCAAAAGAAAGACCTCTGAAAGAAATGCAAACTATCAGTTTTATTCTGTAGGGAAATGATTAGATTATCATTTATAATTGTTAAAACTGTAAATGTAATAAATTGGTTGGTAAATATGTTATTAATAAGTGGTGAAAATTTGTAGATGTTTAAACTTTTTGTACCTTTTTAGATTAATGTATTTTTGGGCATTTGAAACTTATAGGACATGAGCCAGCCCCTACCTGGAACAAAACTGACCAGTTGCCACCAGTCATGGTAACATTTAGCTCTTTTCTTTGTTTGATGCAAACACAAATGTTTCTGTCTGCACAGAATATGTCTGTTATTACGAATAAAGCTTCAAAGTCACACTGATGCCAAGCAAAGTGACCCAGTGCAGCATTTTTACAAGCTGACAAGCATTATATGAAAATAGCTTTATTTTTTCTTGTATTAAGTGACTCGACTACTGATAAAATTCAATTCATTCCTTAGAGAACATCTAGGGTTGTGTAGTAAGTTCTGTTCAGGCATCATTCTAAGCAGTACACACTTGAGCTCTCATGCAGTTTTTAAGAAGGTGGTGGGATTTTTACAGCTCATTCCATTTTTGTGCTACATATTCCTCTATAAATGATAGATATTGAGAAAAGTACTAGGCATAGAAAACTGCCAAGAAGGAATTAAAAATGTGGTATGATGTAGAAATATTCAGAGGTGTATGTTTACCTGCAATCCTTTTAATTTATTTCTGTGATTTTTGCATTTGCACCCGTTGTGCAACTGAAGATCTTTACCATCTTTCTTTAGATATGTCTCAGCAGGTGGTCAAGCACTGCATGATGTACTCTAATGACTAAATCAAAATTGAATAAAAAACACCTGCGCAAGCACACAATAACGTTTTTAAGTACACATGCATTTATGAATTGATCAATCGCTTTGTTGTTGCAGGGATTTCCAGAAGACAGTACTGTAAGCTATTATATAAGCCTGATCTGCTTGTGAAACAGTATGCAGATAGTGACTGAATAACATAACCAGTAAACAACACAAAGTCTTACAAGTTATTACATCAGCGACACACACTTGTACAAGATATGCAATAGCATGTCTCATTCTGAACAGTCACTTCAGCATCCCTTAGCACTTTCAAATGGCTCTCCTTGCAGAACAAAACATACATAAATGCTCCATCCAATGTGGTGCTTTTTAACCTTAAGACAACGGAGCTGCAATGAGATGGAGAGATCATATACATATATATATATATATATATATATATATATATATATATGTATATATATATATATATATATGTATATATATATATATAAATAGATTATACCTACGTGTGTGTGTGTGTGTGTGTGTGTGCGTGTGTAATATTAATTCCCCTCATCTTCTTTGATCCTTGCAACCTTCTCTCTATGCACTGCTCTAATTCTTCTTAAACTTTTCATTACCCTCCCATTCTGAGTAAAAGAACTTCGGTGTCATGGGCTTATTTTGTCCCTTGGTATTCTTGTGTTTATCTGCTTCTGGCACCCTTCTTTCCCTCCCTCACTCTTCAAAGACTCTCTCCTCTACTCTTGCCTCACGCTCCACTCAGTCTCTACCATATACAGTACACACACACACACACAGGCAGGTACTCTGTAATAGGACTAGCCCCAGGGGGCCAGAACAAAGCGGACGCTGTTAATCGAACCTGTGGCGAGATGTGAGAGAGGGAGAAGTAGGGGGAGGGGTTTCTTGGGGTGGCACCATATGCAGGGGCTTGGGGCAGGCACCATTCAGCTTGCTAACACATTATGCTGATTCACGTCGAGTAGGACTATATGTCAAAATGTAAGGTGGCTATTAAACTATTTATCTCTCCTGTAAGATTGTGTTTTTTTTATTTAGACTATTTATTTGTCTTATAAATCAACTGATTATTATATATGTCGCAACGAATAATGTCTTTTAAAAGGATTTTTTAGGCATTAGTTTGACAGGAAAGGGAAGGCTGCATGTGGACGAGGCACTATATGGTTTGTGATACAACATAATGTATCAAACACATGGTATCCCCAGTAGACTGTATATAATAGCATGTCCAGCAGTCTGTATTAGTGTCAGCATAAAACATTGAAGATCTGATACAAATATCAATGAACCATTTTGTTCTGGTTATAGTTTATAATGGCACAGTAGTTTATTATTCAACATAACATTACAAATACAAAGTAAACTTGATGAAAACGTATTAAATGGATTTTTTTGTTTTAGTTGGTTTGTTAGTTTTACTTTCATGTGAGAAATTCTCCTCAACCGCGAGAAAATATAGTAACCTGACATAAATACCCGATTGGTTTGTATAATCAAGTTGCTGAGCTTCTTGTGACCTGACGGTCGGCGGTATCTTGGTCCCATACACTGTTGCCGCCCAGAGTCAGGAAGGGAATCTGGCATAAAACATGTGCCAGTTCACCTGAGCAACGATTAGCCGTGGTGACCCCTTCAGAGAGACAAGCTGAATGGGAACAATAACTTCAGTTATCTGTGTGTCTGTTATTTATTATTATATATTGTTATTATACTATTGTCATTATTATTGTTATGTGATATTGATATTACTAATAGGAAGCTAAAAACCTCAATACTATTGATTGCTGAAAAAAGGGGGTGGGACTAAATAAGTCTGAACTTCCACTCCTTTTCAGAAATGTAATTTAATCTGTTGTTTTATTTGTAAATTTTTCTCTTCATCTCACAATTTTTTATTAATTATTTTTGTGTGTGTTTGTCTATTACAGCATGATTATTTCTGCATTTTTGCTTAATACATGTTCAGAACAAAACAAATGTATTCCCAGCATGATCACTGACAGAGATAGCGAGTATCTCTGTCAGTGAGAGGACGAGTAGGAACTTTTGACACAAGGTCAAATGTGGAACAGAAAATGAAGTTATGTCAAAAGATGTTTATGAATAAACCCATGGTATAATTTTTTTTTTTTTTTAAGTTCAATCCTTAGGAAACATTTAAGTCCAATCCAGGGGTGTCCAAAGTCGGTCCTCGAGGGCCGCTGTCCTGCAGGTTTCCCATGTATTCCTGTTCCAACACATCTAGCTTCCACTTAATGGATCAAACAGCCAATGACGTGCACAACTGATTAAGCTCTACTACTAATTAATTTGAATCAGGTGTTTCTGAGCAGGGATACATAGAAAACCTGCAGGATTCTGGCCCTCGAGGACCGGAGCTGGACACCTCTGGTCCAATCAATGCAGTTGGTGTTGTGTTATGTTTTAATATTTATTTTTCCTACTTGTTGACATACCTGGATTTTCTTTCCACAAATATGTAACTTTCATGTGGATCTCACTGATTGAAAAAAATATTATACACACATTTATGTTAATGTAATGATGATTTTAGGTTATATACATTTTATCAGGGAAACGCTGCAGCAGCTGCTTGTGTTGAGTTTTACATGTTGCTCACTTTTAATGCCCAAAGTTTACAAACACACTGTATGCACAGGTCTAGGAAGAAATTTTTCCTGAATGGGCTCCATAGATAATATCTAAAACTTTAAAAGTATCTAAATACACTCATCCCCACGTAGTTAATCGCACCAAACTGGTGTTTAGGCTCGATGTCTCTGTATTTTGGTACCATGGTATCATGCTGTGTTTGTTATTCACTGAATGCTTAAAGTCAATGGCATCATGTTGCTCCAGAAATCAATTGAAAAGGTTGAAAGGTTCAGATGATCTTTTCCCAGCACCGGCTTCTCGTTGCACCTGCTTTTATCTGAAAACAAACAGTGTTATTATCACCAATTACAGATTTGATTGATGTACAGACCTTATCTGAACCAAACAAACAAAAGCAGTCTTTGTTGGTCATAAAACAAAATCACAAATCAAGGGAGGAAAGGTTATAAAAAAGCAAGTACATTGCCTTTGTTGTGATCCATGAAAGGCCAAAGATGCTTCACATCATGATCCTGCTGCAGCTATCAGCATGATTCATCACCGGCGTTTCATGTTTAATTCATTGTGTCAAATGAAAAATGTGTGATTTTACAAAGTTGCACATTTGCAAGTTCTTTTAGGTGACCTAGGCTAAATAAAATAAAACACACATGCTATGATTAATAGTGAAGTTCATTTAAATGCCATAAATTCTTGGCATCTTTATTCCTGAGTGATGCTTTCAGTAGCACATGTTTTGCAATTTTTCTGGGGTTCTGAGTGAGAAAGGGAACAAACCAGGGATTTGATGCAAAGCAGAGTGTATTTTATGTAACACTGCGAAGTAGATCAGAGAGCAGAGCATGACCTATTTTTTGGACTCCGTGGAGACAATGTTTCTGTTTCATGCACTGGAAACTATGACTCCTGCACTTGATACTGTAACCTCTTTGCAAATCTGCGTTAGAAGGTTCAAGGTGGTCTTATAACTCTCATCTTCAAGGCAGTCAGTGGATGAATGTTAATTTGGTATTATCTATGTATTGACATTTATTGGTAATGTGAATTCCGCAGAGAGAGTTAATAAACAATTGTGGCCTTGGATATAAAGTGGTCATTGACCAACTGCAGGGTTGTTGGTTTCTTTCTTTCATACTCTACGAAGTCTTGCATGACAAGATGTTAAATCCAACATGGGCTCCAAAGTTCTGTTCAAACTGTTGAAATCGATACATGTTAATAAATGTGTTGTTTTAAAAACTCTTGGCAGTGCACCCCACAAATTCAAAAGCAATAAGAGAATGACAGCTTGGAGCAGGGAGTGCCCAGCTCTGGTCCTCGAGGGCCACAATCCTGCAGGCTGTCCATGTATCCCTGCTCCAACACACCTGTCTCAAACTCACTCAATAAGCAGAAATTAATTGGCTGTTGGATCCATTCAACCGATATCATGGAAACCAGGTGTGTTGGAACAGGCATACATGGAAAACCTGCAGGACAGCGGCCCTTGAGAACCGACTTTGGACACCCTTGGCTTAGAAATTCCTCAAGCCACCCTCAATTCCAGCATGATAATATCAGAATTGCTGTATTTTCCTGCAATGCAACAACAAAGATATAAATTGGTAGTATTGCGATTTATTGATTTAAACTCTAAATAAAAGTTTGGCAATTCTTTGTTATTTTAGAAAAGTTCATTTCCAACACATTTAACTGTAGCTACTATTTACTAATAGAATTTAATTTTATATTTGGCCGGTATATGATGATTATAGGTGAATTCATGAATTAAAAAAATATTACTACATCACAGTGATACCTTTATAGCACTCCCTTTGTACATGGTTGATGTCTATTTAAAATGTCGCCAAATATCACTTCCCATTTACTCCCTTGCTTTGGAGTGGCATAGTCGCTAGGCAACACATCCACTAGAGGGTACTATATCATTTATTTCCATGTTCGAAGGTCAGTTTTAGACATTATCAGACGTTCTCCGTCGCTTGTCCCAGCTGAAGCAATGTTGTATGTTTTGTAGAACACTGAAGCAGCCTTTCTTCAAAAGCTTCTGCCCTTTCTGTCGTCTTCTTGTCATTTGTTTCTTTGCTGGCTGCATATGAGCCATTTTTCGAAGCCTTTGTCCCAAAATTCTCTATTTTTTGTTTTGTAACGCGCCATTTTTATTGGAGATGAACTGGTCACATGACCCCCTACTTCACGTCCAATAATACTTAAATGTGATGAAAGTGCTTCTTTTGCACTTTTGCGATTTACTTCAATATTGAAATGTCTGGAAAAACCACCTCATGAGAGGGTAGAAATATTTTAGCTATATTTGACACTTTTCTTGAAATGTAGCATTTTTTTTTCAAGTGAGATTCAGTTTTCTGTGATTCCAGGTGTCATGGAAATGCAACTGAGAGGGAGGACACTAGGATGTTTTACACCTTTAGTTCACGTCTTCTTTAAGTTCCATTTTCTTACACTAAACATTTTACGATCAAGGATACTTGAAAGATATAAGTTTTATTAAAATAACCATTTTGTTACCCAAATATAAGATGTATGACAAAGAAAGTCTAAAAAGCAATGGAACAAATGGTTGTGTCAGAGATCAGGCACAGATGCAAACCTAGAAATAAGCTGGGATTGTACAAACAGGCATGTTCAAGGAAAGAAATGCCTGGAATGCAAGAAGAATAGAACAGCAGAGAACGCATGCTGGGGAAATCAAGACTGATGGTAAACAGGTGTCTACAGTTAGAACAGCAGTGCAGCAATCAGTAGAACTCAGAACAGGTGCAGGACAAAACACGAAGCACAACTAAAAGAGATGAAAATAACAAAAAGCCAAACCATGACAACATCCTCTTTCATATTGATTCAGCCTTAAGTGACATTTAACCAACTAATGACATAAAACCAGAATATATTATATGTGATATATTTAAATATGATATAATATAATATAATATAATATAATACAATATGATGTATTAAGGGGCTGCACGGTGGCGCAGTGGTTAGCACTGTGGCCTCACAGCAAGAAGGTCACTGGTTCAATCCTTGGCTGGTTTGGTCAGTGGCCTTTCTGTGTGGAGTTTGCATGTTCTCCCCGTGTATGCGTGGGTTCTCTCCGGGTACTCCAGCTTCCTCCCACCATCCAAAGACATGCATGTTAGGTTAATTGGTCACTCTAAATTGCCCCTAGGAATGAGTGTGAGTGTGGTTGTTCATCTCTCTGTGTGGCCCTGCGATGGACTGGCGAGCTGTCCAGGGTGTACCCTGCCTGTCGCCCAAAGCCGGCTGGGATAGGCTCCAGCTTCCCCGCGACCCTGAATAAGCAGTTCGGAAAATGAATGAATGAATGATGTATTAAGAATTAGGCTTTCTGAAGAAAAAACAAACTATCTTCCTTTTTGTGTGCCATCAGGCAAAAGTAAAACATACAGAATTTATAATGCAATCAGATAGGTATATTAACATAGATTCTCCTATAAATGTGACAGCTCAGTTAGGTTTTGTATCATACCTCCTGTCTTACTGTGAAAATTTTCTACTCTGTATCTGATAACATAAATCAGATATGACTATTCTACCTTTAAAAATGTACCAAAATACATACAATACATCCCTTTGTTGAGCTTAATTCTGAGCTTTTCATTAGATGTTGGGTAAATTTGACCAAGAAAAAGAAAATTTGCAACTGGTATGAGCACAAGTAAAGGTATATTTATTATACATATTTTGGATTACTCTAGAACCAGTCATCGAATCAGGCTGAAGTTTTCAGCAAGCAGTGTATAGCAGACACACACACACAAACACACACAACCTCGCTTCAACCGCTGTGGGATCATTAGAACTGTTTGAGGTGTAAGTGAAGAGACCGTGAGTCGAGAGACCAAGTTTATCTCCTCAGGCAGAGGACTACCTGGCATTTAGCCCATATCCCAACACCCGTATCACCACTCAGACTGTGTGTCTAAAATGAGTTTGTGCAAGTTTGTGTGAGAGGGCTTTTCAAATGCTGTGTTCAGTCTCTGGAAATGACCCATGGCTTTGTAAAAGCTTCCTAGTTCTCTTCAGGACATGTAATAAGGCATTTAAAGATCTGATGTATATCAAACTATGTTCAAAATCCTTCTATCAAACCTGTGCATATTCATTTCCAGAAAAAAGAAAAAGTGATTTCAGACAAGTGTGTTCAGCTTTTGATGGCTTTAGCTGCAATTCAAAATATATTTAATTTTGCATCTATTGTCATTAAATCACTTGGAAAAGATTTGTTTTTTCATTAAGTATTAACTACCTGCATAGCAGAAACAGGATAATGTTTTCCTGTGTATGTTTTATTGTTTCTTCTGTACAGCACTTTGGTCAACTTTGTTGTTTTTAACGGTGCTTTATAAATAAACTGGATTGGATTGGATTGGATTCCCTTTGTGTTGTAATCCTTCAGGAACACTGTTGACACTAATGAGCCATTCACGTATTTAGCTAAATGTTGCCTCAGCTACACTGTCGTTGATCAAACACACATACACCATGTCACTGTATTTATTATATACATTTACATATACACACAGACACACATACTCTGATGTACCAAATACATAGAATTTGTGTATTAATCCACAGTTGAAAAGAGAACCTGCTTGGTTTCTTACTGAGTCATGTTTACTGAAACCTGCAGCTCAAGATGGAAATTAGTCAAAAATATCTTCTGAGCCCTTTTTATGATTTCTGTTTTATTAAGAATTATTACTCACAAATCAAGCAATTCAACTGAAAATGGAAGAATAGATAGATAGATAGATAGATAGATAGATAGATAGATAGATAGATAGATAGATAGATAGATAGATTATATTTTTTCTTAGACTCCATCTTTTTCTATTTCTGTGTCTTCTCTTTTCCTTTCTGGTTACATAAAGTGGTGTGAAGGCCCGGCTGTGTGGGCTGCAGAGTGGAGGTGGGCCTTGCCACTTTCTGAACTTCATTCACTAAGGAGCTTGTAAGTTCAAAAGCTTTGCAAACATCCTCAGCCAGCTCATTGTTACACAGCACAAGACTATTTATGAATCTGCTTCCATTAACGTCACAACACCCCCTGTTCTTTAAATGCTACAGTCCCTCTGGAACTATAAGATGCACATTTTAAACTAATGGATGCTCTGTTGTTGTGTCTCATTACAGATGTTTGTCTCGTTTAGCTTCTGCAATTTCTGTGCATGTGGCTGTGTGACTTTGGTTTAAGTATGGTTAAATTATCAGCTAGTGTTAATGACACTGTAACTGCTTTTTGTGAGTTACTACCAGAGCACAAACTGATGCTAGCAACATTTGTGACAAACTGTACTTAAACATTTAATACATCAAACGCATCAATTCATAAAGTCACTCTTCATATTGTAGAGTGTACCAGTAGATTTATTCATTCTGGTTTATAATTAATTAAAACATTTTTTGGGCTGCACGGTGGAGCAGTGGTTAGCACTGTGGCCTCACAGCAAGAAGGTCGCTGGTTTGGTCAGTGGCCTTTCTGTGTGGAGTTTGCATGTTCTCCCCGTGTATGCATGGGTTCTCTCCGGGTACTCCGGCTTCCTCCCACCATCCAAAGACATGCATGATAGGTTAATTGGTCACTCTAAATTGCCTCTAGGTGTGAGTGTGAGCGTGAGTGTGGTTGTTCGTCTCTCTGTGTGGCCCTGCGATGGACTGGCGAGCTGTCCAGGGTGTACCCTGCCTGTTGCCCAAAGCCGGCTGGGATAGGCTCCAGCTTCCCCGCGACCCTGAATGGAATAAGCGGTTCGGAAAATGAATGAATGAATGAATAAAACATTTTTCAAATGAATGAATAATTAATAAAAACAGAACCTAACATTCAACAACAGGCCACCAGGAACAAATCCCAAATGGTTTTGTCTTCATCTTTTTTTAAATAAAGTTGCATGTGAAGATGAATGGTTTCGCTGGCAAGCCAATGCCAGTTACATTGTAGCACATTCCACGGTTGTGTTAGATTCCACAAATGGAAAGGACATATTCTAGGATGTATCCAAGTCAAACAATTGGAGCATATATTTTCCAATCTAGACTTAAAATCACCAAAAGGGACACAAAACTCAATCATTTCACTTCTGAATTTTCTGTAGTAGAGTGTGTCACGAGCCACACCTCTCTCTAGCTCTGACTCCTACCTCTCGCCTTGTCTGGGATCTGATTTGAAAAGTGCAAACACACTGAGCAATATAACATCCCCATTTTGTGCATCATGTTGAAAAAAACTTTAGAATCAGAATCAAAATCAGAATCACAAGCAGATTGATTGCCATTTCGGTGAAATGTTATAGTCTACAGATTTTTCTTGGAGCAGTTATGCAAAATGTAACATAAAAGTCAGTAATACAAAATAAAATAAATAATAGTTTAACATAAAAATTTCAGGGCATGCAATAAAAAATTCTAGCTGAAATAGAAAATAGTCCTACTACATAAAAACACGAGATATATGTAACACATTACATGTGCTTAAATACGTCCAGGAAAAAAACTGGCTCCAAGTCTAATTGTTGTCCCTTTAGCTCCTGCTGTGCCCTCACCTTGGAAATGCAAGGGCAGTGTCAATCCAGGTTGTCTTCTCTTCTTTATCTGACAACTTTTTCAGCCATGACTAATTCATTGAGAAGTAATGTCAGCTTGTGGTTGTCTTTAGGTGATAATTTCCTTCCACTCTCCACCATTTTGGCAACAAAAATGTGCAGCTCCATTGCACACTGTCTTTAGCTTTGCAGCACGAACGTACATGCCAGCTGGTAAACACGGGGCTAGAGATCAACACAGAGACATGTGTGTGACATCATGCTATACTCCAGATGAAATGACACCTGCAGTTTTTCACATTATGATTATTTTAATTCTTTTAGTCAATTAATGATGAATTTACAATTATTGCCAGTGTAAGCACAACTGGCAACTAACTGCCACGATAAAAAAAAAAAAAAAAAAAAAAAACATTTGAAGCATTTGATGAAAAAAATTGATACGCTCACATTGACCAATGGTTCATGAAGTTTACACACTGTTTTATTTCAGAGTGGTTTAAAAATGTGGTCATTTTTGGCCTGTAAAGAACTAATTTGGGGGCAGACAAGATAGAAATATCTGATGACAGATTTAAAACGTTTTTAAAGCATATAAAAGGAAATCCGGGGAAGATTGGATGATGCAATAAGGCTGCACACAAAGTGAAGACAGTGCCTTTACCTGGGACTGAAGCTCTGGCAGTGTGTCTAATCTTCTGAGTTTTGTCAGTGATAAATTCAGTGCGTGACTTAGTCGACGAAACCTCACAGCCGCTCTCATAATAGAATTTGTCAGCCTGTCAACACAAAGCTTGATCACTGGTAATGTTCTTCGGCAGATTTCTCAGATCAAAATTTTAAGGATTATTTCTGTTACAAAGCACACATAGTTCATTAACTTAACGTGTAGTCTTAGAGCTAAAACTGTCAGCATGGTTCTTTACTGAGACGATTTGTGGAAATCGATATGGAGCAGAGATTTAGATTAAATAATAAAGTGGTGTTTTAGCAACAGTTATAGTCATAATGAACTCTTAGCACAGATGTATGTAATCAGACTCAGACAAAAAATCAAAGTACTCAAAGAAAGTTGTGCCAAACCTGTTGTAAAGAGGAGATGACCCCCCCCCCTATTCAAAACAACTACCAAGACAAAGTAAGTAACATGAATAAACAAGACCATAACTAATTCAATCAAAAACACCAAGTTTATGTGCCTCCTGGATATGTACCAACAGAACTTGTAAACCAAAGCAATTAAATGAGAGCAAATTAAATTTGTGGGGATCTCACCGAGAGCCTATTTATAATTTGTGATTACTGTTTACACCTGCCTCTATGTTATTACTCGTATGGCCTTTTCTGTTTAATAGTGGAACATTAATTTAACACAAACACCCGTCATTGTCACAGTCCATGGAAAACAGAGGAGAGGAGGGACCTTACTGTGGCACTGTGGTGCAACAGGCAAGTTGATATAAGAACAAACACTGCTGATAACAAACCTAAAATAATACAAAGCCAGGATTCTCAGCGTTCCGAACATCAAACGGGCAAAAACATGATGGACGGCTGGACATAGCGATGTGATGCAGTACACCGAGACTTCAGGGCTTATGTCAAGCAATCCAAGAAGTTTTTTTTATGAACTGTATACCTTGGCTTGCATCAGTGATTGCATCTGAAGTAAAATAAATAGGGTTGACTAAACCCAAATACAGCTAAATAATTCTTTTTATGAAAAGGAAGGAATAGTGTTTTGATATATGTTAATCTCGTGGTTTCCTACCAAACAATATAAGCATAACATATGTACTAGAAGATGCAATAAATATTGATATAAGTACATTCTATGGTCATATGTGTTGTCAGACAGCTTTTATTGATACAGAAATACAGTGTGTTACATGGTCGAGGTCAGAGCTGCCTGTGTTAAAAGGTTTTGGTTTAATGAGTGCATGAAGCCTCAAGAAATTAATCATTTTCTCAATCAGTTTGCTGTAAAGCTTCAGTGCTTCATGAAGCTTCATCTGACCATCAACTGCCAGGTATACAAACTGCATGACAGACTGAAATAGATGTTGCTATGACGATAGCAACATGTAATGATCTAGTGGCGAGCGAATGAAACCAGACAGTTTTTTACTAAGGAATTAATTTCAAACAGGAAGCAGGTGTGGCAATCAGAACTGAGAATTCACAAAGGTGCAAACTGTATAAAATAAAACGGGAAGCAAGACTATCAAAAGAACGGAACACAGTCGATGAAAGAAAACCAGTTTTACCTTCAGACTTAAGATTGATATAATATAAGACATAAAACAGAAACCAAAGAAGTGCTAAACCTTAACGACAGTCGTTGATTTTAAGTTACTTTGTTTTAATTAGACCTGTAAAAGTGACTAATTTGTTCCAATGCACAAAATCATAACCCTCACTGCTGAGCAAAAATTAGGGGATTTCCAAAGGTCTGTCAGGATGGTATAAATCCTGACTGTCTGGAGAAGGTTTGTCTGAATTTAGTAACATTCAGCATCTGAAAGCAACACTCTGAAATGATGTCATGTGTAAAACTAGATGAAAAAGCCCTAAAGCAGGAACGATAAATTGTGAGTTTGTGCTTTTTTCTTTCTTTATTTTTTATTTTAATGCAACCTTTTTAAATGAGAATGGAAATTCATAGTCTTTCCAATCAGTAGGCGATTCCCTTTTAGAGGTTTGTGTGACATGTTCATACACTGAGAAAAAAACTAAAGAAACAAACTCCAGTTCATCATAACCACAAATGCTGTTGAGTGCGTTTAAATTTGGTGTGTGAGATGCTGTCCAGGTTGTAAGAAGACTGAGCATCACTTCATGGAGAGATTGGATTAGTATCAGCACTTAACAAATGAGGAACATCCTTCATACTAATCTTCCGGCTGTCTGATATGAACATGGCAGGCGATACTCCTGTTCTTTTACTCTAGATAAGCTGACTAATACAAGACCTACTCCAGCCTGCCATCCCACCACATGAGCACAACAACAGCATGAGCTGCATTACATGTCATAAATTTAACAAGACACTCTTTAAAGAAAGCTTCACAGCTGAAGACAAACTATTTGAACTTTTAAAGAAAGTCATTCACATGGTTGATCTTAATTGCTTTTTTTTTTTTACTTCATCTTCTAATTAGAAGCATTTCGCTGCAGAGCAAACAAATCGCTGTGCATCCTGAATCATCACACAAATTCATGCAAACTCATTCACAGCAAAACAGTGAAGTGGCAAATATCAAACACTCCCCTTCCCTGTTACTCTAGGCTACGAGTACTCTCCTTCTGTCTCCCGGTGTCTTCTAAGACTTTCAGTAGCTTGCCGTCTTCTGCAGTCAAACCCGGTTTTTGCATTTGTCCTGTGTGTGTGTGTGTGTGTGTCTTTACAGTTGGCTCATCTTGGATTTTTACAAGCCACTTTGTTATGCTAATGTTCTTGTTTTCTTCCAATGACACAGCCTCAGATGATCTATAGCATCAGTGGAACGTCAAAAGCTCTAAAAAGGGGTTAAAAAGATCAAATTATTTAAATTAAATTCAATTCAGTTTACTTGTATTGCGCCGCTTCACAACAGTACCGTCTCAGGCCACTTTCCAGACACATCAAACACCAGTACTGTACTCGAGGAGAGAACATAAGTCTATACTATAAGTAAAATATTTAACTATATGTTGCTAAGTATTAAATAACTAAATGTTTTGTTCCAGCTCTGCTAAGTGTATTAATAAATTTTGAGAGCTGTGATGACAAAAAACACAAGCTGGCAGCTAATGTTAAAGGTGGAGTATGTAAGCTTTTCAATATTTAGAAAAAAAAAAAAAACTAAAAAAATAACTACAATCATAATTAGATAGTTTTTAAAAACATGTAGGTTCCAGTCTGTCCATATGAGATGCGTTATAAATGACAAGATTAATTCATGACCCTTCCTAAATGTTTGCCTACCTGTAAAAAAAGTGCTTTTTGTCATTAATTAAACTTGTAATTTAATAACGCATCAAATATGGACAGACTGGAACCTACATGTTCAGAAAACTATCTAATTATGATTGTAGTTATTTTATTAGTTAATTTATTTTGAAAATATTGAAAATCTTACATACTCCACCTTTAAAGAAAAAGGCATTAACACATGTTGGTCTGTACCATTTCCTTCCTTTGATTGTGGATGGTTTAAGTGGTTTTTAGCAGATAAAATTTACAACTAAGAATTCTGTCACAATGTGGGTGGAGGTGTGGACCCAAATGCAGGATGCAGAACCCAGACATCTCTAATCCCAAAAGACTAAACTGAAGGCAAAACAGGGATGACCAGAAGACAAACATATGAAGCTAACACAAACATCAGCACTGAGAACATAAACCAAGGGGTGTAAATACACAGAGGGAACAACAAGGAAAAGGTGAACTGAATCAGAAAATCAAAACCAGGTGAGCTAATTAACAGGAAGCAAAATGGGAGATAATTCAATATAAAAGCGAAAACCAGGAACTAAATAGACAACACAAAACATCCCACCATGACAAATTCAAAAGTTACTTCAGATGACTGCTTCACTATAAAGTGAATATGGGATATTTTCTCAAATATGGGATTCAGTGAAACATTGTTTATCAGAATTTTTTGGCTCAAGTCAGTGAATGCAGAAGTGTCATTTGATTACATATTTTAAATAAAAATACAATCTAATCAAATCAAACTTTATTTATGGAGCACTTTTCACACTATAAAATGTAAAAAGTCCTTTATAGATTCTGTTCATGGAGTTTGTCTCAATTTTCGGTAAAATTGCCTCATTATTTATTTGTTTTCTATATTAAAATTTAAGGTGTAGTTAGATTATAATATTGGAACATACTGCACTTTTTTTTAACAATGGGACCCAAACCCCTCAGTTCTATGAAAGGAGGTGAAACAGGACATACCTGCTCCTCATGAATTAATCTGCCCAGCTTTCATCGTTTCATTAACTAAGTAGCTATTGTAGGGAAAAATAGGTGATCCTCTCACTGCTGTAATATCTAATGCCATAACAACAGCAACATTGGGGAGGATGGAGGTTTGGAATTACATATGAAGAAAATTGTGTTTTCCCTGCATGATTTCCAAATCCCAGTGAAATAATTCAGTCATCATGCTTCTTCTGTCTGTATGCCAATGGTCAGAGTGGATTAAATCGGTCTTAACAGCATTCTTTTCGGCAGGAGAGCTAGGCAAGTGAGAGCCCTGGGGCTTAAAAGCTAATTTAATGAAGGCGTATGGTATGAAAATCTCTACTTATATGCACACGTCAACATCATTTCCAGCACTGAAAAAGACTGTCATGACTGAGACAGAGACAGTGGAAGAGATGGAGTGAAAGAGCAACTGTGGCACTCCTGCCAATGTCTCTCTCAGACATCAAGGCCCAGATCTGGTCTGCTTCTCCCACCTGCAGTTTGTCCTTCAGTTCTACGGAGCCTAAAATATGGAACTAAATCATTGCACTTAAGTGCACCCCTTTTGTTCCTCAAGTAATTCACATATGTGCTACTGTTTATTTTAAATGTAAGGGAAAGAAGAAGGAAAAAGGCTGGTACAGAGTGTAAACTTCAGCATTTTTTCCCCCATTTGACCCAAGCTGGGCGTGAAATGGCACACAGCTGAGCATGAGTTAGTGGTGTATCTGTAGGAAGACCTATTTTATTTATATATATATATATATATATATATATATATATATATATGACAGCCATAAATTGGACTTTTCTCTTTGCATCTCTCAAGAAAAAGGTGCAAAGCAGTTTGAGGCAAGGAGACTGCGTCCACATGCAGACTATGTAATAGTCTGTAATTGTTTTACACGCTGAGTGCTGACATCCTGAAGGCAACTCCTGAAATAGCTTAGATTTTATTTCCATTTTCAGTTTCTATGTGCAGTTTTTGCACAACTAATAGAGCAGATCCTCCACACTTTAAGGACTAGCTTAATTACTGATTCTTGGCTGACCTTGCTGTATGAACTTAGCTTTAGAGCATCAATTGTGTCTCATCAATTTCTATGCTAATGAACACTGGAGGCATTGGGAGGCACAGGGAGAGGACAGCTGTTTTTGAACAAAGTTGATGTTCCTAAAGAGGAGGTATGGGATGACTAAATTAAGCAACCTTGTGTTAAAAGAGATTAAAGTAAATCCTATGATTACAAATGGCCTTGAATACTTGATGTCACGTTAGAAACTACTTGAGACAAAGTGACAGCTTTCTATGCAGACTGGACACTTTATTAAATTATTACAATATAATATTTCCTCTAGGTAATCACTTTTTGTGTTTGCTACCAGACTCATTTTTTTCCCATTGCATTTTTTTTTTTTTTAGCTCTTATGTACGCATCCTCTTTAAAGCAGTTTGAAATAGAAAAGTAACCACACTGCAGCTGTTACTTTATTTGTATTAATCTTCACAAAGTAGTTACTGGACACTTTTGGAGTTACTTTGTCATGTCATTTGTTTGAAACTTACAAAAGTAAGCATAGATAAAAATTCCTTTTATACACTTTGAGTTGTCTACCCTCAACATCACGTTATTTCAACTTTTAAAGCCTTTCTCACAGAGGAAGAAGTAATGTATGTAGAAGGTAGTCACCATGGTAACTGGATAGCAGTTTCAATTCAATTCAGTTCAGTTCAGTTCAGTTTAGTTTAGTTTAGTTTAGTTTAGTTTAGTTCAGGTCAGTTCTGTTTAATTCCTTTGGCCCAGAGAGGCAATTCAGAGGAACAGTGAACAGCATATGAGACAAAGGCAGAACATGAAACATCTAAAACAAACATGAACAAAACAATCCTGAAAGCAAATTGCTTAAAGCGTTGCAGGTAGTTCCATAGTAAAGGACTGTCTGTAGGGCAAGGACGATGCTGGGGCGGTGAAAGGTCAGAATCAGTTAAGGGCTTAACCTACCAGAGCAGATTGCAAAATAACATACACTAGGAAGGTCCAGAAAACTCACCTTTTTTTTCCCACTTATTCTTTTATTTATTTTAAGGTTCTTTTAGTAATTTACAAATGTCTTAATGGTCTTGGGCCTTCTTAATGATCTGACCTTGTTTTAAGTTATGAGTCCTAGCGGACCCTGAGCTCCTCTGGTACCGGCTTTTAAAATATACCAAAAGTTGGAACTAAAACATATGGTGAGACCACGTTCCAGTTTTATGGTCCTCGCCTTTGGACCAGCCTGCCAGAGGACCTCAGCGCTGCAGAGACTGTAGTTGTTTTTAAAAAGAGGCTTAAGACCCACCTTTTTAGTTTAATTACTTGTATTTTTCTTCTTTTCTTATTTATTTCTCTGTTTATTTATCTGTTTTTAAATAAATGAATTAATTTTAGGTTTTTTGTTTTGTTTTTTTTCCCTGTGGCTATGTCTCTGTTGGTCATTCCAAAGACATGGACGGATTCCCCAGATGTCGTTTCCTTGCAGCAGTGTCAAGCCAGATATAGAATCAGATAGAAGCCAGATATATAGACAGAAACCTGAAGGTATTAGTTTTTACTTTGGCATAAATGTTCAGAGGAAAGGTTGGGTTGTGTGAGTAACGTGCATGTTTTTTTAAGAGTGAAATTGATTTTTATTTTTATGTTGTTAAGCATTTTAAAAAAAAAAAAAAAAAAGAAAAAAACGCTCTTCTTTCACTTTTTAACAAGGGTGGGAAACTTTGGTCCTCAAGGGCTGCAGTCCTGCAAGTGTTTGAAGTTTCCCTGCTGCAACACCGCTGCACCAAACTTAACTAGCAGAATGGTGCAGAGCATGCCATTCAACTCTGCGCTAGTCTGTTAATTAGCCAGTGAATTTAGTCAGGTGTGTTGTAGCAGTGAAACAGTTGTTGGACTGCGGCTAACGGGGGCCGGAGTTCCCCAGACCTGTCATAAACACTGCAGTTCAGGAGCCAGAACAGTATTTCACCAAAAAATCTGTAGTTCAGTTCTGCACTTCACTTCCCTTCCCTCCATGTCAAAGTGTGACATGTCAAAGTGGGAAAGAGCTTCAAGTCTGCATTGCCTCCATGCATCTCAAAAAGCATTGAGATTTTTATCTTATTTTATTTTTTATTTCTTATGACTAGAACTAAAAGCACTATATAGTCTGAATGAATGTGCGAATACCGCCTTCACTGAATGGTCAGACAGATGAGAACACTGTGTTTGTCAAAGCTATTTACTAGGAAAAGAAACTGACTAACGGAGTGTGAGGGTGTGTCGAGGGGGAGCGTGTGAAGGGGACATGTTATGGCGTGTGCATGTATGTATGGGGGAGTATGTGAGAGGAGGAAGAGGGAGTGCAAGTTGGAGTGTCTGTAAGTGACGGGGTAGATAGGGTGTGAGTAGGGAGGGAGTGTATCTGTATCTGTGTGTGTGTGTGTGTGTGCATGTGATTGGAGGGGAGGGAGGGTCTTGGTGCCCGGGGAGTGCTACCAGTGTGTTGGTGCAGCCTGGCTGCCGCTCGGTGGTGATCTGGGTGTTCTGGCTTTCCATAGACATGGGCTGGGCCCTTTGCCTGTGGGGGTGGGGGGTTGCCTTTGGGCTCTTGGGGCTCTGGGGTCCGTGTTCTGTCTGCCCTGAGCAGCCAGTTCCCGGCAGAGCCGGGCTTTGCCGGTCCGGGCCAGCTGGGGCCTATTCACCCTGACTGTGGGGGGCTCTGGCCAAGACCTCACCTCTTAGGTGGGTGCATGGCTGGCTCTGGAGCAGGGCGGTTGGGGTCTGTGCTTGAGGGTGACTGCCAGCTACTCGGGTCTCGGGGTTCTTCCTCTTGCCTTTGTGTGTGGGGGGGTCACATTGGCATGATCACTCTTCTCTGAACACGTTCCACTCTGTTCTGCATGTGACACAGTCACTGAGTCGTCCTGCAGGTTTCTTTCCATGTTTCTCATTTAGCTTGTTAATTTCTGGTTCTCCTGACAGTTGATGGATTCGTCCTCCTGCAGGGGGAACATGACTAAAGTGTATAAATGTGTATAGGTATATGGTTGTTCTCTCTCATTCTTTCTTTCTCCTTCAATTTTTCTCTCTATGAGGTGTTTTTTTTTCTCTTCTCTTCAATTCTCTTTCTGTCCCTCTTCTATCCTCTCCGGTTCGCTCCAGCAGTACAAAGTTTGTTATGCAAACAATTATGCAAAATAAATAGAAAAATAAAATGTCAATCCAGAATATCAAGGATATCAAAGTAAATTTGCCCAGCAGAACACCGCGTCCAGATAATCATTCCGCTTGCTTGAACGCTGGACAAGACAAAAAAAAGAAAGGAAGAAAATAAACTGACAGATGTCTGTATAAAACTATCAAGTGCAAAGGGAAAAGTGCAGCATGTAAATGTGCACAAACCAAAGCTGATACAACACATCTGGCTCATCAAATACTGTGATTTCTTAAGAGTAAACTCACCTTCAAGGTCATTTGGCCATTACGTCAACAGCTCACACTCACACTTAGTCCTGAAGGGCCATTTTAGGCTGCGTCTCACAGACAGTTAACCAAACTGAGTACTTCACTTGAGGAGTCAAGAACAGCTAAAAGGATTTTGGAAAAAAAAATACAGGCCCTAAACTACATGCCAAAAACATGAACATACTTGGGAACACAAATACAGAAGCAAAAAATATTTTCAGTGATGTAAAATTAAGGGTTATGTCAATTTACAGGGCGGCATCATGGCTCCACATGGAACGAATCCCCAGAGGAAAGCTACATTTGATAAACAAAACGGCAAATGAGTCAGACTGAAATATAAGTGTTTATGACAACTCAGAAAGTGTTAATGACACTGCATAATACCAACCTCTAAGGACGCCTTCCAGTTCAAGAAAACAAGAAGAAACTGCTTTGTTAAAAAAAGTCTTTTTTTTTTTTTTTTTTTTGCTGTGTTTGGTGTGCATATTTCTAAACAATATATCATTTAGTATCTGTGTTAAAGCTGAAGCATTTAACAGCACATTGCTCATGTGCTCACTCTGAACACCCTGCACGATGAAGAGGGAAAACACGTTTATACCTGTAATGCTTTACTTTGCTGCACCTTCGAGATTTCTTCCTCATAGCTCACTCTCTTCAGTTGCACAGCCTTCCCATGTATTCCTGTGGATGGAAAATGCTGATCCCGCTCCAGGCTTCTGATTAAAAGGAAAAGCCTCAACTGGGAATCATGTGGAATGCTCCCATGATGGCTCCGGATGCAAGCTCTTGATTGGCTGCTTGATGTATAATTCAGATAAGATGGGAGATCTTAATGAGACTGACTAATGATGTTGACACGTGTCTCAGAGTTAAAGGAAACGAGGAATGCCTGCAAACCCATTCCAACTGAGAAGTTAATTTAGAAAGACAACATTTGGATGCCAAATCAATCCCTCATCAAGGTCAAATATTTAAAAGATGGTTAGCATGCTCATGTAGGGTCAAACTGTAAAGACGTGCAAAGACGTTTGAATCAAGCTAAATTGCAGCTATTTCATTCTCACACTGAGTAATGGATGCAGATTTCTGGCGATTTGGTGCAGCCTTGGCTATATAAGGTATGTTTTCTTTTATGTTTTCTCTGCAGTGTTACATCTGACTTCCTACAATTTTTTTTAACTATAATTTTCCAGCAATACTCCTTTTTTTTGTTTAAGTTTCTGGATTTTTTATTCATGCTGGGCACGTTTGATGCTACATTCACGCCTGTCATCATGCAGCTTGTTTGCATATTTTATGGTGTTTATATATTTTTTTTTATTTATTTGTGCAACCTTTTCTGGAAAAGATCCTACTATGACTAATTCTGTTTTTTTTCTTAATGACTTTGCAGCATCAAATTACCACAGTCTTCCAATAGCCTTAGCCCTATCATTATGTTTTATATATTTACAGAGAGCATTCCTGCACATGTTCACCAATCTATCCCTTCAAAAAGAAGTAATCACTATTTTACTCTGTGTTTTGTTTTGGGTTTTTAAAGGGTTTTGAAATAACTTGGTTAATGGTTTGTGAGAGAGGTTCAGAAGAAGAAATGTAGATCCCTGTTTAAATATTTAGCATTTCTCATAAAATGGAGGTACTCTAAGCTATGAATGTTTTGCTAGGAGGGTTACACTTTTCAAGTAGCACAGAGTTTACCATCAACACTGGAAAAAAAAGCTCATGATGTAGTCATACCCACAAGGCCCTGCTACCTAAAAAATAAAAAATAAAAAAAACCAAACAAACAAAAAAGTAGTCACAGAGAAAGTGGCGTCAGAAGAAACATGAACTGAAATGCAAATGTTAAATCGCTTGCATTTGGGTAATGTAAAAAAAAAAAAAAATCATAACTATGCTCTGTCTTCAACTGTGACTTAATTATCTTATTATTCACAAAAAACCTGCAAGATGGTGGCCTTTGAAGACCAGGGTTGAGGAATCCTGACATTAGCAATCAACCATATAATCAAGCAAAATCAGACACTGGAGTACAGCAATGTGAATAGAATAGAATAGAATAGAATAGAATAGAACACTGAAGCCCTTTCACAGCACAGTTTCATAAACCTCAACTACAGTCTACTTACATGGTTATGGAACTCTGATATGGAGAGAAGCCACTTTGATCAAAGTAACTGGGTGAAACATCCAAAATAACATGAGTCCAAAAGAAGCGTCAACCTGCAGCAGTTAAAAGGAGGCCGATAAGAAAGTGCCATAAGTTGCAGTTCTCCACTCATCCACTGGGGGCTGTGAGTCAGTCCCCATAGACTCTCATGTTAAAAAAGGCTAACTTCACAGCAGACATGAGCATGTTTAAACCTGTTTAAAAGAAAACATTTTAAGTTTAATGGGTCAGGTTTATCTTTATGACAGGTTTGGGGGAAGTGAATTGTTTTATAACGTATCTGTGTGATTGACAGATATGTAATATCTGAGCACAGTGTAACACAACCGTAGTTTTGTTTAGCAGGCTAACAGCATGACTTAGCCTTAGCCAACTTACCTTTGTTAGCTGGTCAGCTCCCATTTGCTCTAGGTTATCTCTGTCAACTCTTCACTGCAGGCAGGTTGGTGTCTGATAGAAGTCAAGCCTTCACCCCCATACTCACGGCCCCCCCTCTCAGTTGTCGCTCTCACCCCATTTTTGTATTTTCATGGAGCTACAGCACATGCGACACTGCCAAGATGGTGACAACTGGAACAGCCCAATAAACTTCAATTCAGCTTTTCAGAAACCTACCGACGATGTCACGGAGCCTCTGTCTGTCTTCTAGTCTAAGTTTCTCATTTGGTTATGCTTCCAAGGACACACATGGAGACATTGTGAGGATCAGTTACTGAGAGACAAATTTACTCCCAAAGGCAAGGTTTTGAAAAATGAATTCACACTGTAGAGAGCAAATCTCTACGGGACTGGAGACAATATTCTCACTCTTGCTCTCGTGTACTGCTTTTATTTCATTTGTTTCGTTGGCTGTCTTTTTTTTTTTTTTTTTTTTTTTTTCTCGCTGGCACAGATGTGCTTACCAGATGAGCTGGGCAAATGGCTTCATCTCTACAATTACAAGAAGGTCGTGACCTGCTGTCACGGCAACCGCTTGGCATCCATTTGGAAACTGCTTGGCACCCAAAACCTGCAGATTTCATAAACCTGCAATTAGACGTAGGGCATGTATCAGTCAGTTCACTCTGTGAAACATCTGCTGGTCTGTGTGTGTGTGTGTGTGTGTGTGTGTGTGTGTGTGTGTGTGTGTGTGTGTGTGTGTGTGTGTGTGTGTGTGAGTGTGTGTCTGTGTTTGGGGGTGGGGAGGGGCTGGGGAGAGGGTTTCTTCTTTAACAAAAGTCAACTTATAAAAACTGCTCAACATAAGGTTTTCTTCAGCTGCCAGCAAGGAGTTAGTTTACACAAAACAGTGTTTCAGTACCCTTCAGCTTCTCCTTTTATGACCTGAAACTTAGCTTTTATGATTTTGAGTCTTGGCAGATGTTTTCCACCAAATTGCTGCCAATCTGAAAAGAAAAAAAAAAAAAGAATGTGAGATTAAATGAGAGAGGCTTTTTTACAGAGGTGAAGCAAGAACATAAAAGCTAATGCAATGCTCCTGGACAGCGATGGTGCATAATATTGCTGTAATCCATGCTGGCTGGATTTTTTTCAACAGAATAAAAACATAGAAGCCACAAAGCATATTCACATTTTATTGTAATTCCAATACATTTACACATTACTCAGTTTCCTTTGCTTATTACACATTAAAGCAGGAAGAGTTGAGGCGTTTCATGCTGCTTTTTTTTTTTTTTTTTTTTTTTTAAAAGGAGCAATTTTATTGTTCTCAGTGTTATTCCAGCTATGTAATGATGACCGGGCTCAGAATTCATTGTATCAGCAAGTGCCTCTCTTACCTATGTGTTATTGTGCAGGAATAAGGAGAGCATGATACATTTCTGATGCAGAGTTTAGAATATCGGTTGCTTGGGTCATGAGCAGAAACAGCCTATGAGAGAGAGAAAAAAAAAGCTGTTTCTGAAGCAGGGATTTCTGGCTTTCTGGCTGTGCAACCTCGTTTTGAAGGAGAGGAAGTGAGGAGATAGGAGCAGGATGTGAATGGTCCGATACAAAGCTCCTGGCTCTACAGATGCAGGCCTTGTGTCCTCAGTAACATGCAGATGATCCATAATGTGCTCAGTTTCTGTCTTTTCTTTTATGCAATGATGTCATGACATAAGGTGAAGCTGCACGATTTCATTTGAGCAGACAATGATAAGAAGATTAATTTACTCTTCAGCTGGTATCATAGACTGTATATAAAAAGAAAGACGTCCGTGATGTCACCCATCAGTTTCTGAAGAGCTGAATTGAAGCTCAGTGGGCGGTTCCTATCATCGCCATCTTAGCACAGGCATGTGTGTCATCAGGTCCGGAAAATACAAATATGAACACAGAGGTGGAGCTGAGAGGGGGGCTGTGAGCTTCATGGTGGATGATTGACATCGAGTGAACTCTGACCTGCCTGTAGCTAAGAGGTAACCTAGCTAACGAGGAGATAACAGGAGCTAACCAGCTAACGGAGGTAAGTAGGCGAAAGCTAAGTCACGTTGTTGACCGGCTAAAAACCGCGCTTGTTCTGTGTTCTTCTTACTTGAAACAGGACATTGGGTACCTGTCAATCAAAGGACACGCCCCTAAATATGCTAAATTTTGAGATTAAATTACTTTTAAACGGGCGAGTTCTAAAAATAATTCACTCCCCCCACAGTTGTCATGAAGGTAAACCTGACTTATTAAACAGAAAATGGATTTTTGAACCAGGCTGTAAACATGTTTATTTCTGCTGTGAAGTTGGCCTTTTTAACATGGGAGTCTATGGGGATTTGCTCTGTTTTGCAGACAGCCCCTAGTGGATGAAAGGGGAACTGAAGTTTTATGCACTTCCGCATAGGCTTCACTTTTAACCACTGGAGGCTCCATCCATCTTTCATATACGGTCTATGGCTAGTACGGATTAAATATGGAAACCAACGACCAAGAAGCCCCCACCCAAAAGTCACAAGCGGTCCAACAACGTGGCACAAACATAATTTTAAAAAAATCCATCCCTGCATTTGTTCTTGTGTAGTCTGTGTAGTCAGTTTTCCATTGAGACTACCCATCCCCCCCCCCCCCCCCCCCCCCCCCGCCCTGCCTCCCCCTCTATTGTAGTCAATTTAAACTAAAGAATAATTGTTTCTTTATCTGATTGCATTTAAAAGCCAAGTCTATTTCTGTTCACGCAGAGAAGTGGGACATGATGCTAATTCAAGATATTGGTCTTTAAAGTAAAGTTGGCACCTTTTGATATTGTGGAAATATTCTTCATGGAGCTGTAACTGCTCAGCCGAAGTCGCCCCGGTGCAGCGAGACTGAGACTGAGCAGAAGACGACCGAACAACGCTGCAGGAAAAGGAGATGAAGAAGAAGAGGAAGAAAGAAGTGTGGGAGTCGGATGCAAGGCGATCTATCTGCAGTTTCTATGGCATCGCTCATCCATTTATTGATGAGTGAGTGAGTGAGTGAGTGAGTGAGTGAGTGAGTGAGTGAGTGAGTGTTTTCTGAGGAAAATGCAGAGGAGGATTTATGTCATCGTAGTCAGCCTCTATATTTTCTTGCAGGCGGAATGATGGTCAGGTACCTACTCATGCTCTGAAAGAGAAACTGTGGAGGCAGACGCATCTCTGACGAGTTTCCTGAGCCCTGGGCAAGTGCAGTTATACAAGACAGCTTGCTACTTTCCCAACTAGTTTACAGAAGCCACAGATCCTGAGAAAATTTGACAAAGTAAGGTTAATATCCTCAAAGTCCCAAACGCTGCTGTACACTGTGAAAGAACCAGATTTCAGGTCTCAGTCGCATGTTCAGCCAACGTAGTTTGCCAGAACATTTCCGCTGCTTTTTCTTAGCAGTTCCACAACTCTCTGCAGCTGTGGCAATGGAAAAACATTTTCCAAATGAAATTTCCATCGTGTCATTTGCTGATGTCGATATTTGGTGCTGTTGATAATTTGCTTCCAAATCCTTTCAGTCTTCTTTATCTTAGTTGGAATCTGATGATGATGAAGGTCACATGTCTTTCCATACCAATTAGCCAGTTTTTATTGACTAACAAAGGAAAGCTGGAATCAGACACAATTCCATAGACAACATAGGTTAGAAATCAGTAAATTAAGGTGTGAATGTCACATAAGAATGGTGGGAAATGCTGAGTTGCAAACTAGTTATAATTCAGTGGAAAAAGTATTTGACCAAATTAGGACAAAAGAACAAGTGAAAATTAGTTAAAGCACTTTTTAATGGTTTAACTTCAATATCTGTCTAACAGGATTAGTTTGGTGGATTAGATATGATTTAGAAAGTTGTTTTCACTCCATTGACAGTGTGTAAAGTTTTCCCCGAAACAGTCAAACTTTTATTATTTTCGTTGCAAATCAGTCAAAAATGTACCTAATTTCTTACTTAAACTCTTTCAAATGAGAATTTCTATCCACTTAGGATAGAAATATTCAAATTAACACGCACAGCGATCAGATGAAACAAACATTTTGAAACCATGGCAGCAAACTACACTGAGTCAGTAGGTTGTTTTCTGTTTGGGGTTCAGAGTTTTCTTTCATCATCTGTAGGAGTGACTGATTTACACTTACATGGCTCCAATTTATTGGTTCTAAAATAAATAAATAAGTAAACATTTTTGTGAAAATCATCCACTAAATCTAAAGATGTTTGAGTAAATATAAATAATTCTACAGGATACCAGATCTTTGTAGAGAGAACTGAATATTTTTCTCGCATGAGTCATTTAAAGGGGATATCCAACACATTAGGATGGTTTTCCTTTTCCTCCTGTGTTCCATCAGCTTTTTGTGCATGTAAAATGTCCCCCCCCCCCCCACACACACACTCATTTGTAGTCAAGGCTTTTTTTCCTTGTCGTCATGTAACAGACCTGCATAATTCCTGTTTAGTGACTGCTCTGTCCGATCGTAGAAAGAAAAACTTGTGTTTTTTTATTTTTATTTCTAAACAGTCAAGTAACCAATCAGTGATCAGAAGATTTAAAATGGAAGTCATTACGAAACAGTATATAACATTTCACTGATACGCAGTCTGAGTAAAATACTGTACCACCCAATGAGAATCCTGTTTGTAAACGAGTGTGTATAACCTTTTCAGAACTCCTTTTGCTTTCACACTGTTCCATATTATCAGATTGGAACTCACACCACTACACAACAATGCAAACAGTTGAACGGACTGACATTACAGGATTAAGAAAATTAAAGAAAACCCCAAATGCCAATGTACCATTTGACATCTGAGAGGAGCAGGCGAATGAGACTTTGTTTGTTCAGCACTATGATTCATAAAAAAAAAACAAAAAACACTCTCAATAGTCGTCATATATTTCCAGTGAAGAAAAACAGAGTTGTGTGATCCAGCTTTCCTTTAAATTCTAGGTGCTTAGAGGGTCCACAAAGGCCACAGAGGCTAAAAGAGGAGAAACAGACTTTGCCATCAGTTCAATTCAATCTATTGCGCCAGTCAGTGATGCCAACCTACTTCTGTTGATTTAATTAACTTCAAATCAAGAGCATTGTTGAACCAACTTAAGTGAATTGCTTCCTTTTATTACACACGATTGGATTAAGTTCATCTAAGTAAACTTATTAAGTTAGTTCAAGTCGACACTCAGACTTACTCAAAACCTTTAGTAACAACTGAAGACTGCAAAGGCTCATGGGAAATGCATTTTTAACATGTTGACCTATTATGATCTCTACAAAATGAATTTGTGTAATGTTGGGATTGCCTGTTTACATTTGGACAGTCTTGTTGGATTGTTTTGTCCTGTTCCACTGTTAAAATTGGTGCAATGATTAAGGGCAGTACGGGAGAGACACCCAACAACACACAGAAAATTCCAACAGCAGAAATGAAGTAGGTAAAATATATCTTATGGTGTTGTCCAATAAAATGCAAAGATTTAAAAAACTGAAACCGTCTGAAATTATAGTGAAGTATCAAGTATTTAATTTGGATTTTGAATCGTTTTAGTTATCTGAATAAAAAAAGGAGATTATTTAGTAGAAAGAAACTGAATGATGTGAACAACTCAATGATGTGATTCAAAACTGCCAAGCTGAACATACAAGAGTTGGATCCTTTACTTGTTCCTAACCCATGGTAATCATAATACAATTCATCTAATTAGCTTTGATTTTTTACAGTGTAATCTAGTAAATTCCAATTCACTATTAAACCAGATCAACCTAAATTTTATACTGTTAATTCAGAGTAACAAACACAGCTAAGAAAATCAAAACATTGCACCAAATTTGCATTTTGATTTAGTCTCCTGAGTATTAGTGGTGCAGTAGCTGTGCCTTTAGCTGTATATGTAAATGAAACTGGCATTATCAGACAGCAAAAACCAGTATATTTATGTTTGCTTATCATTTGCATTTTAAACATATTACAGACTGATCTTAGCTGATGTATATGTTGACTTTTAAAATACCTCAAAGTTTATATTAAGTTTCAGTTTGGTTTTTTCATTTTTGTTCTGGTTGAATAAATAAAGAAGTTATTTAAATCTTAAGGTACCAGTTTGGTGAAAACTGAAGATTTTTGTTTGCAAATATTTGTTAATTTACAAACCAGGATTTTTGGAAACTAATGTTTGGTGACTCATTTAATATTAAAGTATTCAGTACTCCAGTAGTGTGCTCTGGGACATCAGACTTTAAGTTGCTACAAAACTTGAAAGATGAGACTTTTTCTTTCTTAAATGGGTCATTTATCTGAAATTCTTTAAGTCAAATCAACTTAGGGCAAAACATAAAAAATGATTGGGCCCACGTGTTAAGTAATCAACAGTTTAATCAAGCCTCGATACCAACACATAAAGTCAGCTTGTTTTTGCTGGTTATGAATCTTTTACAAACTGCCTGATCTCAAATCGCTGTATTTGAACTTGCATTGTTCTTCCCTCACAGACCCCTTACTGGCTTATGTTGGTCTTTTAAATGTCAGCAGTAAACTAATTTAAACTGGAGCTGCCCACATTGTGCTTGTTCTGCATTGATCTGATTGATTTTTTGTTTCAGGACTGAGAATTCAGACTTCACTTCGAGCTTTCATGTGAAATAAGGAGGAGGCATCAGCATGCAGAACTATTGGTTTCACTTTTAACCCCCCCCCCCTCTCTCTCTGTCTCTCTCTCTCTCGCTGTTGATCTTACTCCCTTTTCCTTTACCCCTCCTGTACCTATTCTCCTTTCCTCCCATTTTCTCCCCTCTCTCCCAATTTCTCTCTCTCCCGACTAGAGAGGAACCCTTTCCTGCAACTCCCTCCCTGTTTAGCGGCGAAGCTTTGAGTTGAGTTATAGATGTCCGTTGGAATTTCTTTCCCCCTCATCCATTTTCCTGTTGAATCGATGAGGATGACAGAGTGCAGGTGCATCCGCGACGTGTGTTAGAGGCAGCAGGGACGTCTGCGTGGTGCACTAGGACCGCGGAGAGGTTGCTCTCATCGTGAGCGTTGCAACTGTGAAGGAAACCCCCCCCCCCATTGGATCTGGCGATTATATCCATACATTTATCCTTTCCACCCCCCACCCTCACCACCCCACATCACCACCGCGGCGCGAGGATCGCACCACCTCGTGCGTTTGGAATGGTCAAGCACCCACAGGAGAGGATTAGTAATTGAGCGTCAAAGTCAGCTGTCAGATATTTTGGAAGGAGGCTGTCATTTGGCAGCTTCGTCCAAATTTCGTTTTGTCTTCTCATGTTTCACGGGGTTTCAGTAGTAGACTCTTCTGCCTAAAAAAAAAAAACAAAAAAAAAAACAAACAAACAAAAAAAAAAAAAAACCCGTCATCCGTTTTCTTTTTCCAAGCGCGCAAAGTCACATCTGCGGAGGAGAGCGCTTGGCGCACTTCTTCCCCACAGGACAGAAACAAAACCTCCATCCTCGTGTTTGGAATTAATCCGGACGGTTGGCTGAATGGGTGACCTCGCTGAAACACAGAACACCCCCCCGACTTGCACCCGCTGTATGGAAAGGTTTTCCTCTCTGTTGACCAGGAGGTGTGATGTCCAAAGCCTTCCCCGCTGACTGACACGCGGCGTCGCACGATTTCGGAATCGAGTTGAAGGTAGGCCAGTTTATCCCTCTTCTTTTACAAACATGGCACGGCTTTCCGTGGCATTTTGATAAAGTTTGCAGACCTCGTTTAAACTGGTTTTTCGATCACGCGGCGGTACATTGATCGCCAATGACTCGGGGCTTTTTTCTTTTTTTTTTTTTTTTTACGTCGGACACTTGCAGCAGTTATTCCAGATAAACCGCAGAGGTGGGGGGGGTGTAATAGGCAATTCATCCGTTTAGAAATAAATCTCTGGGTCAGTTAAACGCTTTAGGAAGTTCAGCACCTCTTGCTGCAGCAATAAAAATGGTTGGAAGGTATAATCTAATAACCTCCACATGCATCTAAAAGATAAATAAAGTAAAGATGAGCGGTGCAGCCTGAGAGCAAATCTCATTGTCTGTCTTTCTTTCTGTCTTTCTTCTTTTTTTACTCAATAGCTCTGTTTTGTGTGTTTGGCTCGCGCTGTGTTTGCTCAGGAGCTCAGTCATGGAGAAGCCCTCTGCAGTGCAGTGCGGGCCGCCGGGCTCACTGAGGCTCACTCAGGAGAGGATTTAGATAAAGGTGTAAGCGAAGCGGCAGCTTTCCCTGAAGCCAGTCTACCAGTAAGCCTTATTATATGCACAATCCTGTCTTTATACAGGCTGCTGGATGTTCGGAGGGAACGATTTAACAATGAAGCAAACAGGAACATACACACACACACACACACACATACACACACACACACACACACACACAAACTTATACTAGCTCTTCATCCCTCCAACCTCTCTCTCTCTCTCTCTCTCTCCATATGTGTGTGTGTGTTTGTGTATCACGTGTACACTCACACACCACTGATACAGTTTGAAGTTATTGTGTGTGTGTGTGTGTGTGTGTGTGTGTGTGTGTGTGTGTGTTTGCAAGATCAAAACTGCCAAAACTCACGCAAACGTTGCTTATTCTTTATTTTCTCCGCAAAGTGTTTGTGATAAAAGGAAACAAGAAGAGCTTTAGGGTTGATCGGTGTGAGTTTTAACATGTTTCAGGGTTAGTGCCATGTCGACCTACTGTACGAGTTACCCTCAAGGAAGAAGACAAAACCCAGAACAGACAAAAAAAAAAAAAAAACAACTAAAGCCATGGCGGCCCATTGCGCGAAATCGTGCAAATACCGACGCACAACGCAGGAATCTGAGCAAGGAATGGTGATGATCTCATCACTAACTGTGATCCTTCTGCCTGCATCGTCACAGCTGCTCATTTATTTGTTGCTTCATTTATTTATCAGTTTGAGTTGCGTCGTAGATCCGGGCTACACGTCGACTGGAAGAGTAAAAGTGTGTGTTCTTATCAGCGCAGGTCTGATTCGGAACATGTGTTTCATGTGCATGCATGCTTCTGATCAGTCTCTCTCTCTCTCTCTCTCTCACTCTCACACTCTCTCTATCTCTCTCACACACACACACACACACACACACACACACACACACACACACACACACACATACATACATACAAACACCCATGAAGGCACACACGCGGGCGTACACAAAGTGGAAGGGCATTTAGGCTGAATGAAAGCTGCTGTTTTGCTGGACTGCAGTTTAGGTGGGAGACGTCAAGCCCAGGCTTAAGCGTCGTTAATCACAGCAGTTTCTCTCTCTCTCTCTCTCTCTCTTTTTTTTTCAACTTTTAAAACGTCCTGGAACAGTTTGTGGTGCCAAGCAGCCAGTTAGAGGCGAGCCACATCCCCAGCTCTGGTTGTAATAGAAAAGTCTTGAGACAAAATGTCTCTCTGCTTCATTTGATTATAGGTGCAGTTTTTATGAGCCTCTCCTTAATCAATTCCGGGAAGTCAGTCGTGTCAGATGGCGCAAAGTGCGGCGGATAAGCGGCAGGCCGTCGCTGGTGCCAGCAGCGCCTAGTCATAGGGAAGATGACAGGAACTGTCCGTGGTGCTGAAACTGAAAGCTCTTTTTGTTCGACTCTGACCTCATTTTGCAGGTCTAAGTGTTCATTTTCTACAGTAACTCTTCCATGGCTTCAGTTACTCTGCATGCAGCCAGAGAACCGCATACATGGACGCAGTCACAAATTACCATTTGGCATGAACTGTAAAGAAAACATATAAGATATAGTATTTACACAACCTTCAGTGTTTTTACATTGATATTGCTCATTGTGACACATCAGTTCTCAATGTTGCATTTGGAGTCCCTAGTTTTAACAGATGTGATGCTGAATCATACTATTTACCTTAAATATTATTATGTAAACTCAATTTATCAGATAATTATCGTGACATGAGTTTTATACCACAAACAGCAGTCTAATGTCTTGAGGACCACTTATGTCCCACCCCCCTGCTGCCAGTAATTAATACTCAATCAAGCACATTTGACAGTTTTTCCAGGTTTTTAAATCACACTGAATAAGAAAAAGCCAGAGAGCAGAGCGGTTTTAGCATTTCCGACACTGATTGTCATCATCACACAGATGATGTTTGTGCTTAGTTAAAGCCACTTCTTGAGCTGTAATTTCCATTTGGATTCCACAGGGTTAAACACATAATTCCTGGCACAATGTGCAGGGTGCACACTGCGTCTGCTATAAACACAGTTGGGGAACTGATATACAACCCAAGAGGAAATCAAATTAACTCTGGGGGAGCTGTGACAGCTACTGTGAGCCCAATAATTGACTGCATTGCTTCTCTGTGATTACTGTTGCTTAGTATCTATAAATGTGCACGATTTTCTGCGTATATCAAAACGTCTCAACGCGATAGCAGCATTTGAGAACGGTTGTTTTAGGAGCTGTTCACTAAAGCCCAGCGGGATTGTCCTACACCAGTTTGCTTGTGGGTTAATTGTCATCTGTTATGAAATGATTGAGTCCCCATGAAGTGGACTTATCCCGGTGATGGATAACATCTGTGTTTTCCTCCGGTGTTGATTGAATTAAGCCATGCCACAGACTCATTGCTCTCCTACGTAGCGAAAGTGATCCTGCGGTAAGGTGTATCAATAAGCTGGTGGTTGCAGTGCTGCGTGGAGCAGACAACTGGTTATGAGGAAGGAGGACACGCTTAGGGATAGTTCCACAGCAGATTGGGAGCCCTCGGTGCTAACGTCTGTCGGTCCCTGCCGTAGGGGGAGAGAGGGGTGGAGCCACACAGAGCTGACCCAGAACCACACAGTGGGCCAACCTCAGGGTCCTTACATCAGCCAGCTCTTTGTCGCTGTTATTTTACCATCAACAGCTTTGTTGCATCATATCTCAAGCCCTTGCTGCTGAGCTGTTCAGTAAATTAGCCGGAGTTGTGATCAGGTGACGAGACAGATTCAGAGCAATGCATGGAGCAAGCCCAGCGATTTGATGGCTTTGTTTTGAAGGCTGCTTGCTTTGACGTGGACCCCCATGAGGCCACTGGCAGCTGAGCTCCCACTGTGGCAGATTGATATTTGTAATTTAAGGGAAGCTGTCACACAGCATCCTCCAGATGGAGAGAGCCACAGAGGCACACAGTCAATTAAACATGGTTTGTTTAGAAATAATCATTTTGATGTGGAAGCTGAGGATTTATTTGTGGCATATTGGCTCCCAATGTTAAAAATGTTCAATTACATGGCGAAGAAGAAGCTCGTTACAGTAACACAGAGAGAGAATGGTACAGAGAGCTGCCAGGTGAGAGGTGCTTTTAAATGGTCTATTATCCAGTGAAGTCCCAAAACGCTCAAGATCACAGCAGAGAGGACCGGTCAGGGATTTGTGTCTGCTGCTGTGGGATTGGTTAAGAGCTAATTCAATAAGGTCCACTGGTGTGAATAAGCATGTGCACATTCATGTTGCTTTCATCACTGAAGCGTTGGACATGATATTTGTCAGCAGGTTGTGTTTTAAAGAGCCACATATTCCTTGACACACTATCCCTGCTCTATTGTTAATCAAGCAGCACACAGAGAAAGATCTGCTTGATTGATTTTCTTTCATAAGAGCTAAAAAAAATTAAAGCACAGTAAATAAAAATCTTAAAAATTAGGACAACAGTGATTTGGTGCACGTTTAATGACCCCCAAGCTTGAGCTCATGTTTGCCGTTGTAGGTATAAGTAAGAGCTCAGCCCAGGGATTATGTGTTATGAGCTCTTTAATTTAGTTTAAATGAAGTCTTTCTGTATCCAGATGTTGGGGGGGGTTGGAACTGGGAGACCCTGCATTCCAGCCAGAATGATCGGATGATGCGTGTTAGGTATGTATGCACTCCTAGCTGTTGGCGATACTTATAACAGTGCTATTCCCAGTTCTTATCAGTTTGGTGACAATAATAATATATAATGGTCTGCACAGTGGCACAGTGGTCAGCACTGCAGCCTCACTGCAAGAAAGGTTGCTGGTTTGAGACCCGGCTGGGGGGGAAGGGTTAAAACAATGGCCTTTCTGTGTGGAGTTTGCATGTATACATGTGATGTCTCTGACTTCCTCCACCCACAAGACGTGCGAATTTGATTAATTGCCATGGCAACTTAAAGACCACTTCTCACATGTAAGTTGCTTTGGATAAACGCATTTACCAAACGACTGAAGAGAAGAATAGAATAATAATAGAAAAAAAAAACTTGATTGAATTTAGTTCATTTTTCTTTACCTGTTCTGAAAATAGGGATTAAGCTGAAAGGCTGCAGCAGCTTCTTCAACTTCCACTGTGGGCTTATAAATCTTCCCTTTAAGCTCTCATAAACTTATTTACAGCTAGTAATATTTAGCTCTCAAATCAATTTCTGCCCTTGTTCCTCCACAGCAAATAGTCATCTGCCTGGCAGTAGAGCGCCTCCGCTGCAGCACAGTGTGGAATATCTGATTGAACGTAAGATATCTATAGACATGTAAACATGCAGCATTTAGCATGACAGACATATGAATTGGAGGAATAACCCTTTGAGATCCTGGTCTACCATTAGGTAGAGGTAAGTTTATCGTGACTTTGGTGAATTTCTTTTAAAAAATTGTGGAAATAAACCTGCCTGAGTCGTCTCTACCAACTGGTTTGGGCAATAAAAACCCAAACTGTGTTTGTTATAACACTACTGTTTCACATTTCAACCATTTCACTGTTATATTGTAAATAACTAAATTATATTCAAATGAGCTTTTTGTTAGTGTGGATGTTGAAGGGATAATGATTAAACTGTTAAAAAATCTCAATTGATTTGATTTGTTAGAGATAATGAAGGGAAAATAGAAATATGGAATTATTCTTCAGCTGGTTTGAGCTTCTTTAGGTTCAGTTTATTGTTTTTGTTGCAGAAAGCAGAGACCGCAGGATAGTTGGTAATGGATGCTTGAACTCACTTTCAGTGATAAACTCTCTGACATTATCACTTGCAGCGATCAAACACTGATGCCCTGCTTATTCTGTCTTTCATCCTTTAAATTTAGTTTTTCCTGCCTGAAGATCCTATTCTATTCTACAGTCATTTAGCAGATGCAGACGCTTGTATCCAAAGTGACTTACATACATACTCATACCCCAATAGGGTACCAGCTCAGGGTTCAGTGTCTTGCCCAAGGACACTTCGGTATAGTCAGGGGAGGCCTGGAATTGATCTCCAAACTTTCCATTTGAAAGACAACAGCTCTTCGTGCTGAGCTACAGCCACCTCTCTTACCTGGAGCTCTTTCTCATGAAACCTCATGTCTACTTTCATTGTACTTTATCAGTTGTCAGTGTAAAATAAGAGCTGCCAAGATGCTGATGCCTGGCTCTTTAATTCAGTCACTTGAAATTGTGACCTGTCAGCCATTAACGCATTTTAATGGTCGATGTTGATTTTGTCGCTTTGAGTTTTGTTGCTCATCAGGTGGAGTGATTTGATGGTTGAATATTTTCAGAGCAGATTCATGCAAAACTGCGAATTCAGAGAGGAATGCGTTAGTTTGGGCCAAATTAAAGTTGTTCATTTCTTATCTTTTGTAGGCTTCTTCTCCTGGCTCTCCTCCTCCCACAGCGCATACCTAATAGCCCCACCCTGCACATAAATAGTGTGTTAGGATGAAAACATAAACTAGTGAAGAAGAAACTCGGAAGGCAAATATTGCTGAGAAAATGCAGGAAGGATTTCCCCGACACCAGCTCGGCTTATTTGCCTCCTCCCGCTAAACAGCCAAGAAAGAGAAAATAGTTGGTGGAAAAAGCTGCGAACTAGAAAAGCACTCAAAGAGCGCGAACCTCCGCCAGGGCCTTTAAAAAGCTCCTGGATCCGAAAGGTGATCTGGATCACCACCAAAATTAAATCAGTTCTTCCTTTTCACATTTCAAACAACTCCTGGAAATTTAATTAAAATCCGTCCATAACTTTTTGAGTTATCCTGAACACAAACAGATAAACGCCGGTAAAAACATTACCTCCTTGGCGGAGGTAAGAAAACAGCCTTGGATCACGCAAGGAGCAAAACCAGAGGGGGCGGAGTCAAGACAGGGTGCCACTTTTTCAAATCTTGCTAGCTCCCCAACATTACCTACCCCAGCTTTAAGATGTGTGAATTTGAAACTTGAACCACAAGCAAAGAAATAATCCACCAGACTCCTTCAAGGTTTAATCAAACTGTTTAACTTTCTCTTATTTTGCACCAAAATTCTGCCTTCCACAAGTGTTTCTGTGCCAAAACCCAACTAAATCTTAAATACAACTACTGGAAGATCAAAATTATTTTCCATCTTGTTGAAACCACAAAGTATGCAAGTTGTATTTGAGATTGGGCCACAAAGTATTTAATCTCTTCTTACTTTACCGTCAGTTTTTCAAAAGCTTTCTCAACAAAAACAAAAAGTCAAAAATAAAGAAAAATAGGGTTTTAGCTTCACTAGAGTGGGCTAACATCCACTGGAAAGTACGTTTTTCTGCAATATTCAAAATTAAACAAACTTCTAATGAAAGATTTGGGATGCTTCTGTTATATATACTTGTGGCAATTTTTATTAACTTTTTAGTATCTGTAAAATTTATGATCGGTCAAATGGAACAAAGAAGCAATACATCCAAAGATACTGAGATTTAAAGGCTAATTTCTAAGCACTTTGAACAAAGCTTTTATAAAAGTTTTAGTTAATGAGGAATATTTTGGGCCGATGCAGATGATTAGCTGTCAAGGTTAAAGCTTCTGCACTTTGTATTGCAATTGTGGTGCAAATTTAAAAGGTTAAAATATAGCTAAAAGTACAAATGTTTTTTTGTTTTCTTTGCAAACCATGTCTGCCGTATTTTACTAAATTCAATCTTTTAGTTTAGTTCCTGAAATCCAAACATAACGTCATTGTGGTGGCTCATCACGCTGCATACATACTGCATGCATCATGTATGTAAATTTTCCATAAAACAACAGAAAAAGTATGCAAGGTCCTCATTACACTAATCAACTAAACTAAAACCACTGCAGAGGGCTTTTTGTCCCTTTCATCTGGTGTTGCAGCATTATTGTTAGGTGGTAGACGTGAGCACATCTCTAATGAGATCGACCACAAACATTAGTCCTGCACAATCTAATCTGTAGCGTTTAATTAACTCCCTGTCATTCAGTATCTGGAGAATATTTCTCTCACCTTTTTTTTTCTTTCCCCTCGTCCCATTTTCTCCTCTGCTTAAGAGACACTTAAGCCTCTTAAAAGTCATCCTCCCACTCTTAACAGTTTCTCCACTAAGTAGCTCTATTAGAACTCGAAGAAGATGCTTTTGAATGGTGTTTCTATGATAAAATAATCATATAATAGTTTTGCCATAATTCTGAAGGTCTTTCTCATATATGTCTGTCAGCAGGAGCAACTCTGAGCTTTATGAGTCAGTGGCTGTTTTGAAAGACGGCAAAGATGTTTTTCTCTCCATAAATTTGGAGGACATGTTGCCCTCTCGGCTGCTTGGTGCAAGTTAGCACGACTTCCAGTTCCATCCAGAGCTGTCTGGACACTGTTGATTATATCTCACATGATCAAGTCATGCAATGGACACAACTTGAATAGATCTTATGCCTGACCTCATTCTTATTAGTTTTTCCCTGGCTGTATACATGCTGCTCTTAGCCTTGCAATAAAACACAAAGGGTTAGACCACACCGGCTGTAATGAAATCATCCTCTCAGCTGTCACTTTGCATTGGTTCTGGGCAAATCTTACCAATGTCCTGTGGGATAAGAGATGAAATATGAGCAGTTTTAGCTCATGTGCACTTACAACACACACAAATGAACCGAGTGAAGGAATGCAACATATGAAATCCTTTTCTCTGTGACACTTAATGCACACACAGATACACACACACACACACACACACACACACACACACACACACACACACGGCTAACCCTGGCAAATTACTTTGTCTTACAGGATAAGATTGTATTTAAAGGTGTAATTTAATCATCTGTGTTTTTATAGAATTGGTGCAGAAAGTGAATCACAGGGACGGCATTCCCCAGAGACGTAGATGCTCAAAATCCCATGGCTGGCAGTTTCTTTTTGCAGAGAAATAGTTTTTTTTTTTTTGTTTTTTTTTTTTTTTTTTAGAATTTCCGCGATCAGATTCTCTTGCTACGGAGAAATTGCTTGCCATTATCTCGGAAAAAAAGAAAAGAGTGAAACATAAGGTGAGAGAAAAGGAACTTTGTCTCAATTTTCTATTTCTTAGTTTATCAACATGTAGCTTAAACTAAAAAAAAGGAGGAAAGACCGAAGTACGCTGACAAGGTCATGCATGAACTGGCAAGGGAGCGAAGAAAAAAGAGCTGCAGTAAAAGAAAAAAAAAAAAAAAACAGTTTCTGAAGTTTCCTTAAACTAAAACACTCTGCCCTGTTACGGTATGTTGTCAGCAGCAGCGGCCTGTCTTATGGTGCAACGAGTCTCTGGGGAGTGGGGACCGCCATAAATATCGCACTGTTTTGAACAGCCGCCTCTGATGTAAGCGCACGTTGTGTACAGGATGCTGGCGATTAGCGCCGTCGGTCAGTAATGAGTGGGAATCGAGTCCCAGCCAATTGCTGAAGGTCTTTAAACAGGCTTCCAATCACGTTTACGCAGAAGCACACACACACACACACACACACACACACGGCAGCCGCGCAGTGCCGCAGAAAACCTTCCTTGTTAGAAAATGAGCTGAAATTTTCAGCCCTCAGACATTCAGATGCCACTATGAACAAGCACACACATGCTTTTCAAGTTTGTGTAATGATGGGTGACGGCTAAGTGTCTGTGTTTGTTCGAGCCGCGACATTGGTGCGCGCTTGTCGAAGGTCAGCGGCACCAGTGTGTCTGTTCATATTGTGTACTTGTGTGTGTGTGTGTGTGTGTGTGTGTGTTTGTATGCCCGTGTACACTGATTTGACACACAGGCCCAGTCAGTCCTGTTCTTGGCTTCAACAGTGATCTGGCACCTCTCCTGGTCCTGCAGCTCCTGCCATGCTTCCCTCCCTCTCTCCTGCTGCCTCTCCACCTCCTTCTCCTCCTCCTATCGTTTTTTTTTTCCTCCCTCCATCCACACACCAGTGCAAATCAGCCTGCCCAGGCCTTGCAGATTGTCACGAAAAAAAAAAAAAAAAAAAGAAGCGCTATAAAAGAAAATAAAAAGTGCCTGCATGCAGACTTTCCTGCTATGTCTCCTCATTTCTGGCTGTTTTTATAATTTGCTTTCATATGTCGGTAATATGGCAAAACTATGTCGCCAAATATTGAAAGCCACACAGAAGATACTGAACACATGGGCTGTGAAGAGATGTGGCTGTTTACATGGCAGAGTTGCAGTCGACAAACCCCCTCCACACACACACACACACACAAACACACACACACCTCAATGTTCCTTTGACAAAACCTTGGATAACCTCACAGCAGGGATGCACATATTCACACACACACACACACACACACACACACACACACACACACACACACACACACACACATACACACACACACACACACACACACACACACACACACACACACACACACACACACACACACCTCTGCACTGTTGAATAGTTCTGTTTCTGTTCACATAAATCCTGTAATAAGATTCCGTCTGAGATAACTGGACTGCTCCCTGCAGGGCCTTTACGCTTCTCTGAGACCCACAGCAGCTGCACTATGGATACAGCTGCGGTTGGAGAACAATCAATGACACTGACTGCGAGTGGATGTGTGTGTGTGTGTGTGTGGATGGAGGATTTTAAATACTATTTCTGAGTCAACAGCAAAAAGTGGACACTAGATATTGAAGTCTAACAGCCAGTTTTCAACAAACGCAACTTTTCTTTTCATTTAAGAAAAAGCAGATTTTTTTTACTTCACTGGTTTAAACTTCTGGGGTTTTTTTTTTTGTTTTTTTTTTTAAATGAAAATAAGCACATAACCTAATAAAGCATTTCACGAGAATAAATATAGCTGCATAATTCAAGAGAGAGGTACACACTCCTCAGATGCCTTGTTTTGGTCCAGGTAATAATTAATCAACTTTTTAATTCACTAATAGCTGCAGCTGTTTGGTGTATTAATTGTATTATTTCAAAGAAATGAAGGCAGTCTGAGGAATAAATGCAAATGTTTTTATGCTTAAGAGTCTCTAGTTGCAAATAGATATTTATGTTTTAAATAAAATGCATCATTTCCCATTTGCATTTGACATGGGGTGACCGAGGAGGAGGAAGGATGTCTGGACAGGGCGGCATTAGTTGTGTTGACATGGAGCACTTTTGATCTGATCAAACATTCAATTAGCTTCAAATGGAATCAATTTTTTAACCCTTAAAGGGTTCAAAATCATGTTCCACCCATCTTTGAGCACGTTATTTGGCACTTTAACAAAATGCATAAAAAAATAAATCTTTTATTACCATTTTTTTTACCATGTTATATGTGATAATTATTATGGTTTAAGCTCTTTCAACGAATACTTTTGTTGTATATTTTTTCTTGCAAATCAGTCACATTACGAGTGTTTAAAGTGTTACGGTTGTATGAAATCTTTCCATCATGAGAACAGCAGCCGATCAGATCACTTTGTGGAGTCCATCCATGTCAATGTTTTAGCTGGGGTCTCTGACCAGAATGATGTCAGTCATGTAGGAGGAAACTTTGTCCATGTAAACATAGTTATTGATTGTCCTTGGTACATAAGTTAAGCTTCACATATCTATCCTCATAACACACCAGTAGGTTTTTAACAACAAGTTATTTTATTATGGACCATCCAATGTCACTGCACAGAAATCTATACTGAGAATAAAAACATCCCATGCGTGCAGCTGGAATAAGGGATGGATATGTTTTGACTAAGGTTTCCTTTACTTTTCCATCTCACATATGTAACCTGGTTTAACTGATCAGCCTCATGACTGATATTGATCCCAAAAACTGTCAGTGAAGCTTCAGTCCCATAAAACAATAATAATAAACCAATAATTCTCCATTTTTCTTTCTTTTTTTTTTTTTTTAAATATAAACTTCTCATGAAATGCTGTGCTCTGTCTGTGGGGGTGGGCAAGCTGCGATGTGCTTGTGAAGTGTAATTAACACACAGGAGGGGTGAGGTGAGACTGGGTTGTGTCAATAACATCAGAACATTTTCAATTAAACTTTCCCCATGTTCCCTCCATGCATCCTCGGTGAATGTGAGACAAATGTCCTTCTTTATGTGTGTGTACGGTGTGCATGAATGAGTGTTTAGTACCTCTGGTTGGTCAGAGGCGTCACTCTGCAACACCAGTAAGATGCTCTTACTGGTTTAGATGCTGACGAACCTCGTATAGCTTTCACTGTGAAAACCGGCAGACATCTTGTAGGCAGTCAAGTTCACAAAAGAAGACTTTTCCAGCTCAGCTCCAGTCCGTCATTACTGGTGATTTACTCACACTTTGGTGAGTTGCAATGGTGTGTTTGTTGTGTGCGACTTCACTTCTTTTCAGGCATAAACAAAGTGGGTTACTGTTTGTGAATGAATGCTATACGGCAAACGTCTTAACTTGAAAATGATAGGAGCTTATGGAAATCTTGTGTTTCGCCTCTCCACACTGCTCGACGCGAGGCTTCAGATATTGAGATGCAGTTTTATGAAACTCTCAGGCTCATTTTTTCCAAATCACTGACAGCATTTTTAAAGTTTTATTGAGTTTGAAGAAATAATCCATCACATGGAGTTGCCTCATGCTAAGTTCCATCAAAATGATTAGAGAGTTTTGGTCCACAAACTTTTCTATCTGTGTTTCATGTGCATGCGAGGGGGTTGGCGGTGTTGTTGAGCGGGTGGAGATGAGAAATAAGGTGGCGTCCAATATGTCTGCTTTCTGATTGACTGATTGCATTGTGTTAAAGAGATTGCAGGCTTTAGCAAACAGTTAGCATTCTGTATGGTTTGCCTTTTCTCTGGCTTGCCCCGCAGCAGATTGGCTATTTTCTTACTTTGCTGTTCACTGTAGCAAGAAATAACAAAAAAATCACAAATAAAATTGATAAATTTAAACATGCAATTATAATTAAAGATCATATTAACGTATAAGAAAGCAGGCATGATTTAGATATTTGATAACAAATTAATAGAAAATTGTGATTCATGCACACATTTCTGCTCTGATTGTTAATTATATAAATGGAAAATGGAAATAATACCTGTACACACACTGCTCAGGTTGCACGATATTGCATTCTAACTACAAATGGTAAATTGTACTGTGTATCTGTGCAGCTGGAATAAATTCATATTTGCTTTCTTGATTATTTCTTCCATCAAGAATGTTTTTACATGCTTAAACACAGAAAGGCAGTATGCTGAGCTGCACAACCGTCCGGGCCAGATGAGTGTTTTCCACAGCATCTCATATTTTATAATGCACTGATATGAAAAGTTTCTGAAGGACTTACCAATTTGTCATTGGTTTCTTTTTTATCTGTTGCAACCAATCTCAACCTCCCTTCCTCTCTTTCCTCACTTTCCTCTCAATTTCTTCCAGCTTTCTCTATTCCCAGCCTGTCCCTAGTCAAGCAGAGAATCGATTTTTAAACAGGCAAGACTCTGGGGACTGAGCAGAGAACCATTACTGGCCTCATTTAGGCTTCATTGCCACGACGATGGCTTCTCTAGACAATAGGATAGACTCTGTCATGGATACCAAAGCGTAAATGCACATTCCAGCTGAAAACCGCTCAAGCCAGCATTTCCTGTCTTCAGGGAGCTTTGTTTGTTTATTTATTTATTTTCTTAAAGAACCTTGTTGGTTTGAGAGGATGGGGCGTGATGCCTCTCCACGCGTTGGCGATGCACCTATCCATTTCACAGCTGCAGTCAGGAAAGGAGGGGATATAGCTAATATATGGGTGGTTTCTATGCTTTTTACTGCCTGCCAGTTTTCTCGTTTTCATTTCTGCCACACTTTTTGTGAAGTCTGCAGCATATGGCAGTGTGTCTGTAAACAGCGGCTGCTGAGTCCGCATCTGGGGACTGAGCTCCTTTATAGCAGATGCATGTCTATCAGGCAACTGATGCATGCAGAGCCAATCAAGGCCTATTTCTCTATCTAGGATTGAAAGGATGCGGGTAGCTGCGCTTATACAGTTTGTTAGGATGATGCGTCTTCACGCTTTGATCAAACTGTGCTGATGAAAGTGACATATACCCACTTCTGGATTGTTCAAGAATTCCTTCAGCCAAAATGTTTGTTAACATGAATTAGTGAAGAAGAAAAAACTAAATGCAAATCACATCTGGATGCTAGAGTCCAGTGTCTACAGAAGTTGTCCACAAATGAGCTGCATTGCACACTGTGTTGCAATAAAGTTGACAAATAAATAAATAGACAAAAAAAACACTTCAGATAATTAATAAAGAACAATTCCCTAAGAGAAAAAAAAAAGACTTGGACAAATGCTGAGCCATGTTTCAAAAATACAGTAGCTATTATCAGAGAAACTAACTCAAATTTATGTATGCTTGTGTTAATCTCATGAAATCCACCCGTTCATGTGTATTGAGCCCGTTGTTCATACTGGGAAACAAGGTTACAATGGAGTCTGATGGCGTAATCGTCAACTTTAGGACCAAATCCTGTTGATGTTTACTTCAAAGTCTCTGTGCTTTGGCTCTGGTTAAACTGGTGTGAACACAGAGCCATGTTGCTAAAAAAAAAAGAGCTCTGAGGTTTTGAGACTCAACAATGGAGTCAGAGCCAGAACCGCAACAAGAAACAGAACCGTGACTGTGTGAAAGGACTAGCACACACCACTTTCTTGTCTTTTTCCTTCTTTATTGCCAGTGATTAACATATGTGCTTGCTCAAAGTCTTCCTCTTAGTTTGTTGTTTGGTTGGCATTAATATAAATTTTTTTTACTGCAATCGTGTGAAAAGCTTGTGTGAAAATTGTGTGAAAAAGCTTCTGTCTGCTGAAGAAACTTAAAATAAAAACTAAATTCTTTCACCTATTTGTGGATGTGGTCTAAACCTAAATCGAAGAGAAGTGTTGATGCAGTCCATTGGTTCCTAACAAGGCGATCGTTTTTATGAAACGGCTATATATAAATACAATTACTATGAACTGGACTAATGGGAATTATCTAAGCAGTTTCACTAAATTGGATTATGAACGGATTATTTCTTCAAAGTTGCCTTGAGATGAGTCCATCATGAATGGGCACTGTACAAATAAACCTGAACTGAGTTTAATTGAATTGAATAAATCCTAAAGTAAAAACAACACCTCACCTAAAACACAGTGGAGGGTAAATAATGCCGTAGGGCTGTTTTGCTGTTTCTGGGAATGTGAACAAGTTTTCAAAATCATTCAAAGGAATGATTCAATTTCTGAGTTTCTAAGGCATTTCAGAGCCAAATGCATTACCCAGCGACAAACAGCTACATGCATGGCAGAAGTCTTTCAACATGACTTGGACCAAAAGAACTCATTACTCAATACAAAAGAGTGGATCGAAAGGAAAAGATGGTTTTTCCTTTTAAACTGGCCAACAATGATTTGTGACCTTAATCCCATTTGCAGAGAACTGAAATGTGTCATGACGAAATGGACCAGTGGAAGCTGGAAACAGCTGAAAAACCACAGATGCTGACAGATACAAGATGCTTTTATAGTGTCACAGAAACATTTTAAAGATATTTCTAAAGATTTTGCACCTGAATGGTAGTGGGGGGGGGGTTTTGTTGTTGTTTTTTTTTATTTTTATTGTTTTTCAGGAACTTTCTATTAATTTATTCAGACCTGAGGTTCTCTCTCGGCATGGAAACTGCAGTACATATATGCTCGATCAAATATTAATGGGTTTAAAAATGCACTTGTTTACAAATATTTTAATAAATTATCATTTAATTATTCAACCATGCCCCCCAACTATAACATGTTGTAGCATAATAGTAAAACAGATGGATTAAGATAGCACTAAGTGCCTTCTTTAATACTTAGAAAGGGCTTTGTGTAATAGCTTTCACACATAATTTTCCACTGTCACATAGTCCACTAAGTGTATCTAAGCTGTAACTGTGTTTCCACACAGCCATTATCTTAACAAACATTTGTAGAGAAAATGTAATGGTTGAATTACAGGTAGTGCCGACACATCATATCCAAACCAAAAGGTCAATTTTAAAAAGGTTACCTATCATCTTGATGTCCTAATTTGTGTTACATTTTTACCACTAAGCTATTACAATAAGCCTGTTAAAGTTAAATTCACCATTCAAGGTGAACATAACTTCCTTAAAAAGGCTTCTTTGCTGTTTTTGTTTTACAAGTAAAGAATTTATTAAAGATGACATGAACTTCGCATTGCTTAATTTGTTTTTGTAGCACGACAGTCGCTGGTTCATGTATGTTACTGAGTGTTTGAAGAAGTTGGTTTGGATCAGAAAAAAACACACTTTTGCACTTCGAGCAGCGCAGCAAAGAAAAACAAGCTAATTAATCAAGGCAACAATTAATTGACGCCTGTATTCTATAAGGCAAAAATAACTGCTTTTGTCAATGGAGTTTGGTACCTTTTCAGAGTGATAGTTAAAATACATTTTGCTAAACCAGTTTATACCAAGGTTTAATGTTGTGTGTGTGAGTTTTCCTGCCTGCTTCAGCAAATTGGGTAATTCATTATGAAGGGACTTATTGGTTAAAGTTTAAAGCTTCTTGGGGCCTTACTGAACAGAAGCAGACTAAAAGTGCCATTCAAAAGCGAAGCATAAGCCCATGGGGTTGGTAGATCTGAAGTTCACTGAACAATATGCTGTTATGAATAAAAAGCATATATCATGTTGACTGACTTCACAAAAGCTAACGTAAAAAGGATGAAAAGACGATGGTGTACCACTTCTCCAAAGTTATGCAATGGCCCTAAAAATAACAATAATTCAGAGAAATGAGGAATCAGTTTGTATTTTCAGCATCAACAGCCTGTTCGTATGCTTGCTTCTGACCTAGGATATGCAAGAGAATTGTATGAATACCAGTACAAAAACTTATTTTAACAGAATCCATCATGTGATGAATCTTTCCCAGCCTTTTTGTACCACTGCTTGAATTCTACACTGTACAGGGCTCACAACTCACATCATACAGCGCACAGCAGCCGTATGTTGATCAACACAGAACAATGTACTTTTTAGCTTGTCCTGCTAATGTCAGCTGTTAAGTAATCTGATTTTCTATTCCACTGAAATTTGGGAGAGCACAGTACCCCTCAGATGTCTCAGCTGTGCACTGACTTGTCCACTCTTTACAAACACAAGCACAAATATTTTTGAAGGTTCGATCGCTCTAAATTGTGATCAAGTATAGGCTACATTGTTAAGCAGTTCAATATTTTTAGTCGCCTTGCAATAACTGCAGTTTTGAAACATCAATCTATATTTTGATTTTTGCAGTAATAACATGGTTAGATGTGACTTATTGTGTCTTCTGTTTACAGGCTGATAAAATTTCTTGTGACATTTTGGTCAAAATAACACAGATACTGGAGCAGCTCCCTTTTTCTTGTGTCAATTCACACTCAGAACTCTCACCCAGCTGACTAAAAAAACAAAACAATTGACTCCCATCCTCTGCAGTTTGACCATGGATTATTCTGGTCCCTCTCTCATACACAATCTTTTCTCTAGTCATGTGTTCAATGGAGCAAATTTATTAAAAAACCCAAACTGCTCCTTGCTGGCTAATAGCATCAACTCGAGTTGTAATTCCTTCATCGTGTCAGCTCCATTAACTCTGGATCTCTCTGTTACTCCTCTGTGCTTGAAGTTTTTAGTAACTAATATTATTTGCGTACATGGCTAATAGGGGGCTCAATTAATCGTCAAAGAATCGCGATCTCGATTCATACTTGTATATGATCTCATTTTCAAATGACAATGATTTAAAAAAAAAAAAAAAAAAACCCCAAATGTCTCACATTTCAAACTGGGACAACATCTGCATAAAAACAAGCGCTTTCTCCCTCAACAAATGACAACGGGGGATCCTTATACCACGTGACGCAGATACCGACTGCTAGGAAAAAACTTGGCAACTTTCTCGCTAAATCTGGCGGCTTTCCAAACCCCCTTGCCGACTTTTTTTTGTGAAAAGCGACCAGCGACAAAGCTGACAACTTTTACTGGGGTTATTGGAGACGTTTCTTGTGTTTTGGGGACTGACTTGAAAAAATTTATTGTTTAGCAGCGACTGTCATGAACAAGCACCGGGAGCCTCTCCCGTCTTAAAATACTCACACTCGGCCAGTCTCACAGTCGGCTCCCGCTGCACCTCAGCGGAGCAGAGAGGACACCTGCACAGGTCCGCGTGCACAGTCAAAATGAATAGTGCTTGTGCAAATCCACCGCTGATCCCACCCTGGCATACAGAGTGGGATGTAAACTAACATCATTTCTGTTGTCTCTGTTTGGTCCATTTAGATTGTTAATGTCTAGTTTTAATTGGCCATTTGCATGTAATGTAATGGACGTTGTAGGACAGAGGAATAATGTGGGAGAAACAAAAGATGAGTCAAAACCACTCTAAATATGTTTTGTACTATGAATAAAGTCTTCTCTGGTTTTTTTTTAAGTTTATTTTTTTATTTTACCATTGAAATACGCGATCATTTTTAAGTAGGTTTTGAATACCTTTAGACCCACATTGCATAAATCACTTTTGTCTTCCATTGTTAAATGTCAGAATATCAAATTTAACCAAAGGACCGCTGTGTGAAATTTCTAGCTTCATGTCCAACCCTCCTGTAACATACCTACCTCTCATCACCTTATGCACAGAAAAAATATTGTTCAAAAATGTTACTATTAAAATTATTCAAAAGTTGTGTGTGTAAGAAAAGACAAGAGAGACATTTATTGTTTTTATGTTCAGTATAAGCTGTTGCAAAGTTGATGTGCCGGTAATACAAGCAATAAACATTTATATTGGAAAAAAATTGTGAGAGAATCGTGATCTCAATTCTAAGCCAAAAAAATTGTGATTCTCATTTTATCCAGAATCGTGCAGCCCTAATGGCTAATATTTCACACCTATGAAAACATTCAAGATTGATATTGGGGAATCAGATTTTCTTCCTGGAAAACAAAACATGAAACAACGTCCCAGTAAGGTCACTAATGATGAGATCTGGATTTGATGTTGCAAAGAGCAAGAGCAAGAAAAAGGTATGGCAGATACAATATTATCTGAAGGTTAAGCTAGGTGTAGATAAGGAAATCATTGGTAAGCTTTGTAATGTTACACAACCTTAAAGCCTTTGTGTGTAAGAATTGCTCCCCTCTAGCGGTGCGCTTATTGAATGCAAATAATTCTGTAGAGCTCTCTGCCACCTCGCCATTTAAGCACCTTCTTACCACTACCAAAGCCACAGAGAGCCACAAATGTGAAAATGTCAACATCTATCACAAATTTGAAGGTCCCATCAAGTTATGAGGTACAGAACGATACATGACTCTGTTTTATTTGTTCAGTTTGAGTTATTGATGCTGATAAGTTACAAGCATGTCATCCATGTACTTTGTACCAAGCCACTGCTAATAGCTCACGTCATCATGTGAAATCATGCGACTACAGAGGAAGGACATCAACTCCCATCCCACTTGGCAAATCGGCTGAAATAAATGATGAAACAAAAGGAAAAACTCTTGGGAAATATGGCTGAAAGAAGCACATGGTCACCCTCTGGTATGACTTCTGTGAAGAAGAACAGCATCTGAAAGTTGTTGCAACTGATCTTTTCCACTGTATGCTAGAAAAAATTAGCCTTCTCTGTCATTTGAGATGACAAGTAACAGTAAACTATCCAACATATAGGGGAGGATAAAATAGTTGCTGGACTATCTGCACTGTTTCTAACATAACATCAAAATAAATTTCTCTGTTCAACTGAATTAACTTACAAGTCCAGCAGAAAGCTGCAACCTCTGAGTCGGTTTTGAAGTCCCTCTCCCTCATGAACTGTCTCCATCTGGTGAATGCTACATTAATGTAGACTCAGTTATAATTTTATTTTTCTCGCCTTGGTTATTTCTTCCTCCCTCTCGCAGGCAAAGAGGATGGATAATTCTCCATTTCAAAGGAAAACAGCAAGTTGAATGATCCACAATTGTCTTTACCTGTTTCTCCTCCTCCCTCGACAACATATACAACTAAAACTCATAAAGATAACAAGTGTGTCCCCTTTTGGCTACCATATTCAAAGAAGGGGATGCCACATGGCAGCCAAAGGTCACTTACGTCATGTTGTATGCCGTGCCACCTATGTATTTATGAACAACTCATTTTAAGCAAGAAGAACGCTTTTATTTAGCTGCGATTGTGATTAGACTTCATTAAAATACGTTTTTATGAAAGCGATACTTGACTTTTGCTACGAAATAGCCAAATAAGTTACACACTGTACCTTTAATTTTCTGTTATTCATCTTGTATGCTCATAAACAAGAAAAAAGTTTTTTTTTGTTTTTTTTTTTCTAGTTATCCCCTTTAGGTAATAATCATTATGTAAGTGTTAGCAACCAAGTTATGTTTTAGATAAGTAGTCTTCAGAAATTTACATAATGTCATGGTGTTGTGGAGAGATATGTCAGGTACAAAATACTAAACATGGCCATACTGTTGTGTCCATGGACTCAAATATGGTGCAAATACTCTGATAAAAATGCTGTAACCATTATCTGATGATGAATCATGACATAGTGTTGTATTAAAGTAGCGTTTTATATATATATATATATATATATATATATATATATATATATATATATATATATATATATATATATATATATATATATATATATATATATGAAAAGATATTTGCACTTATCCCCTAGTGAATTTAGTTTGTGGAAAACACAATGCAGTAGATGAAGAAGTGCTTACTGTTAAGTAACGTACAGATAACATTCATCCATTCATTCATTATCCGAACCGCTTAGTCCGATTAAAGGTCGCGGAGGAGCTGGAGCCTATCCCAGCAGGCTTTGATCGAGAGGTCGCCAGTCCAGCGCAAAGAGACACACAACCATGCGCTCTCACACTCACACCAATGGATATTTTAGAGTAACCAATTAACCTAACATGCATGCTTTTGGACGGTGGGAGGAAGCTGGAGTACCCACGCATTCACAGGGAGAACATGCAAACTCCACACAGTTAGAGCTTCCCCCTAGTCGAGGATCCAACCAGCGACCTTCTTGCCACCGTGCAACCCATACAGATAACATAAGATGTTAATCCTAACTGCCTCTTTCATTACAGCAACAAGACTAACAAGAGAGCACATTGTATTTGTACCGCACTTTCATAGTCATATTTGACCACTCAAAGAAAATACTTCTAACATTCACCTTATCTCACACATAAACTCACACACTCATGCAGCACCTTTTTGTGTATAATGAGTGCTTTTAAAGTACAGTGTGCATATCTTGATATTTTCATAGTGTGTGGGGGTGTATTTCTGAAAGTGTTTTTCGACTTTTTGTGCGCCAGCTGCCCCCAGAGGGGTGTGTACACTAAATGGGTGAAGAGAGGGTTGGCCTCTGCTCTCCATCAAAGGCAGCATTGACTGGGAGCATGAGAGCGTCTCTGCAGCCAGTCATCCTTGGACAGCTGACAATGGCCTGAGCACTGGGGACGTAGCTGAAAGCAGTCAACAACAACTGGGGGAAAAACGCTTCGCTGCTGGTGGAATGTGTCTGTACTCATACCTCGACAAGTTACTGTTCCGCTCCTGACCAATCACAAGCGAGTGATTCTGGTGTGCCTGCAAGCCCTTTCGGTTAATTACGTCCACCGTGTTTCTTTATATGTTCGAATATGCTCTTCATGCACTTGTTTCTAGGTGAACAGCGGGGGAGCGGATTGGCTCAGAATTGTGTGGTAATTAATCTCACTCAGGGAAGAGGTGCATGTTGGGACCGAGGCAGGGCATAGCTCACAGCACCTTGCTTGTTAACTCTAAGCACCTATGGCTAGCCTCTGGAGATTAACCTGGGCTGGCCGTGGTCAAATGTATTTTAACGAAAACTCACTCAGCCTACTACCAAGATTTTTTTTTATTTTTTATTCTATAGACAGTGATTCACCTCACTACTGCAAGATAATACTCATGGGGCTTGACTCACACTGTGACACATCTGGCAAACAGCAGAGCAAACACACATGTACACACAGATGCTGCATCGAGCAGACGTCGTAGCAGGTAGACACACGCTAAGGATAGCTGCAGTGTGCTGTGCCCTGCACTAGCTCTCGCAGCATGAATTTCTTTGACACAGTGACACACAGAAACACTTATGACTCATTCACTTGTTGCGTGTGCGCGTGTTTGTGTGTGTGCTTTTCTCTTTCTTGTCTTTGCTCTGTTATTTGGTGTCGCCTTTGACTGCGCCGTAGCAAAAACTACGCATTCAGTAACAATGAAACGTGGGGAGACGCAGCTACACTTGAATTTATTTTCATTCTAATCTTACTTACGATTTAAACATTTAACTTACACTGTATTAACAGAATTATCAGCATCTCAGAGCATCACTTCTCTACGGCAAGAGCCTGCTCAAGCATATAAATAATGCAGGTTCAAAGACAAGAGGTTCGAATCTAAACATCATAAATACATATCTCATGACACCAGGAAATGATTTGAATAGATAGAGGAAAATCTATCCACCTGCCGAATTCTCATTCAGTATTCTGCACTTATTACTCATGCAATATTGATCAAAAGCTGGTCTGCTCAAGTGTATGACAGTCAGTTTAATCTTGTGTATTTGCTCTGGTTTACCTACATCACCGTTATAGATTATCATGCTCTTTCTTTATATACTATATTAATAAACCTCATACTTTGAGTCTTATATTTGTTGGATTAAATGCACAGTTATATCAATATAATCTATTTGGCGGTGTAAAAGTTCCTTTTATGCTGCAGATTTATGAATTGCCCGAGCAGACGATATGCTTTGCTTTAGGAAGCTGTTCCAAAGGTGTTAAAAGAAAAGTGACAGGATTTCAAGAGAGCAGCAAGATGAGCATTTTCAGCGTATTTCTTTCATCCTTGCAACTTTTCAAGCTAAGACTGCAAAGTAGGGTGCCCCAAAATTGGATTAAGTCCTTAAATCACATGCTCGATCACCCTCTGCTTAGCATCCCAAAATGGCGGGGCTTCCTTCTCCGTCTTAAGATGGCATAATTGCAGACAATATGAATGATAACAGAGCAGACACTTTGAATACTAGAGAAGTTAAGGAAAACGAAAAGTAGAAAAGTGGAATATGAGAGATATATATACACACAGTCCTCTGTGCACAGGAGAGTGTGTTAGCAGCAAATAGCTTGAGTAGGTAATTTAATTTGGGAAATGATACAGCTATCCTGGAGGATACAGTCGCATAAGCAGCTGCAACAGTCAGTAAATTCCTCTGCTTCTTTGTCAAGGCCATTCAGCAGGCAATGCTGGGCCGTGCCCTTCATTTTCTGGTTTAAATTTCTTTTTTTTTTTTAAAAAAAAGCAGCAGGCCATGTGTGCTTCTGTGTGTGATGATCTGTGCATGCTTCAAGCATCGCTGAAGCGTAGATATCATGCCATGCCTCTGTGTGTGTCTCCTCAAACACACCTGCTCCTGATGCCTTGGAGAGAAAGCTTGGCATGCGGTTACCCATAAGCAAGACAATGTCTGTGTGGTACTGTTTACTTCTGTTTAGTTCTTTATACTGTTTAAAGTCACCAACTTCAGTCAGTTGGAATCTGTTATCATCAGATTGGTGGGCATGGTTATTCACTTATCCACTGAAATGCTTGTTAAACCCAACTGGAGAAGACGTTATTTAAGTTTTGTGACCTTTCTATGTCACTTGCAGATGGTTGGTTCCATTCAGAAATGAAAAAATACATGGGTATGGTTTGGAATGAAAAAATTAATGCCATGTAATGCTGGTTTCCAGTGATGGCACATGAACTCAACACTTTACGAAACAATCATGAATGGAGGTGTATCGGAAAACAGAAAGCAATGGACCCCAAGTATAGATAAGAATTTCTAACATATTCAGGAGTACAGACTTTTACGTGGGCAAACTTTAGATTCCCCAGAGCAGATTAATCTACTTGTGCATGCTGTTTTACCGAGGTCTCTTACTATGTTCTAGATGATAATGCAGTGTTCATTACAGCATAATCTGGCCATCTGCCCATTTGTCAGTCCAGACTGTTTACATTTTATCAAGTAGATGTTAAAATCATAAAACCACCAGTGTGACAACTGTGCAAAGTTAAACACCCAAGATAGCAGAAGAAATGCTGATTAAAAACTTGTAATTTGGCTCAAAGCAATTTAGTCTCATTATCAGTGAGGTATGTGCTTGTGTAGGTGTGATTAAAGCCGTACATTTCAGGGTCATCCTAAGTAAACAGTTGTTTAAGAAAAAATATTATTGGCCTTTTGCTTTTACAAACAATATTTTCATGATTACATTAGATGACCATTTCAGTTAGAATGATAAATTCATCCAGTCATCCATCGTCCTTACCTGCTTATTCCAATGTAGCATCTGAGGGGTGTTGGATCACATAGTAGTAGTAATTGTTTTCTAAAATTAGGAACCTTTTAAGGTTTTATATAAATGTGCCAGTTTTTTCCTGATCCATGCACCAGCTTTTCCCCCCGAGTCAAAAGATTTCTTGAGCCACCCGTAAGAATCAGCAAGATAAATTGTATTAACTTTATTTTTGAGCAGTAATTGTAGTACTACTCTCCCTATTGCATGGTGAGAAAACACAGCTCATGTAGAAATGAAGGGCATAGACTTTGACACAAGGCCACTTGAATATTAGGTGAATAAGTAACACAAAGAGGAACTGGTGACTCATAGTTAAAAGGATCTTCCTTTTTGTCCTTCTGGTTCTGCACAGCATCCTAGCCTTGAGGAGCAAGTGAACCTTAAAGGTGATCACTATATTATTCAGATGCTGTGCGGGCTCCTTTTAAGCACTAAAAAGGTTCAAACCACTGAAAGTTGAGTGATTGAAGAAAGAGAAAAAAAAAAACCCAGCTCGACTCGCTACTTAGTCGCTGCAAACAGCTCCATTTTATGCAGGACCAAATCACGGGATGATGAAAAGGCTGCACTATAGAGTCCACAGACTAGTGTCTAACGCGTGTTAAATGCTTTCTCTCAACCTGTCCATCAACGAGCAGTCTGTTCTGGAGAGTACACTGTGAGGTCAGTTTGACCTGTCAACCATTTTGGCTTTGATTCTTAAAAGTTGCTTTTTCAGAACTTATGTGTTCCAGTGACAGCTTCTTTGTGGTGAGAAATGCGGGCGGTATGGGGAGGTGAAACGGAAGAAGAAGTGTGGGTACAAGGTGGGTGGGATGTTCGATGTGGTTGTGCATGTGAGCAGCAAAATGCCTTGGTGTGCAGAAGTCTGGTGATATCATAGTTGGCAGGGTCCAAAGCTCACTGAGCATGTGAAGACATGACATGATTTGGATACAGAGGAGGGTCACTGACATTGCTATGCTGAATTAGACTGCCGAAAAAGGTCCACAACAGAGTCAAACTGGAAACTGCAGGGAATGAAGGGCAGCACTTTATCATTCAGGTACAAACACTTTGCATGCCGGTCCTTCGGTAGGGCTAAATACAGCACATCAGTTCTATAGGAAGTTACATTAAAACTGTTCATTAATTATTTCATTCCCTGACTTCTGCTTGTCTTGTGATCATACAGCAGCTACAGCTACAGATGGTTTATCAAGACAGAATGCTTGAAGAAATGAACCTCTAACAGATCTGGATCCTTGAGATAGCTTCTGATTAGCCGTTTGCACGTTCATATCCAACAGCTCGTTCAGTTCAAGCTGCAGCAAACTGAGCTGACCTGCTTACTTCTACATTTTCAGGCCTTTTATGTGGAGACATAAAATCCTTAATCTGTGGTAGAATTTTTTTGGCAATGCGCTGTTTATCAACTGAGAGTTGTTTCCTGGCAGAATGTGATCGAGGAGGAGAGAAAGGCGTCTTTTTACAGCAGGAGTTGGGTATGCCGTGTAAACACACCCTGAGAGAGGCTCTTTTCATTAGCTATGCAAATCTGGAGGGCACGTGACTTGCTGCAGATTCCAAGGTCCTTCCTGGCTCTGTTTGTCTTAGTTTCAGTTTTCAAAGACCAGGGTCTCATCTTGTCCTTTCGGGTCCTTTCAGTTAATTTGCTGTATATATTGTATTGTATATTGTCAGATTGACAGAAACATGAATCTAGATACTGATGAATCAGTATCATTTTCCTTGTGTAACATTTAGCTGCCTGGTGCTTCTGAGACATACAGCTGTTACGACCCCCGTGGGGTCTAGGGGTAAAAGGGGGTGGTAACACAAATGGAAAAAGGGAACTAAAGTAAAAGTTCCACAGTGAATTTATTTACAGGATAATATAAGAAGAAATCAATCCAGGTTTAACTCAACTATTTCTGTGAAATGAGACAAAACAATATCTACTAAGATAAACAAGGAATATTAAACCAAAAACGCAGTTCGGACTGGATACAAGTCCCACTTAGGGACAAAACACAAAGAAAACCAAAACTAACGTCTGTAAATCTACAGAAAAAAACACCACAAAGACACACAAAATCTGTAACCCTACAGCCAGACAAAAAGAGACTGTAAATCTACAGCCAAATCACTTAACAAAAGGCTCTGTAAGTCTACAGACAGCCAGTCCTTTCACAAACCGAGTAGTGGCAAACTGTGTCCCCGCCAGACACAGCTGCTCCGAATGATGGTGTTTAATGTCCTTAAATAGGAGTGGCAGAGGTTGTGGCCAATAGAATAAAACTCCAGGTACTGTAGGTAGTCCACCAATCCAGAGGCACAACGGTAGAGGAGGACAAGGATGGGCAACCAATCATCCAAGTGTGCTGGAATCTTCCATTTGCATACCTGCCCACAGAGCAGGAGGCTAGAGCCGTAACAACAGCCAAGAAGAAGAATATTGTCTTTAGTAAGTAAGAGCTTTGCTTGTGTCACATTGTATCTTGCCTTTTATATATATATATATATATATATATATATATATATATATATATATATATATATATATGGTAAACAATATATATAGATATACAATAGTAAAGATGTTAAAGATGTCGGCCATGAACAAAGAGCAGCCATCATTCATCAGAATCATTGCTCCTGGCCTGCAAATATAGTATTTTTTGAGCTCAAAGCTGTGGCTACAATGAACTCAAGGATAATGGACCAGAGCAAGTGCAGATACTCTCAATACTGTTAGAGAAACACAAGGCTCAAGAAGTACACCACGATATTTAGTTTGATCATCCGAGAGCCACTTTACCATCACATTCTTGTCCCTGCCTTGTTGTGTGCTGATGCCTGGGTGAGAGTTTTTTTCACATCGGTTTTCATTGCAGAAGGTGTCTTTCGTTGTAACTGTCAGATGAATAGGGAACTGCACAACAGCGGGGATGAAAATAACATTCTGCTGCAGAGAGTTATCAACAAGTCTTATGGAGCACATAAGGAGGTTGGGAAGGAGATGTGGGAGACACTCAACTCCTAATGAAACTTGTCATGTCCAATCTTAAATCTGTTGGTTTTCTCTCCTTGTTTTTTTTCATGTTTTTTTTTTTAACATCTGCTCTTTATTTTAAATATCCATCACTTTGTAACAGTATGACTTTATTTTACATGGAAAGTACTTTGTTAAGAGAATCAAAGTATTTGGTTAGTAATAGTTCAATATTATGCATAATTATTGAAATAGATAATAACCCTATTGCAGAAAATAGACCTGGTATGGTCATTTAAAGTAATTTATTTTTTATTCTAGATACCTGTAGATTATGTATGCATTCATTATAACTTCATATAGTTTGTAATTGTGTCAGAATGAGGAAGTGCTTTCTCCTGGAGGAAGCATTCTCGTAAGAATAAAGTGATTTGACTAAAGTTTCTTGTAATATCCTATATTCCTGGAGGCTTAACATGGAGGAAATGATGAATAATCTCAAACATGTATAACTCCTTTTCCTAAGTAGAAAGCTGTCATAAATCATACACTCAATAAATTAATATACAAATATGACATAAATACATTTAAAAAATAAACTTAGGCAAACATGCTGTGTTTTTCAGCATGACAAACCCTCTTATATACCCATGCATGTGATATACCCATAATGTTAGCTCTAAATTGTGTTCACACCCCTAATGTCAACACAACACAAACATCTGAGGTTGTTTGACTCACTGTTGGAGGTTTAGAGTTACTCCATGTCCTTTAAGTGTCAGAACAGCTGTGACACTTCAACTAGGCCTTGTTCATAAAACAGTCTGCCATGAAACGTAGCAAACAAATCCAAATATTTTTACAACTGTGCTGCTTGCAAAGAAGAATGAGCAACATCCACTGATCCAAAAGTACTCCTCCCAGTGGGACATGCCCAGAAAATCATATAACATCTTATCTAGGTGCTCGAGATAACACATCTGGCTCCTCTCACTGAGCCCCTCCCGGACGACCTAGCTTCTCCAGGTGCCCGGTGCACATGTGGACACTCTTATGCTTGAACATGGTGTTTGTTATGGGCAATCTGTAACAAGCACAGGAGTTCAATAAAACACAACTCGGGTTCAAATCAGAGGGCTTAATCATGCCCCTGTCGTTGCCCACATGAGCATTTAAGTCCACCAGCAGGACAAGGAAGTCCACAGCGGGATTCCAAGAACTCCAACACTCTAAATGTTTCAAAAAGGGAGGATACGCTGAGCTGCTGCCTGGTGCAACAACTCAAACAAACCCTGGATAACCCCTCTATCATGGTAGGGTCGTCGTTTGGGGAGGAGTCTTGGAAATCTCTGTAAAACAAAATGTGTTAGTCAAGCAATATGGTTTGATTTTAAAATATACCATTTAAAACATGAATCCACTGAAATGAGTAAGAGTCTAGGAATCCACAGTCTCACCACATCTCACAAAGTCTGATAAGTCAAAATGGATGCTTAAAACCTCCGTCTTTATTGGCGTGTGATGACAAAAAGTCTTGACAAAATGTTATGTGACAGAGTTGTGAATAAGTCATGGATAATATCTCCAGACTCAGCCTCTTCGTCTTCACCTTTATTTAATCAGTAAGGTTAACTGGTAATAGCCAGCACTGTTATGATGATGGTTGATTTTGAAGGGTAACGCCATCAGCGAACAATGGCAGCTAATAAACTGTTACTTTGATGAGTGTATTCTTTTTTCATTTAACATCAAATTTATACAGCAGCACCAGCTCTATTTCAGGAGCCGGCTATTAGAGGGTAGTTACTACATGTTAGATTATATCATTTACTCAGAGAAGATGAGGAGCAGAGAATGAGTCACCTCCATCAATTAATGCAAGATATGAGTCGATGAGGAGTATGGGGGGGGGGGGGGGGGGGGTATTTGTTCAATCTCTCTGAGTCACAAGGTGATGATTTGATATTTCTTTAAGGTGCTTCCCCCCTCCCACACTCCCCTTTTTTTATGAACATGGTGATCAAGAGCTGTTTCTTACGTATGTAATTATTTCTTTATTGATTCAACAGCATCTCCGAGAACGGCTTTTCATGAAATATATCCGTGTAGTGTTAACTCGTCTCAATTGCAATCATGAAGGAAAATCGTTACAAGAAAGTTCCCCCCAGGGGAATGTGGAAAATGGTGTGTTGGTGTGAGTGCCCAAGTATGTTTGTGGAGGAGTGGCTGTGCAAATGTTTGTACAATTGTGTGTGTGCTCGCTTGCTGTAGTGTTTGCAGAACATCCCTCCACACTGACACTTACTCTTGTTGCAACAAGGAGGTAGTTGATCTCATGTACAGGCAGTGATTGATGGCTCTTTTAACTTTCTCTCCCCTACCCCATCCCTCCTATCTTCTTTTTTTCTTCTCTTTATAGGCTGTGAGGACGGGGGAGGAAGATGAGACCTCCCAGCCCTCTCCTGATCCTGCTGTACGTCACCCTATCCAAGAGTGTAAAGGTGGTCTCAAAGAGGGGCTCAGGTATTTTACACTCTTTTTCTGAAGCATGCGCTTGCAATGCCATTTGCTTACGTATGCTATTGACTTTTTAAATGTCTGATAATGCACTGCATTGTCTTCTTTTAAGATTATAGCAACCATGTCCAAGTCAGTGATCCGCACAGTTGTTGATGCTTGTTGATATTATTTTTGCAACATAAAAAATACTGTGCATTAAAGTATGAGATTTAAATGGTGGCTAAAAAAAAACAAAAAAAAACACGCCATGATGATATTGCATTCCCCTGTTATTCTGAAAGCCTTACTTCATGATTCTATTGGCTTTTTGTGCAAAAGCAAAACAGAAGTGTGAGAGTGTTTCCGTTCAGGCTTAAGAAATATTGCTCAGGAGGATGATTGACAGGTAATTGCAGAGGATGTTACTTTTTCCACAACAGAAGGGCTGTTAAGCAATTTAGCAATGAGAGCAGCTATTTTTTTCACTTGTGCTTTGGAGGGATGAGCATGTTACTTAATGGAAAGATATACAGCGCACCTCTCAGGAATTCACTAGACCTGCCTTATTTTAGAGAGTGACAGCTCCCAAATGATCCAGTTGCTCAGTGACCGGTTCACCAAGGGTTAATGTGAAAGTAATTTTAGTTCTAAATGCCAGCAAATTGAACATCAATGCTTAACAAATGCAAAGGTCAAAAAGGAAAAATAGTGACCAAATAGAGTGTAGAAACTCCTCATGGCACAAAGACACACAAAGCAATTAATCATTCAGTACATTTCCATGCACACGTGAATAAAGCTACAATGATAGCTCAGCTAGGTCATTTCATCAGGGTGCATCCGGACCAGCACTTTGTAATCAAATCTTCATTCATTAGCTCAGAAAGTCCAGTTGTTTGGTGAGGTGTGAATGTGTAATCAAATTCTGATTTGGTTCTGTTCAAAAGGGCAATCTCTGGTCACTGGTCTTAGTTCACTTCAAGGAAATAAATGCAGAAAAAGTGCCACGAACCCATGTGAGAGAATCAGGTTTCCCTGCCCAATAGATTAGCAAACTTTCTTGGATTTTTGTTTTGTCTTTTCCTTCAGTGGTTCTTGGTACAGCACCGCCTGAGGTGAGGAGGGGAGAACGTCATTCAAATGGTTGGGTTTGTTTGATGCATGCAACACAAACTGTTGGATATTGCAACCTCTATATGAACCAAGTCCCCAATTGTAGAAAAGCTAGAGGACTGATTTGGTGTCAAAATGACATTAAACTGCTCTACTTGTCCCTATACAGAAGGTTTTTTTTTTTAATGCAGACAAACGAATTTTAAAACAAGCTGCCAGTCCAAGGAAAAACAGTCTTTTTAATCACATTTGTATTTCAAGCCAGTATATTTTATTAAATACGTATTGTTATGTTTTTCATAATTACATTAAAATCTATGCTTGTCATTATTTAGTTGGTAAAATTCCTCGCTTGCACTCACAAAACTGCTCACAGAACAGGTTGTGTCCCTTTTACAAGCCTTTTTGGATGCAATGAATTCTTCTTTGATTATTTAAGATTGGCCTTCAGCAAAAGAGGTGATTATCCACTGGAAAATATTCTTACAAGAAAGACACAGACACAATGGCTCAAGGGTTGTGGAAAGAAACAGCACTATTCATTAAAATGCGAGACAAAAATCCATTCACTTACTAAAATTTAACTAACAACATTGTGATTGACAGCTTTACCAAAAACCTGGAGCACTAAGATTCATACTTGTGTTTTCATTGAATATGTCATTGTAGGGGCTTGCTGTCATTGTGAACTGGCTAGTCTCCAAAATGTTAGCCAGACAGAATGGCATAAGCCAGCTTCTGTAGCTCTGTAGCTTTTTTTTTTTTTTTCTCTGAATGTAGAGGCTTATTTCTCCCCAGGCATTTTGTTCTTAGCACTGAAAATAATTTCTCAGCATTGACTAACAGTTTACAGTAATCTAAAGGGCTTCAAATTAGCAAAACTTTAAACTGGCTGTCTGCTGTCAGCTTACAGTTTGCTGCCGTTTACACATTTGTCAGCTCTGTTGACAGATGTGTTATTTCAAGTCTCATAAGTGTCTGTAAACCTTGTTTTTTCTTAAATAGGAGGTTGCAGTTACTGTGATGGTTTGTGAATAGTTATTTTAAGGTTTCCGATTTGTTACACATCTGTCATCTATGTTTGAAAAAAGTATGAAAATATTTATTGAAAAAATATGACTTTGGTATGTTGGCATCTACTTTGAGGGCTACTATCTAAACAATCAGTAACTTTTCTTTCATTCATTGTGTTTAGGTTTTTTTTTGTGTTTTGACAACTAACACAATGACAACAGGGAGCGAATGATTAAAAAAGCTAGTGTTTTTTATGGAATAAGGGCATGCTGTTTAAATGAAAGTCTCATGACATTTCAGATTATTTTACCTAGTAGTACATTTACACTTACTCATTAGCCAGATAAGGACTTAGCTTTGTTTTTTTATAGATGTTAATTTAACTGTCTTGTTGTATAAATGTAGCTTTTTTTTAAAAAATCTTTTTATCTATGTATGAATGAGTTGTGTTTAACTTTTCAAGCTTTAGCCCCTAAACCACATTGTTGTTGGGAACATATGAATTATAACCTAGAAAATTATACTGTCTACTTTTTGTAGTGTAAACAAGGCACAAGTGGAAACTACTGACTGCTGACAGACCCGGAACCTTTGTTGTGCCCCATGGGGCTGTTTTGAAGCTCAATAAAGCTTAATTCATGTGTTTCCGAACAAATACCTGCAGTTTAAGAACTGTCATTTTTTTGTCTGAGGCAGTCCAGATGGGAGGGGAGTTAAGCTAATAGCAATTCTTCTGTAGCCTCTAGCTGCTAATTAACTTAACATCTAAGCTATGAGTTGTGGCTACAATTGTGGCACAGTTGTAGCTGTGCCAACAACTGCAAACCCCAGAGTAGCAAACTATCAAAAACATGATAGCATTTCAAGAAAATGTTATATCTAAAATAGTTTCACATCAAAAAGATTATGTTCTCAATATTTCGTCACCGAGTGCATGTCCGCTGCAGCATTTCATGTCCAATGCATCCTGCAGCTAATCAGCAAAGTCCGACAGGAGTTGTGTCAGACTTGTTGGACAGCTTATTGCTGGGCATTACATTTGAAAAGTGTAAAAATATGGTGCTTTATAGTTTTATATAGTTTTCCAGGCGTTAACATAATTTCTGGAAGCTACTCCTTTTGGATCAGACCGAAACACTTTTAAGTCAAACCCGATCAGTGGATACACTGACCAGCTGCTGTGCATGCTGGTGTCGCAGCTTGAACGCAGCATTTGTTTAAACAGCTGGAGAAATGATGGGGCAAATTCAATTCATCTTCTGGATATGTGTTATAGATCATTCTGCGAGATTAAAAATCTTATTTGTTTTTGAAGATGTGCGTTTTTCTTTCAAATATCAAACTCATTCTGGTTCAGGCGCCACATGCGGCACAATTTGTTGTAAATTGGGCCAAACCAGTAAAATAATAATCTATAAAAAGAAAAAATCTTCAAATTGTTCTTTGGTTTTCTGTTAAAAAAAACAGCTTATTAAGATGTTTTCTCTGAATTAACTAACAATCCTTTCACAAAACTTATGGTTTATCTGAAATTCCTTAAAAAGTGAAGTGCCATTTTAACATCCATTTGCATATAATTACATCACAATCAAGTATTAAAATAGAATAACTTATCCAAGCCTTGTAAATATTTATTATTTAAATATAAAAAATACAACCTCCTGCAGATAAAGTGACATAGTTGCTTTAAAAATGTGCTGTTAATGTTTTTAAGTCTTTTTCACATGTACAAAATCCATCCTGGGGGCCAGATGGCAGTCTGTGACAAGATGTTTTGGGCCATTTTGCACATTTATATTGTTGTCTTAAAGTAAGTCAAAATAGCTGTTTGTTGCCAGTGATTATTGGTACAAGCTGACTTAAAAAATAACATTTTATTGTAAAGACTTCTGCTTTACAATCCTTTAGCTAGCTTTTCCAGCTCCCTTGAGCTTTGTTGCTGCTCCGCCTCCTTTGCTGCAGTAGTTGAAGCAAAGAGGTCAAGCTCAGTCTGATTGCTGAGACTTTAAACAGTAACAAAAAAAATGCTGCTTAAACTGCCCCTTAAAGTTGTTATCATCTAGAAAAGATTAGATAATTTATAGATGCTTGATTTTGCCCCATAAGAGGTTTCAGGCAATCATTTCACATATAATTAGTTAAACCAAAGAGCTAAATCAGCCTTATAACGTTGCTCAGGCCCATAAGAATACTTATAAAAGATCAGTGGCATATAATTGATGATCATTTCTATGGTCTGAACGTCTAATGCATAAGTCTCACTATATCATAGCATGATTATTTGTCTGTAGTTATAAACCACTTTGCTTTATCATTCACGAGCCGAATATAGTAACAGATTGAGATTAATTTAATAAAATATATTTTCAATAACCAAAACTAACATGTATTTATTCCAATACATTTGTGACATTAGCTATTTGTTAGAGTTGCACCATTATAATGAAGTAATATAGTGAATGCATGTGAGAAAAGCGCACATACATGTGGTTACTTGAGCAGACATTGTGACAGTATGTTCTGCACATATGCACACACATGGTTATAGTTTTGTTTATGCGCTTTGCTCCAACCAGGATTTCCACACAGATAAGAGTCACTGCAGCACATCAGATGAATCAGGTGGATTTGTGTGGTTCCTTTAGTCAAAGAGTGCCAAGAGAAAAGTCAATATTACCTCCTGAGCATGGGTCAGAGGTGATGTGCAATGGATATTTCGTAGAAATACACAATGAAACAACGATGTGGTCTGCTGCAGGACTACTATAAATGCAGTCACGTATTTATAAAAGTGAATAATTGAGCCATAACATGAGAAAAAAAGGTTTTACCTCAAACTTTGTTGAGCATTACTTTAAGCTTCCATAATATCAAAAAATGCTATAATATGCTTTTTTTTTTTTTTATTAAGCCTCTCTGTGTGCTATATTGTCGCAAAACAATAAAAATAACAAAAAATACCCTAAATAAGTCAATTCATAACCATAATCTCTATAAAGACAGGGTCTGTTTGTTGTGATACCACAGCCATCCAATGGTCACCATGACGATCCATACACGCTTTGAACTTCTTTGCCAGTTTTTTTTTTTTAAATTATTTTATAGGTTAACCTTTCAAAAAGACAACACAAATGTAACCAAATTTCATCTCTCTGACACTTGTTTTTAGACTCTATCTCAAGCTTACATACATCCTAAACCAATCTTTGACCAAATGAGAAAAATGGCTGTGCTCAAAAGGGAAAAAAACAAACAAACAAAAAAAAACATAATTTCCACATTTCCACCTTTGGGTTTTCTAATAACAGATCAAATCATTTTGGTTTTAGGTGTATGAGGTCAGCGCCAGGCAGGTCAACCTCTTCCTCTATGTCAACAGATGCAGCAACACAAACTCTCTGTGCTGTGTGCAAGTCAGCATAAAAAGTTTTAGAAATGTATGTACTTTGCCTCGCCATCCTGTAAGGTCAGTATGTTCAGATGTTTGAACTGCTGAGCATCCTCCGTCTTTCATCCACGTGTTGTCAATATTCTCTGCCTCCACAGAGGTAGGTTGGAGTGTGCGTGTGTGCGTTGTGTGTGTGTTTCTATGGTAACACAATATTGTATCTCAACTCTGAGTCACTTCCACTTTCCATTTACCATTATCATTTTTTTATTCACACTATTTAAAGAAGTTTAGTTTTTGGGATTAAGTTGTGCTCATTTCATTAATCTCAATTGATTGTCCAGATTTTTCATAGGTCTACTTTCCCAGAATGGATTACCACTTCATCACACATGTCATGTTTTTAACACTATGATGCATCACGTCCACTAGAGTGGTGACCTATTCTATTCTATTCTATTCTATTTTATTCTATTCTATTCTATTCTAGCCTTTCCTCTAAGAATAATTGGCTTCATGATTAAGACAAATATTTATTGATCTTTTTACGAGATCTCTATCTAATCTGGACCAGTGCAAGTGATAAAAAAGTAAGAGTAAAAAAAGAGAAAATTGCAGAAAAAATGTAGAAAAATTGCTGAAAGTACTTTAAACTTTTATTTTAAGTTTGCTTCGATAAAAGCAATAAAACTGAAATATTTATACCCATCACAGAGTTTATAAAGACTGTCCAAAGTTTTTTTTTCAATTGATTCAGTCTTTGTGATGTTCAATTGCCCACTTTTCATCAAGGTAATAGCAAGTGTATGCACTTGGGTTTGTTCTTCTGAGCTGAGGGTTATGTCTACAGTATGTAGATAAGCCCTGTGAATATTTTTAGGCCTTTGCTCAAAAATCGGTGAAGAAATGAATATATCTCTGAAAACTTAAAAGTCTCTAAAAATGTTTGGAGTCAAAGGCGAGGGAGATGGTTAAGACATGTGAGTATCAGGTGCAGGGGGTTGCTGTGTTTTACTGTTTTTGGAGGAATAAAATAAAAGATATAAAAGCAGTAACCACAAATGAAAATATTTTCAGGTTCATGTAAAAAAAAGAAAAAGGAAAAAAATAATATGATTGCTCTGAGTGCATATTTGGAAGGATGTAGCCGTAGCTCTAAATCTCTATCAAACCATGGCGTAAAATGTGCATGTTATCTCTGGAAAGGTGAAGCAGAACAAAATTAGAGAGATTTTTCTACCAGCCCTGGCAAGGTCTCCAAAATGGCCATTTTGTTGTCAATTTGTTCTCAGTTTTTTGACATCCAGTTTTAGAAAGTTAATTTAGCCAGAATTCTCTTAACAATACTATAGAATGTAGAGAACAGATCAGTCCTGCAGGTTCTACATGTTATTTGCAACACATCTGGTTCAAATTAGTGGATCATTAACAAGCTTGGACAGAATTTTATAACCACACGTTTCATATCCATTTTATCTGAATGATGTGTGTTGCAGCAGGGAAACAGATAAAACCTGCAGGACCAGAGTTAGGGGATTCCTGTCTTAATAGAAGTGGTTTAAGGCAATTATTTAATTTGCTGTTGACTGAAAATAGATGTTTAGTCATTAAGCTAAAATCAAAGAAATCAGCATTTTGCTTTAGGCCCATTAGAAAAAGATCAATGCCATTTAATTGGAAATTAAATATGCACTCTGAATTTTAAGTGTATAAATTTTAGCTTACAATGCCTGTCATAGTGGGTTTTCTGTTCAATAGTCAGAATACAGTAACACCATGTAGAGCATATGATGGCTCCATTTCCACTGTATTTCCACTGTATTTTCAACCATGCAGACATCCTTAACATTAAATTGCTTGCATGCATGTGACTCACTGTATAATTAGATTTGTGTCATTACAATTTAAACAGCATGCACGGGTGTAGAGATATATGCAGTCATTCTGAAGCAGCGTGCCTGTGTGTCCTTTTCTCCATGCCTGCACACTCATACTCACTAGTGTATATGTGGTGCTGTGCTTTAGTCCATTGAGAATTTTCACAAAGATCCACACAGATCAGAGCCAGGACAGCCCATCAGATCAATCGAGCCGGTCCTTCGGGGTCCTTCTGTCAAATATCAGTAGCAGTAAAGTCAATATTGTCCTGTGACTGTGGGTCAAAAGTCGCAGATGGTCACTGTCATTTTGCTATATGATAGCATTTTTTAAGTGTTTGTGATTTTTTGGAGATTCTTGCAGAAGTTGGATAAATCAGACATGCTCATATAAAACAGTCTGGAATATGGACGGTCACGTTAAGTCTCTTCTCTGTGAGTCAGTTGCGTGCACTGACATGCAAATCCATTTTGTCGTCATGTGTGCATTTACATATGACCATGTATTTGTGGTCTATGTATGTTTAATTTCTATTTGAGAACATTTTAAATTTAAAGAAAGAAATTAAATTTAAAGAAACTCTGAAATGGAAGTTTAAAAGGCTGCTTTTAATGGAGATGTTTGAGGGGAATTCACAAACCCTGAAAAAGAACAATGTTTTTTGACATCCCTGAATCTTTCTTTTCTTTCTTTTAAAGATGGCTTTGCTTCTTTTTTTCTTTTATCACATCCTTACCTTAGTCTCTGACAAACCGAAGAGGACAGGGGTTAGGCATCAGTGTTTAAGATAAAAACGTGTGGTAAATTAGATTAATTGGCCCCTGGTGGGTAATTGTTTTCTGGTTCAAAGATTTGGGAAATGGTGAAGAACTCTCATGACTGCTGTAACATTAGCTTCAAATGATCACCTCAGGCTTCTTATATGGACTCAGGTCTGAGTGAGTTCTTGGTAGTTAGTTTTTTGGGCCCAAATCAGGAATTTCAACACAATGTGGGTAGAGGAAGGGAAAGTTAGAAAGAAAGGTTTGGCCCTTTGCTTGGATTACTCATCTAATGATTTGTTTTTGGGGCATTGTGTTTCAGAAGGGGATATCCTATTGTTTCACTATGACTGGAGCGAGAGTGGGGAATTTGACTCCACAACCTTATATAGCTGCGGGTAGAGGATTAACTATGAGGGTTTGATTAGCCCTCAAGGGACACTGGTAGAAGCAACTCTACAATTGATTTTCTCTCCCTATGTCTGGGTGGCATTCCCAGTGTTGTAACACTCAAAAATCCTATAATTGTTCAATGTGGAATGTGCTTGGTCCTGTATTACCCAGACTAATGAGTTTCCCAAAGGTGTGAAGGCTGCATGTCTCTCCTTTTCTCTCATTCTTCGTGCCACGCTTGGTGCTGCTCATACTTTTAATGACCAGTAAAGCTCCGCAGAATGAGATAGTACTTGGGATGGGCTATTGTTGTTGGTTTGTGCACACAGATGAGTGAACACATATATGAGCTGTTTGTGTTTGACCCACATCTTGGCGTGCGTATGCTCTTCTGCTGCAAATGAGGGATTTTACTCCAGGCGCTCTGTGTGATTGTGCAGTGGACTGACCACGGTCAGGCAGACGCCACTTGAGATTCACTCCCAGGGACCGTGAGCAGTTCTCTGACAGAAAGAAGCTGTCAGGGTCCATCTATCAGACTCCAGTTGTCCAAGTGGTCCCCACACACGACAATACAGAATAGACTGGGTGATCATAATTAATACGCATACTGTTTTAATATTGTTAAAAAGATTGTTGGACTTCTTCAGGTATATTTAAAAGGTTGTATTTTATAATAAATTAGGGTCTGAGGATAGTAATCTATTTCCATTTTTGCTGAATTCAAGATTTTAGCTGCTTAACACACAACATATGATTTACCTCTTCATAATGCCCCATAGATTTCCAGTAGCAGGCAGATGTGAACAGCAGTTGGATCAATCAAGCATACACACTCTGTTTTTATAAAACTGTGCTGTTGGAACAGTATGAAGTAAGATCTGGTATGTTTTTTGCTAAAATAATCTCAGACGTTTGGAAAAGAGACATCACCTTGGTGGTAGAAAAAGTCCAATATGTTGCCACAGAAATGGTCATTTCACATATGTAGAAGTTGCAGATACCATGGAGGCCGATGATTCCCAACCACATCATGGAGTCTCACTTTTGTAGTTCATTGAAAATTGTCCGCAGTTATCCATCTCTGGATCATCAAACCCATCCATCCATTTTCTATGCCTACCATTTTTCCCAAATCCTTCTCCCAAAACCCTGTGTTTCTGAAACTGGTTTTTATGCAATGTCTTCCCCTTGTGTGATACAGGTGCAGGTTACATTTGCAGATGCAGCAGCAGACTGTGTTGAGAGAAAGGCTTTCCTGAGAGCATGTGGTTATACAGATCAGAGTTGCATGATGATTTCTGCTGCAGTGCTGCTTGAGGGATTGAAATGCACTTGCATCGAACAATTTCAAGGTTTGGCATTTACACTCTGAAATTTAACTCAACTCACTGAGTTTTATTTACACTATTATGTTTTGAAATTTGTAAAATTACTCAAATGAATAAATTACTGATTCAAAGTTTTGTTGCATTTAAAAAAAAACATCCACCTTCTCATTGCATGCAGTTTGTAAGTTAAAACTGTCCCATGCAAAGATAATAAAGCCTTTCTTTTGCAGGGTGAAAACATGGTTCTGCAGCCACAACTTTCACTAATAATCATATTTACGACTTGTTAAATGGTTAAATGTGTTTTTCCATACTTTTTATGATAGAGAGGGAACCCAGTCTTCCATTCAAGTTTAGTTAAGTTTTTACAAACAGTCTCAGTGAAGGCAGTAAAAGCTAATGAAATAGTTTTTCACACTTTTCCAAATGGAAAACAACGCAGTGGTTTATACCCTGGCTTTATGACCAAAGCTGAGTTTCTGTCTCGTGGTGAAGCAGATCTGAAACTTTTAAGATGTTGCTTCATTAAAGAAAAACTTACCATCATCATTTCTATTCCCTGATTTGGAATTGAAACAAATGAGGTTACATATCAGTCAGTGGTGATATAGGTAATGTCACACATGACTCTGATGAACAGAGAAATACAGACAGAAAACGTAATGACAAAAAAATGTCGCTTTGGCTGTATGCAATAGAAAGTGGATTACTCATCAGAAAAGATGATCGTCTGCCTGTCTGCTTTTTTCAGGTCTGCAATTAGTGTCCATTTTGTTGTTTTGAATTTAGACTTTGTCCTGTCTTTTGTCCATATGGAGACACCTGTCAAAGCTGCTTTCTCCACTGGACCGCATCAAAGTTTCAGCAGGCAGGGATCAATCCAGAAAATAACAACTGTGGGATATTGAAGACGAAGTGGTTGTGGTTGAAGCTAGCCGGTCAACCAAATAAACCTGTTTAGATTCACACTTTGGGCACACAATAGTCTCCTCAGGCTTGTGTAACACACTTACTCTCATCCAAAGCAGCATACTCCTTCCAGTTGCACACTTTTTGGGATTAAGCTGTATTTTTAAACTGACATCAAGAGATGCCACTGCATTTGTAGGAATCTGGGAAGACCAGAGGCAAGTATTAGCTGAGGTTTGACTTGACTGTGAGTAGTTGGTTTGAACTTTGTGGGATATGAAATTAAACCTGGTGATATGGTCAAAAATTAAGGGAAACATCAGCTTGAACCAAAGGCAGCAGATGGAAGATCTTGTTCAGACATGAAACATGTATCACCTGTTCCTGCTGGTTGTGGGGGTGTAATGATGTGGAGGACATTTTCTGTCGCACTTTAAGGCCCTCAGGACCAACTTAGCATCGTTTAAACTTCAAACAGTAGATGCACAACATTACATGCAGCTGACAAATCTGCAGCAAATATCACGTCAATATGGATCAAAATCTCTGAGCATTTTTTCCAAAACTTTGTTGAGCCTACGACATAAAAAATAGGGCAGTTCAGAACAGAAGTGTGGGGTCTAACCAGGTAATATCATCATCATCATTTGTTTTAAACACATCTATGGAAACTAGATGTGCCATGTAATAAAACAACTGGCGAGTAAATGTGAACGAATGAAGAATAAGTTAATACATTGTGGCATTGGATAGTAAATGTGGGCTGTGTGGTCAAAATACGTTGGGTTTGCCACAACTTCCTATTCCTGAGGAAAGCTGTATTGAAAATGTTGGATATTATTTGTATAAAGGTCTGCAGCACTGCTTCACAGAGTTTAGAGAGAATTTAAATTATACAAACAGTTGAACGGTCAACACAAACAAAAATAAGAAAAAACATAATTATTTGTTGTGTCAATGATAATTCTTGGAGAGATAGTTGGAAATGGGCCCAATCATAACAGATTATAACTTTACCAAAACCCAAAAGTAGAACTGGCCTGGATAACTGCAATCAGTTTATTTCACACACCCTTGGAGAAAATCCATGAGCTTGAGGTGAGAAATCCCATCTGATTCAGTTTTAAAGTAACAGAGGTGTTCTCAGTGGTTCACTGCACACTGAGGAGGAATAGACCATCTTTCACTGTGGAATTTAATGATGTCTTAGTTCGATCAGGTGTCCCAGTAAACCATGACAGTAAACCGGGATTAACAAAAGCAGGACCTTCCCTGAGTGGAATTCATTCATCGGTAGCAGACATGTGCTTTACCTACTGTGACAAGTTGAATTACCTGCCAAGACAGAGGTCTGTCTATACTGTGAGTACTGTGCACTGCAAGTCCACCAACCATTACCTCCTGGTCAAAGGAAGGATGTAGTGCATTGTCATAAGCAGAGCTTTCACGTTGCTGTGGGTGTTGTCTGTTGCCTCTTCCTAACTGTAGACAATAACCCTCTTTATGAACTACTCACAGCTGCAACTACGCATCATCGCCACCGCTGCTGTCCTACACAGACACAAAAAATAAAACGTTGTATGAATGCTGTGTCCATTTATCCACTCCAAAAGTCATAAGAGAGCCAGACAATACACATCACTAAACACATCCAAGGCCCGCTGACCAGTCTGTTAGCTGAAATAATGGCTTTTAAACACAGCCTGCAGGGATGAGTGAACATGCTGCAGTGGAAAACAACCCTCTGCACTCAGCTCAAATAAAAGAGGATGGAAGCCCCTCTGTGTCTTACAGCTAACCCAGTGAAGGCACATGTCACGCATCTATTATTCCAAGTTTCTGGAGGTTATTTAGTTGGTTTTAAAGTGATTACTGACTCTGCATTCAATGTACAATATTGTCAAAAGTTAAACAATTGCAAAGTTTTCCTTGTTTGCCTTAGCTGAAAATGTTCAGTTACCTGAAGACCTACATATTCTTATACAATGCAGTCCTGTTTCCACATCTTGCAAGCAATTACTTAGGCCAAAAATACTTATAAGGAGGCAGGAGGGAATGGTAATAGTCACTAATCATGCACTTTTTCCAGATTATTCCGCAGGAGATCAGCAGTTATATTTGAGATTCCTTAGTCTTTAACAGCAGTCCCACCTGTGAATGGCTACCCAGCCAGCATATGCATGTGGGGGCCTTTAGGGTTGCATGTGTATTGCAGATAAGTGTCTAACATGGATTTGTTTGCAGTTTCCATTTTGGCCTACGCTGTGTTTGCCTGTATGGGTTTCAAGTTGATTCTGACTGGGTTTCAGCTGGGGGCCCAATTTGGGGCCCATTTACTCAGCGTACATGGGTTTTTAAGTTTGTCCTGTTTATGCCCATGCCCACTTAATGCACCTCTTTCCCTTATGGGACTCGCCCACATTGGCTTAACATATGAGACCCGTGTGACTGAAGCCACATGGAAGCAGCAAATTTTACCCAGTTCGAGCCCATTCCCAACCCATACCCACATAGCCCAAATTTAATCCTTAAAGACAAAGACAAACAGGCTTACATATGGAGCCTACATGGGTCTTGTGCAATTGAACAAGTTGGGCCAAAGCTAAAACCCAGTTAGAGCAAACTTCAAAACCATATGGGCAAACACAGGTGGGATCACCATGGAAACTGCAGACAACCCCACTTGGGACTCTTATCTGCAGCCCAAATTGAACTCTCATGGGCCCCACACAGACATGCCGGCTAGGTAGGGTCACATTAATGTGCATGTTTAAGACTGCATGGTCAGACAGTTCCAAAAATATACATAGTACCATTTTTCCATTTCTTATTTCCCATCATGTCACATAAATGCTGTTCTCAAGAAAGAAGAAGTCTAGAGAAACGTTATCATCTCACATTTTTCAAGCATTGGTTGTAAAACTACTACTGGACTGAGGAGAAAGGCTTTTTGAGGTTCTATAGCACATAGTTTAAAATGTAGTAGTGCTACAATAAAACAATTATGAAATGTTAAGGTTTGAATTATCCATTTAAAATGGCTTGTGTGTTTTTATTGTACTGCTTTTATGAGACACAATTTGATGTATTTATGAATATTTAAACCATGCAGTTTTTCCACCATATAACCTCTTACACATTATGATTTGACAAAATAACAACACAGATATAACTTTAATGTAAAATTTATATTCATTAATGTAAGCATGCTGATGTCGTCCATAAAAAGGCTGCATTGGGTCAATTGTGCTGGGTTTAGTTGTGTGAAAATGTTCCAGTCTTCATTCAGAACAGACTTTTTTAGTTCTGATAAAGGTTGCAGTAGATTTCACTGCAGTAGCCTGTAAAAACACTGATATCTAAGAGTCTACTGCCATCGCTGAGAATTGTGAATCAACTGAGGTCTCATTAGAGTTCGCATTGTCCATAGTTTCACCTGAGGCTAAATGTGAATAGGTGTCATCAATCTCCTCGGGGTATCTGGAAGGATGCTATTGTAGGTGGTGGAGAGGGAATGTTTCAGTCCTCCTCCTCTGTGAAGGGGAAGTTTCTGTTTCTCTGTCCAAGACGTTAACATTGTGGTCCTCAAAAATGTGTTCTTTATCATTAGGATATAAGAAAAGAGTGTAGCTCTGCCCTGTTTAATGGCTGTCCTGTGTTGATCAATCTGCCTGTTGAGTGGTTGTTTGGTTTCCCCAGCGTGGAGCTGATTGAACTCTTTACTGCACTGAACTGCACACAGACGATTGTTTTATTCAGACTGTGGGGTTCCAGTCCGCTGGATGAACCTGGTACTGTCGGAGGGTGTGGCCATGTTTGAAAAACACAGGTATTTTCTGTTTATTAAAAGTCCTCCTGAGTTTTCTCAGATGTTCCAGCCTCATAAAACATGGACTTTTCTTTTTTCTTCTTATCCTTTCCCCCTGTGTCAGTATTTTTTCTGGGTCCTATTGCAGTTTTAACAAGGGTCCTTTCCGGGTTGCCACAGTTCTTAAGTGCTGCCTTCCAGTTGTTTCTTTCCTTTCTCCTTGACTCCTGCATTGGGGGAGGTATTATCTCCCTGCAACCAAAGGTTTCTTGCAAAACTTGCATTTCAGGTGAGCTTGGGAATTGAAAAGGAGGCTTTGCTTGTTTGTATGGTTGAAAAATGCAAATATATTTTGATGATTTGTGTTGTATCTTATTTTTGCATCTCCCAAAACCCCCTTTTTGTATTAATGGTAGTCGAGTGCTCGATATGAGAGTGAAATTCCAGAGAAAAGTACTTTAAAAACATCACAAAAAAAAAAAAAATCAATTACTACCATAGCCGTAATTAATAAGAAGAAAATCTACATTCGCCATAAATATGTAGCATCTCAATTTAAGCTTTTAAGATCATTCCTTTTTATTTACATGAGAAATGAATAAAGCATAAATAGAATTGTGGAAAATGTACAAAGCTGTAAACCAGCTGTTTCAGGAAGTGGCCAGTGTTCTAATTTCTTTTCTGTGAGGAACATTTGTGTATTAAACAGTGTTTTAGCCTGCTCTTTTAACATGGTTATATTTTCAAAAGCACAAATGGCAATATTTTCAACAATTACTCCAACATTACAGTATTGTATGTAAATAAATTTATTGTATTAAGAGGTGGGGGAGGGGGGGGTATTGTGCACTTACCAAAGGCTTTTGTGTACCTGATGGTTCCAAATTAATTCCAGACAGACTGTGATTGAAAAAACAAATTAGACCTAAATTGGTAGAGATGGCTGCTAGCTGTTATTATGTCAAAAACCACTGAAGTCAGCTTGCTGTCTGTGGATTGTGATATGACAGGTTATTGCTACCCAGTGATCCCCCAAGGAGATGTCAGGAATGCATGTGTGTGTGAGCAGTGTCTGTATGATGTGTTATTCATGTGACTTGTGATATCCCAACATTGGCCTTGTGTTGTTTCTCTAAGATAGGATTTAAAAAAAAAAAAAAAAAAAAAAGATAAAGCCAGTATTCTAGATGACTCCGCAAAGTCTCGCTTCAAATCACTGATAAGAGTCTGCTGTGGATAACCGTAAATCTGACATGGCCCCAAGGCAGTATGGGGAATGAAGTCCACAGAGAGGATGCTTGAATAACCACTCGATAAGTGTGAGGACAGGAATGCCAGATCCAGCCTGTCTGTCAGTTAGTTAATTTATTTGTCAAGGTTCCCCTCCTTTCATCCCACAAATCACATGGCTGCAATTTCTCTGACACTTTAAAACTGGAATGGGCCTCTTTGTACATTCCCTCTGTCAAGTAGATGAGCCAAATGACATACACAAATAAGATGTGGGGAAACCTCGTCTCTACTTGTCATGCTTGTCTCATCGCCACCAGGCTTCTCACATCCTCCTACTGAACATTCATTCCTCTCATTCATCTCCCAGGACATGAGTATTATAGTTTATTGACAGAACAACAATCCACCTTGACATCTACACACACTTACATGTGATTTTTGCTTGTTTGAAAGTTGAATGATGGATCATCTAACCTCTACTTAACACATCTAAAACTACGCCAAATGTTAAAGACTAGTTTCAGCCTCCTAATGTCTTTGGTTCTTTGCATCACAATGCTAAAGCGGTTGCCTGTGATGATGATTAACAATGCTGTCCTCGTCCTTGATTCATCTTTGTTGCCGTGAGCTGATAAGCAGGACTGTCAAACTAAGTATTTATTTATGATAAGCAGAGTATATGGTCACCTGTGTTATCCAACAAGACAACGACGTGGAACGAGGCCAAAACAGCAGAATAAATGTGAGCTTGAATATACCCCACGTGTAAATGTTGTACATATGACTTCTATGAAAGAAGACAAGGAGCAGCATGTATTCACTGGAAACTTCCATTTGTTTGCTGCTAGCTCCCAACCCACATAGATGCACCACAGAGGCTGTACCGGCCTGGTCGATACTTCTCTCTCTAAATGATGAGGAATGACCTGTGCTGCAGTAACACTCTGCTTGTAGATTGATCACATGCAGACTTACTGGAGATTAAGAGGCTTTTTGTGGGAAACCAGACTGCCCCTGGATGGCATATTTTGCAAATAGGAAGATTGTTTTCTTTGCTTCATTCCATTAAGCTGCACAGTGTTAGCAGAGGACACATGCAGCACAAGGAAAGTGTTGATTCTACCAATTTGGAAAGTCGAAATGATATGTTTTTCTTTTGTGTCTTTACTTTAAACAATGAGTGTTTGGAGGCGTAAAGATGAGTCTGAAAATCCTATCAAGTGCAAACTGACAGAAGTACTTGAAAACCCCGCAGCCTCTTAAACGGCACACCACGTGATAACCCCCGAGGCTGAGACACAATCATGGAACGGAGAAACAAAAAAGAAAAAGGCATTCCTCGAATGACTACTTGCAGCTGCCTTCTGAAGTTACTGCGTATCTGCTGATCTCCATGTTAAAATCTTCTTGCATTTAACAAATTGCCTTGTTTTGATAAATGTATGGGGGTGGAACTTTATGTAGTTTATGTGTGAATGTGTGGCTTTCCTTAAGCCTAATGTTGAAAATAAGGCTTTACATTAGCAGTCTAAAAACCTGTGGGTGATGTCACTGTAGCTGTATCCAACTTTTGCATGTGTGTGGGATGTAATATGTTGAAACAATGTTCTTAATAGAGACAAAAGCAATGTCAGCTCCACAGGCAGGTAGACATGTGTTCTTTTCTTTAAGTAAGCTGATGTAAAAGCTAACAAAATCCTAACTAAATAGACATGAGGGGGCTGGAAGAGTGGCCTTCAAGCTACTATGTGGTATTTTGCTCCTTTACTTTAAGCCAGATTCACACTGTAAGATTTTCCAAATAAATATCTGAAGCCACAGCCAAATGGCGCCAATATGAGGTTAGTGAGTAATATTGTAAAATGTGTGAACACTCCAAGTATGAGATTTTTGAGAAGTTAGAGATTGTAAAAGGCTGAAATCTAAAAGAGGAATACAAAAAATAAATAAAAAACTATCACTGAAATAGATGAGGTAGATTATGGTGAAGAATTATGGTCTCTGTTGACTCAGAAAATGAGGCTAAAATTAGTCAAAAATTGGTAAAAAAAAAAAAAAAAAAAAAAAAAAGCCAAACATATAACAGACTTGGGAAAGAAGGTATGGCGACAGATGAGTCTGGGGATAAGGATGGTGTAAAATACTTTGTGGGAACATCTACCACTGACTGTAGCATGGCATGTTGTGTAGAATTATCAGATATGCCACGAATGTATGTAAAATTAATGTTTCTTAAAATATTGCTACTCTTATTTTAGTCCATTTTTAGAAAAAGTGGTATTTAACACTGATTTGAATGTATGTTCAATCAAGATAGCACACCAAACATGAGTTTGGGAGAGGATTATGGTTTGGACAGACCAAAACACTAGAAAGAGAACAGATAAAAGAGGTTGTCTTTTTGTTTCTAAATGTTTTATGTACAATTATAAATTGCAGATATTTTTGAAGAGGCAGTGATAAAATCACCAATGCCCGAGGTATGTTGAATTAATCTGGTACCAAACTGAACAGTGGAGGCCACTGTGTTGCATTCATGCACTGCTTTGAATTCCTGCTCTTTTCATGGATTTCTCTTAGAGCATGCTGTGTTACAAGTGTGTTACAAGCACCTGTGAAGTGGACAACACCTGAGGCTCGTGAAGGAGGCAAATGCCAGTTCCGCTCCCTGGCTCAGGAGTGGTTGCCACGGACACACCTTCACCTTGACTCAGACCCTCTTCCAAATTTGAGTGAAAATCTGGTTGGTCCGGAAACTGATCCAACACTGAGAGGTTGTTACAAATCTTTAGAAAAAATGCAGCCGGTAAAAGCTCATTACCCTTGTACTGCTTAGAAGATGAGATGCTGTTACACATGTGGTCTCCTTCAGGTGTGGGTACTGAAGAGTGGAGCAGGGAAAAACACATTGTGGTACCACAAATATGTTGCCCAAAGGTAATCTCACTGGAACATGAAAGTCAGTGGTCGTGTCATTTAGGGATCACAAAAACTTATCAACTGCTGTTAAAACACTTCTTTTGGCCAGGGATGCGGCGTAATGTCGCACGTTTTTGTGGAAGTTGTCACGTTTGTCTGATAGCCGGCAAGCCGAACCAAGTTATACATCCAGCTCCTTTAACGCCTATTCCTGTTTTGGATCAACCATTTGATTAGGTTCTGGTGGATTGTGTGGGACCGTTGCCCCGAACTAAGAATGGCAACCAGTTTATCTTGATGATAATGTGTGCCTCTACTTGTTATTTTGAGGCCATTCCCCTGCAAAAAGTCCTGAACAGTAACAAAAACCCTAACTAAGTTCTTCTCTACTTTACCCAAGGTTATCCAATCCAACCAAGGAACAAACTTTTGGTCTAGACTGTTTAAAACTGTATTTAAGATGCTGAATGTAAAAGATGTTACGTCTACCATCGGCGGCAGTGTTCTGTTTTGCTTTAACTGTGGAAGAAATAAACTGTTTTTTGCTGGACTTGTTTTGTCCACCACACTTTATTGCTCCTTTCTTACCCCTAAACTCAGGTCGTAACAAAGTGATACACACTAATGGCAAACCTTCTGTAAAGAGGGTCAGGTATATTATTCTTTTAAAAACCATTACTTTCAGGGGCTTTTATACCATAGGTCTTTAATTCTCTGACAGTTTCCATATAACGACCACTTGTGGTAATTATCCCCCTCCATTAATGCACGCTCAGGAAAAGTATATGCATGCAGTGTGATGTCATGTGTGTTCTTATGTGCATGTTTTTGTGTTGGCTTGTGTGGAGACTGGGGGCTGTATATCCCAAAGTGAACACATGATTAGAGAGACACATAGTGGAATATGTGTTTGCTGGTATGCACTGATAATGAAGCAATTATTCGGGGGAATCATTCATGTTAGAGGCTCGTGTTAATAAAAGGGAACATTCAGCAGATGATCTACTGTACCGGTGCGTGTGAATGTTTACATGAGTGGGTCCTACAGAAATAATCTGCCAGGTAATTAAATCTTGGTAAATGAGAAATGCCACTCGACACTTTTATTGATGTCAAGGCAATTTTGTTTGCATTACATGGCTTTTATACAGCTGCAGTGTAAGGGCTCTATTTGTACAAAATTTCTCAGAAACCTTGACTGTCTGTTGTACTTTTGCTTCTTTGTGGTAATGGAAAGACATTTTCAGATAATTTAAAGAAAAACAAGTGTTTGTTTATTTATTTATTTGTGTGTCACAGTGATTAATGTGTGTGTGGGTGTGTGTTGTGTAGCATGGAAAATGAGCTATCTCAGAAAATTAAGCATGCTACACACAATCTGAAGAGATTTTTTTCCCTGGTTGATACCCCACACACGGAGATAAAAAATCAGGAATTGAATAGTTGTGTATGTGTTGTGTATTGTATGTGGTGTGCTCTGATAAGCTCAGCACAGCACACATACAATGAATCTGTCCCACAGGCAACGTAGCATCTTGGCCTCTGAGCCAGGTATCTTGCTGTTGAAACAGGATCCAACAAAAACAGAGAAGAAGAAACACAGCAACAACCAGAAAACACAACACACAGGACAGAAGAGGACATACAAGACCAGGGAAATATGGTGGCCTTCAGACTATTAATGACAGAAAAATTCCCAAACTAAAAAACAGAAAAGATTTTGCAAAAGGGCATGGGGAGCAGAAAGTCAGATTTTACACTAGTCAACGTCAACATTGCTTGTTATTGTTTTAGTCTGCCTCCTTCTTCTCCAGTCAGCTCGCTCTCTGTATTGGCTACATTCTGTTCCACGTCATAATCCACAAAGCAATGATTCAGGAGTCAGTTGCTTTTTGGTTGTTGGTTGTTTGTTGGCTTGACATGTTACAGAGCAGATTGTTGGAAAAGGTTCACTCTAAAACGTCTCAGAACACAGGTTTGCTGTCTTTGGTTGGGAAGAGGGGAAATCAGCACAAAAACTGCTCCATAATCCTTATGTGTGCACCCAGCTTTGCTTGATTTAGTTGTTTTTTGTTCCTCTTTCGTCATTAGTTTATTGTTGATCCAGTTCTGTTCAGTATCGCTTTACTAGTAAAGTAACTGCTAACGTAACATAGTTACTTTTCCTAGTAACTAATCCTTTAACACATTACTCTTTAAATAAAGTAACTCAGTTGCTGTTATCTATCTATCTATCTATCTATCTATCTATCTATCTATCTATCTATCTATCTATCTATCTATGACTTTTTACTTTTGTTTATTTCTTTTATTAAACTATACAGTAATGTTAAAAACATATTTGTGTTTGAATTTGTACTATAGTTTGTACAACAATGGGACCACTTTAAAGATTGTTCTTTTTAAAGAAGAGACCAAAATGTTACATTTTTCAGTAACTTAGTTACTTTTTGTTGGAAGTAATGAGAAAGTAGCTGAGTTATTTTTTTTAACTTGGTAAATAGTAACTGTAACTAGCTCATTTTATTTTAGTAACTAGCACAGCCCTGTTGTGAGCAGAAGCCATTTCCTAACGCACAGTCCTGCATCTTTTCACTGTAATCTGAAACTTTTCCCTTTTTCGTCTTTATTCTATTTACAAAGACATTCAAAGTGAAAAGAATTTCCAAATTTAATGAAATGTCTAAAGCAGCAGCACAACCCCATTATTTTATAGAGAATTTGAGTACACTGCTGCATGTTACTTACAGTATTGGCACTTGTCATACAGCGATGTGCTTGATATTTTTTTCTAAAGGCATTACATCAGATTCCTTTAAATACAGAGGATGCACCACAGGCAGCAAAACAACAAAGACTACAAAGCCCTTGAAGCCATTAGAAATACATTGATAAATAAATTTGTCACAGTCCTCTGTCATCTCCTCCCGTTAAGTGATATATGCTCAGCTGCTGCTGTTAGAGGCGCCAACTTACAATCAATATACCTAAGAAAACCACTCATATTCATCCTCAGTATATGTGTATCTATTTATACTCCTCATTAAATGAAAACTGAAAAAAAAAGTGAAGCTCATGCTGAGAATGTGGGGGAGGGATCCACGTATATCTCCATATGCTAATGAGATGATCCTGCTTCAATAGACCGCATTGTGTTCATTGTTTGTTAGTATATGTTTTTTCTTTCTGTCTTTTTTTTTTTTTTTTTTTTACTTTGGCAAAGGTAGGGTGATTTCTAAGCAAAGTTATTTTTACATGTCATTAGTAGCCGTGCAATGCAGCCCCATCACCCTGACAACTACATCCCTTCTCTTTCCTCCTGCTTATCACCATAACAACTAATCTACCGTAAATAGTGCTGTCTCCCTCTGTCTGCCTGTGCCTCATTCTTTCTCTCTTTCGATCTTTTTTCTGCTTTTTTCTGTCTCTTTCCACTCCTCTTGTTGCTACATCACCTCCCTCGTCCTTCACCGCTGCCGTTTCTTCCATTTCTCGCTAGTTGCTCTGTTCAGAGTTCATTTTTCTGTGCCACTGCAGATGTGGGTGGTTCTGATGACTGCACAATAACCTTTCTGCTGCCTCGCATTGTCAAGTGCCTGAGTTCAGATGACGATCAATACAAAAGGCAGCTTGAACAAGTTATTTAGAAAAGTCCCAGAATCCTTTTAGAGATTAATACTTTTATTTTCCCAATGAACAAACCGTTGAAATCATCCTCATTTGCTTAAATGTGTGAATTTCTATCTTGCCTGATGTCGTTTGAATAGGTGTGTCATTAGAAGATCCATGCCTTTGTGTTTGACCTGAATGTGTTATTGATGAGAGTGGTCTGACAACTTGATTGTCCAGCCCCACTCAGGGATTAACCAGCCTGGCAGGGTTTTACAATCAAAGATCAAGCCAATGGTCTGTTTGGCTGAGTAGCTCTGGGATAGACTTAACAGCCTGATGTGCTAATGCAGAGTTATCCCAAGGTTGAGCAGAACAGCAAGGACATGCATACTGTTCTGTGGTCTGCGATGATCCACAATCTATACAGAGGCAAAGAAAATTTGGAAAGGGGACGGCAACCACTTATCTATGCTTCAAAAACCTTCTTTCAGTTTGATTAATCTCGCATCCTCCGCTTTTTTTTTTTTTTCTTACATTGTTTCTTGTTGCTGGATTCCCACTGTTTAATCACTGCATGAAATCGCTAATTATTCTGTTTTCTTTCTCGTGTCTTCCCCCTCCTTTCGCTTCCTGACTCAATCTTTTCATCAGCAGCGCACGTGAGGTCACCTTTGTGCACCTCAGCCCCACTTCCTGTCTTTTTTTTTTTCTCCTTTCATTGTGTTCATCTCCTTTGCTCCTTCCTTTCACCCTCCATCCAAAGCTCAAGGGAAGCCCTCTTGGGTCCCTCTTATATAACTCCCACCCCCTCACCCTCCTGGATAAGCTCATGTGTGAGGAGCAACGTGAGCATTAAGGCAGGAGGAACATTGACATCAGCAATTCACACAAAAATATTAGATTTATCCTTCTCACAGACAGCTATGAGGCAAAAGGGAAGCTTTGATTAAAAATAAGGATCATTTATTTCGAGTTCGACTGGCCAAACAAAAGAAAAAGTGTGTGAATGGTGTTTGGAGCATACCAGTTAAAATGTCAATTCAGGCGACGGTCTTTAAGGCGTTATTTGAATGCAGCTCTTACCCAAAATCTTAAAATCCTATAGTATCCTTTCTCGAGCTGTTTCCCATACGCATGCCTGAGTGGTTTGCTGTAGGTGATGTTGTAGCCTGTGACGTCGGCACTCTTTTGAAGCTAAAAATGCCTACTCTTTCTCCGTATTTCCCTCTTTCATTCTGCTTTCATTTAGAGGTTGTCTTAAGCTACCCGGCTTAACGCTATTTACATTTTCATTATTCCTCCGTTACCAGGAAGAAATGGCATGAAATTCGGCAGTGTTCAGGACATTAGACAAGCTTCATTCTCACAGCAAGTGGATTTACATAAATAAGGAGGCTGATACATGGCAGCAGGGAAAAAGATGAGACAACAAAAGATGGGGGGGGGGGGGGGGGGGGGGGGGCTGTAAGATGGATCAAGAGGACAAGTTACGGTGCACATGCAATATTATTGGTGAGAGAGATACAAAGTGTTAAATGAGAGGAGGTTGCAGGAGATTCTCTGGTTGTGTAAAGTGGGCTCTGGGGGAGTGACAGGGGTCCTCTGATTCGCTGCATGTGATCAATACGGCCCTGTTGCCCTCATTACTGGCTCAGATTTCATTGTGTTTACCATGCAGTGAAGTGGTGGAATCAAGCTGTTTATGTGTGCTTGTGGACACGCAGGTATCTTCATTTTCACCATTATTCTTGTCTCGTCATATTTGTTTGTCCTCATATCTTATAGTTAAATTGTAGTTTTGTGTCGTCTTTTACAGCCCAGCCGTGATCTTTTTCTGCTTTTTCTTTTTCTTTTTTCTTAAAGCCTAACCTTTAAGAAAATAAAAAGTGAGTGGATGAGGCTCTAACTTGCCTTTTCCACATCACAGGCAGCTGTTTACGGCTTTACTTCCTCCTACTTCCTTGTATGAGATTGTTTATCTTATAGTTGTGCAACTTTGCTTTTGTAACAGCTTCACCTGATCCAAAATGGAGGTGTGCTAAAATTTAAATCTCCCATCACTGGTATATTTCAACAACTATTGCATTTTTTGGTATATAGATAATGATAAAACTTTAAAGTTTATTCCAGTAATGCAGTCAGTGGTATAACGAAGGCCTCACATGGATAATAAATCAGTAAAGGAAAACAAAAATAACAATAGGAGTGTTTGTATGTGATGATAGACTTAGGAAATTAACTGGTGGGCCACTTTGGAAGCAGCGCAGTTCTTTGTTAAATTGCTGCAAAGCCAGAAAGTTTTGAAGGACTGATGTCAATGAAGAAAATGTAAAAAAAACTTTGCATGTATTGGCTCTATATGCATTTCATATTTTGGCCCTCAGACCTTATTTATTTTAAGTATTCCAGGCTGAGGGTCATGATGTGGCCAAAAGAAGTGGAATGCATTATGGAACCTAAATGTGTGAAACTTTGACTGCTTTCTATCCGTTTGCAGTGGTCAGCACCTTACAGCAAGCCCCAGTGAACAACAGCTTCTCCGCAATGTTGAGGCCAGATGTTGGCGTGCCTTTGCAAATTTATATAAAGAAAGAAAGAAAGAAAAACTACAATTCAGAGTGAATGAGAGCAAACTTAATAGTTAAAAGAAGATCAAATAAGTTAAAATAAAGGGATAACATAAAATATTAAGGCCAAACATTAATAAATGAACAGATTTTTAAGACAGTCATATATTCAGTTAATTATGTAAATAAATTAAAGTACTCCTTGTTTGTTATGTTTCTGCTGATATTTAATGCAATTTTATATCTTGAAGCAAATTTTTAATAAATTTGTTTTTTCTCATATTCCTTAGTTTTTCTTATGCTTTGATTTAAAATAAAATATTTTTATTATTTAAGATGACACCCTGTTGTCGACCAGCAACAGAAAGTTTAAATGAGTGAAAATTGCAAAAATGAACATTTGTCACCATGAGTTATAAAATATTTCAAATAATGAACTTGTGAAAATAATCAGAAATGCATGTGTGCAATTTGTGCAACCTGTGTTTCTTTGGCAATCAAGGAAATGAATAAAAGTGTGTTTTTGTGTATTTCTGTCCAAGTTCAAGTAATTCCTTCTGAATACTAATGACAGATTAGTCTCAGAGGATTCCTCAAACTTCACCGATTGTTCTTTTTGGATCTCTGCCAATCATGGACACGGACATCCTTCTTTGAACCCTCTCAGTGAAATTTTTTCTAACCACTGTGACCTTGGCGACCCTCTCTTCAAACCGGGAATAAAGACCGAACAATAAGAGGAAAGAGCTCTATTTTTCTGTTTTTCTTCCTCCGTTCCTTTTCAGCTAAAATTTTCTCAGGAATTTTCTATTTAAATCTTTCTCAGAGGCTTGCTGGTGTTGTGTGCTGGGTGAATCCATCACCTGCATGCCGGGGGGGGGGCTTTCTCAGTAGTCCACAGTGAACCTTGTAGAGAAATGTTCCAAAGAAAGAAGCTCAGTGAGCACATCAGGAACAGCTCACTTCCTCAGAGACTGCACATCCTTCCAACCAGCTGCTCCTTACTGCAGACCTCACACAGCATATGCAGTGTGCCAATGTAAAGACCAACCATTCACTGTAATGGTAAAGTCAGAGGCATGTACTGTATTAATATGCTCGGTTACTGATTCATATTTTATTTTACTCTCATGAAACAAGACATTTGAAAGTCTTACGCAAGCTTCTGAAATACAAGTATCCCACAGGCTACTGTTTAAAAGAAACAGCTTTGCCAGGACTAATCTAACGTCATTTACCTGCAAATACATCATCTGTCAAAATCCTGACTGACTCCAGGTTTTTTTTTTTTTTTTTTTTTTTTTTTAATCAAATTTGATGTATATATTTTTAAAATCTGGGACACTTTGCATGAAATTATGTGGAAACAGTTTCATAACTCAGCATCTCTGTTGCAGACACGTATCCTTGTGTGATGAAAGATAAACAGCATGAGTACATCAACAAGAGGCAGATCAGTGTGTGCCTAAGAGCTGAGTACACAAGCTGTGCTTGTGCACGGGCTCTTCTAACTTAGCTCTGTTTGCTTATGAGGGTTAAAGGTCGCCCTCTACACACACAGAAAGACTGAGATGATAGTTTTTTTATTTTTGCAAGAACTTCAATATCTGCATCGCTGCTTTTGGGAGAATTTTTTAACTCAAACATAGTTTGTTTCGTGCTTTTGCAACTAATGAAGTTCCAATAATTGCGTTGCAGTCTGTCAATGTAATTTGTCTGTTTCCTTAGCTTTGATTTCCATGCAAAATACCAAATAATAGCCATCTAGTGAAAAGTGCAGTTTAGCTTCTCCTTTAGCTGAGTGTGATTTTAATTTTTGATGTACATTACTAATCTCTAAAGACGACATTTGCCATTCATCATACAGATGAAGAACAACAACTCTGCACATGAATTTGTTAATATAGACAGATATGTTCTTATCAAAGCCATTTACAACTCATCATCATTATCAGTGAGTGAGAAGGACTGACGTTATGGGCAGAGATGCGGTGTGGAGGTTACAGGGCGAATGACCGCACCTTTCCACAGATGCACATCCACATTTCCCAAAACAGTCCTCATAACCCTGATCATGTACTCAGTGCACTTTTTTGTCCTGCTGCACAACCCCCACCCCCCCCCCCCCCACCCCACCCCCACCCCCCACCCCCCCAGAGGTTTCAGCCAAATTAGCTGAATTATTTTGAAGTAGCTGAATGCCTGCTTTTCACTAATGGAACGGTGCTTTCGGGCAGATGTTTTATTGAAAAGGAGGAGGTTTTAATTCACTTTAAATTTTTGATAAGTAGTGTTATACTTAGATTATAGGCAAACCAATTTCCCCCTTCTAATGGATGGGGGAGCTGTGCGAACAACTTTACAGCAAACACCAAATGCTCTGGAGCTTAAGCGCACTCTGTATTTCCAGAGAATGGGGAAATTCTGTGTCTAAAAGACAGCAAGAGACAGTAATGACCATAATTGCCTGACAAGGCTAATTCACATCCACAGCTCAATAAGCTACTTGCTGTGTTTGCACCTCTTGAGAGAATCCTGCCTTTCAGTCATAGTCACACTTTTTCTCCCAATTCTTTGTTTAAACATCTCATTGTTGAGAGGACTTGAATATTTTTTTCTGCCTCTGTTTGGTCCCGCTAAATGTGTTTGTATATGCAGAGCATACAATACATTTTCATTCCCCACCATCTCCCCGCTCTTGTGCACATATTCCCACAGTACTGGGTTCCTTGTCTTTCCTGCAGCTTTCACTTCAACATCGAGTACTTCCACCATGAGCCTGTCATATATTTGTGATCCCCGATGCATCATTGGCATGACTGAGCAAGAGACAGCTGTTGCATAGCTGGGTAGAGCGAGTTTGGGCGCTGTTCCAGACTTGCCGGCAGCTGGATTAGCAGTGCAGCCATTAGCGTCTGAACTCCTGTAATGGGACAATATGACATGGATTATGCCATCTGAGGGCGACTGGCAGGAGCTGACAGCAAGACAGGGACAAGCTGGGAAGAGGGGTAAACTACAAAACTGGCAGTCAGGCAGATGTGTGGGTGCAGGATTATTGAATGTTGCATAAAGGAAGGAGGGCTAAACAGTTAGCCCAGAGTTGCAGAGTGGACAGAAAAGGAGGAACTGGGTGGGAGAAGAAACAGCATTATGCACACAAAGAAAAACTCCTGAATTAATGAAAGAAACAATAGAGTTTGTGCATACGTAGGAGAAAAATGTAATATTGGGTCATAAAACATTGGAGACACTCATTTTAAAAAACTCTTCTGTCAACAGATTGACCTTGCAGTTTTCTTATGAAAGCAGAGATTCATGTAAACAGAACTGGTTATATTAACTTCATATGAGCGGTAATATGCAATAGTACATTTAACAACTGCTTGTGATGTCCCAAAATGGCACAGTACATGTGTTGTATTTTATTGCAATGTGTTTTTTTAACCCTACCAAACCAACCATGAACTGCTGATGTATTATAAACGCTGTACTTCAAAAATGTCTCTTTGGAGTGTTTACCCATGCAGGCAAGAAATTACATTTAATAACATTCAAAGGATTCAACCTCATTTTAACCCTCATGAACCAAACTGCGGAGGGCAAAGCAATGCTGTAAGCTGTTACGTACAAAGGCAACCAGCAAAATGGCATGTATGGATGTTATGGTCACATGTTCCTCCAGCTGCTTGGAGGTGTATTAGTTAAAAGGCAATTGTAGGTTATTGTTAGAAATATAAACAAAAAGTTTATTTGGTTATTTCATATGGCGGATTTCTCGTGGGGTATTCATGTGTCGCAGAACACACAGAGGAATTGAGATGATAAAACCCGAGTCTCATACATATGAACACATTTGCAGCAATCAATGTCTTCATGATGTCTGCAGATCCAGTCAGGTGTGAGGAAAGGTGTTTTTTGGGGTTTTTTTCTGTGGCCATTTTTATTCTATTTTAACCTATATCTTATTAAAAAAAAACAATAAATCTAGATTATTGTGATTTGCAATTCATTTAAGCTCTCGCTCCCTCTCTTTATATACCTATGTGTATAACCTGATGTTGAGTTAAATCTAAATAAATATATCAGTTTTTCAAAAATGTGATAAATCAGATATTGGATAGAGTTTAAATGATTTGCAAACCAAAATATTCTCGATTCATCCAGGTATTATATAATAATTAAACATATTACAGGGCAGCACGGTGGTGGTTAGCACAGCAGCCTCACAAGAAGGTCACTAATTTGAGCCTCGGCTGGGGAGGATTTCGGACGCCAACCTTTGTGTCCATGTTTGCAATATTTTCCTGTATGTGCGTGGGTTCAAATTAACCACAGTTTGTTAAAGTGCAATTGCTGTTTTCTGTCAGTTGTTTAGAAATATGTATTTAGGGTCACACAGTAATAAAAATATTCTAGAAACAAATCAGCGTTTCTGATAAGAGATTTAATAGACCACAAAAAAGAGGAGACATTACATGAGTTTAGCTTGGCAGGGGAAGAAGTGGAGGATCCGAGGAGGAGGTCACACTCAGTCTCATCAAGACTTTCTGCTGACACTTTAACATCATCACTCTTGATGGAAGCCGATCAACACTAACCTCTCCAACAGAATCACCTTCTGCTTTTTGTTGTAACCAAATCTGCTTTTGGTCTCTGCTCAGTTAAACTGAAAAGATGCAGCATTTCATCTAAAATGTAATTTAAGAATGGTAGAGGATAGCTGTAGTCCTGTAAAAGTACATATGTGTATGTTTTTAAAGTTGGGAAAAGCAAGTATGGAATATGAAATTGATGGTCAACAATGTGTCTGTTGGATAATACAAAATATAATTAGTAAAATAGAATAAATCCCAAACTTTAAGTACAACTTTGAACACAAGCACAATTATTTTTCAAAATGTTAAACTAATCTTACACTTTCCTGGCTGGCGCAACCCTTGCAGTAATGTGTAATGTCTTCATTTACATGTCTGCATAAGCACTTTAGTAAGGTGGTAAAGGCTGCAGAAATATGAATCAAACTGTATTTTTTTCCTAATTATTTTGTAGACCCCCCAAAAAAAAAAAAATCCTAGACTTCATCCAGGTTACATTTTGATTAATTCTAGTTCATCATAAAACAGGTATTACTATAAAATAAAAAAGTTTACAGTATAAGTGTTACTGCTGGTGGTATAATGAGAACGTTTCTGCCGTAGGTTTTTCGTTTTACTTTAGAACATACGTGACAACAAATGACAGGGCTATCATCCAGTAAAATCATGTTCATGCAGCTTGTCAGCAGAGAGAATTAAATAACATAGACAGTAGAATTCTTTAATAAATATGAAAATAAACGTTCAAATTCATGTCACGCTCCTGTAATACAGCCCTGGTAAAATAAGGTTTTTTTAGAAAGCTGAAGAAATATTCTGCCTGACTAACACCGGTCTATAACAGGTATTCTGCTCCCTCACACAATGCATCATCCATAGATTTCCTTTCATTCTAAAACAAAGCCGCGCGACAGGTTTACATAATGTACACCGAATGCTGCTCATATAATATAAACAACTTCTCTTCTGTAACTTCCTGACTGAGCAGTGACACAAATCCCATGTCTGACTTCAGATGAGACAAACAAGGTGAAAATTCTATGCAACGGATATCGTGTCAGGTCAAGTTCAAGTCCACGATAACCACCTGTCCATTCACTCCAGAGTGAAGCCTGTAGGAGCTCGCAGCCGCTGGCCTGCTTCCCTGTTTCCCTCCAGGCTGAGGCGCTTGTCACAGGCAGAGCTGCATGTAGATACAATGCTCCATTACATCAATAATAGATAGAGGGATGAAGGAGGTGGGCCAAATAGGATGGGACAGCTCACTCAACGGAAGATGACAAGTTATAGTGATGGGACAAAAGTGTGTGTTTGTGCATGCGCATTTTACCGTTTGTGAGCATGTACATTGGGTTGTACATGTTACATGGACTAGGTGCATGTGAGAGATAAGATGACAAGCAAGCAAGGGGTCTGAGGAGTAGTGTGGGATATTGACTTAGTGGGTTTCTGCTACGATGGCACCATTTCAGATCAGACTGACCCAGTTTCCGCAGAGCCCATACATTTTAGATAATCCCTGAGGAAACTGGGTTTGCACAGTCTGCCTCCCTGCATGGTTTTACATTGTAGGATGCAGCAGGTAGAATGAGGGACACAAAATGTAGCACTTAAACGTACATGCTGAATCATGCACGCTTGTGTTAAAGAGGGGATATTAATTTCCTTACCTCTGTTAAACCGCCTTCCTATGCTCTTTCCTCCCCCTCCTCCACCCCTCCCGCTCTCTTTCCCTTTTGCACCAGCTGAAGTGGTTATGTGGCTTTATGCGGCGGCCATTTAAATCATTACCTTTCCCACATTGATCCAGCCAGAAGGTAATTGGCTCAATCAAGAGAATTAAAAGCCTGGGTAAGATTGAATAATTCAGCTTGCAGATCAAAAGAGGAGGAGAGGACAAGAGAAATGGGAAGGGTGGAGGGGAATAAGAGGAATGCCGATAATAACTGAGTGGATGAAAAAGTGAATGGCTTAAGTAAAGGGGTGGGAAGTAATGAATTAGAATAAGAATATTAGCATAGGAATGAAGGAATGAAGTGTGTGTAGAGTAAATGATAGAAAATAGTGCTGCATTATGAGACATAAAATAATGGTTACGGATCAGGATAGCACAGAGGGAAAACAACAAAGGTAAAGTGTTTAATGAAAAGATGAGAATTCTCGAGTATAATTGCAAAACATCGCGTGATTAACCTGCTGACCCGGTCTCTTGCAGATTTGGCCTAAAAATTCATTCCCATTTTCTGTTTTCCCCTGAGGTGCAATTCTTTTTTAGTGTTCACATATTGAGTGACATTTTTGCAATCTCTCCTGTCCTCTCAGCAAGTTTTCTTACTTTTTTCTGACAGTACAGAAGCAGAAGTGCTCTGCCACAGTTTCACTGAGATGGTAGCACATTGCCCTGCAGTTAATCCTTTAAATAAAAAAAATGATAGTGATGATAAGTAAGTAGTCTATGGCAGGTAGTTAAAAAAAAACATCAGACTTTGTTTCCTTCTGAAATGGATATGATGTTTTTAGACAAATGAGAAAAAAACTTTTAAAATGTTTAACTACCTTTAGAGCATCCTGAAAATTCATCAATGTGAGTATAACAACCTTTAACTCTACTTATAACCCTTTATTCTTATAACCAGGCCAGATTAAAATTTCACATTTGTACCTTTTCTTAACCTTTTATATCTGATTTCCACCTGTTGGCAGATGGTGCAACACTTTGCTAAATTGTGCCAAAATGACCATTTTGGAGACTTCATTCCAAGTGTATGAACTAAAAGTCGTCTAGAACTTGACATGTATTGGCCAGCTTTGATAAAGTGCTAGTATTGACCAATAAATGTAGATAGTGAAGACAATAAAATGGTTGGACAATAACATGAAGAAAAGCACATGGTTCAGGTGACATGCTGCAAGAATCAAAAACCTCTAATGACTCAAATAACTCCAGAACCTGATGGGACCTATGGATGCATGTGTCCCGCTTCATGCAGCTGCATTAAACTCATCCTGACTCTGAACCATCCTTACGAGTTGTAGTGAGTCACAATAACATTTCAACTTATAGTATTTTATTTTATTTTTGTTTTTAACATTTTAAAGCTAGGGTAGGTAATGTTGGGGAACTAGCAAGATTTGAAAGTGGTGCCCTGTCTTGGCTCCTCCCCCTCTGGTTTTGTTCCATGAGTGATCCAAGACTTTTTTATTCGCAGCTTTTTCCATCAAAAATTTTCTCTTTCTTGGGTGTTTAGCGGGAGGAGGCAAATAAACCGAGCCGGGAAATCCTTCCTGCCTTTTCTCAGCCATGTTTGCCTTCTGAGTTTCTCCTTCACAACTTTGTATTTTCATCCTAACATGCTATTTATTTACTGGGTGTTGCTATCAGGTATGCAATGCGGAAGGGGAGAAAATGAACAACTTCATTTCGATCCAAACGTTTGGATTGGTCGGAGTTTTTACAGATTTACAGCAAACTGAGGGGTCTAACAACTATATTTCTTATTGTTCATGATTACAAAATGTACAGACTACTCTCAGGATAAGGAACCACTTTATCCAGAGTAAAATAAAATGTCTCTGATCAAGATTACCAACTCTAACTTTAACTTATTGACTGCTGAGGATGTTTCCTTTATGTTTTACAGAGTAAAACTGAGTTGCACAAAATGAAACAGGATGAGTCTGGCTGAGCACTAATGCTCTTTCTCAAAAATGAAATTCTGTAAAGTACCGGTGCCGGATTGTAATTTAGTGTCCCATTACATTTCATTTGTAAGTGGGATGAACCTTAAGTTTTTCGAGTGGAAAGAAGATCATGAAAGTATGTGCACGAAGCACCCATGACCATCTGTCTTATAATATTGTTGTTTAGGTACTTTTAATTAAGTCTGGCAGTCTGTCATTTATGTGTGAAGTGTGATCAAAGTTGAGATTACAAAGCTGACTTTGCTATTAATAAATTAAATGTTCAAAAGTTTTTTTTCCAGCCAGATCTGTCCAGGCAGGTATGTGTGCGTGTGTGTGTGTGTGTGTGTGTATTTCCCCTTATGTGACCTTTTCATTCTTTACAAAGGAAAAAAATGACAGATATGTTACATAAAGTCTTACGATAACCCGTAACTGCCAGGATAGCGTGATGCTATTGTGGTTGTATGGATCGTCTTGTGTACACTTTCATACCTGCCCACTTGCGGGAAGTGGGCGTGAAGCTTGGGAGTTGGATTTGAGGCTCAAGAAGCAGGCATATGCTGCAAGAGTTACAGATGAGCAAACCTGACACTTGCATTACCCCCAGGCTGATTAGGATAAGGCATGAAGGCAGCAGGAGATGGATGTGGGGAACATCGCTACTATGCAATTAATGGTTGAGGAAAATGTAGGAGGAGGATTAAGAGAAAATGATGAGGAAAATGTTCATGGATATTAGTGTGTGGATACAGTGGAGGTTGAGGTGGGGTTGAGATGTCTCACTATGGAGGTGTAAGATGCTGAAAATGAAGTCCTCCACAATCCTTATTTATAAATCAGAAATTTTCCTCGTTCTGATTTATTAATGTGACCAGCGAGGAAGGTCAGGACAAGCTGCAGGAACACACGTGAATGCTGAAGTTACATTTCAATATACAGATGAAAGGTTAGAGGGACTTTTTTTTTTTCTTTTGCCATATCTTGCTTCAAAGTAAAAATTGATTCTGTATCTTTTTAGGTCACCATCCCACCCATTAAAACCTTGACTGCATGAGTCAGTAAATGCATCTCTTTGATTTCAGGTCATTTCAGCCCACCCAGCAAAGCTCTGCATTTTGTTGTGATCCCAAAATCAGTTTTTAACTGGTGAGATGCTTTCATGTAATCCAGTTCTTCCAAGCATATCTTCAGTGGCCTTACAGGATTCTTCCTGTCGACTTAACTAGAGGCCTGGTCCTGTTTGCCAGCCTGTCAGTTTTCTGTCTCTTTCTCCCCAGCAGAGAAGTCACATGAGTCCCGTCCTCCTGCTGTGTTCCCTTGGCTGCTGCGCATGTTGCTACAGAAAAAACTCCAGGAAAATGTCTACGCCTGGAAAGTACCATCCAGCAAAACTGAGAGCACAATGGCTAGATAGAAAACATACCCCTGCATAAACAGCACACAGATTATGTGAGCTTTGATAAGCAGTGTGTACCATATATAAGTAGCTGACAGTAAGGAAGCATGCAAAGGCCTGTTTACAGGCAGGTTTCAGTGTTTGCTTGTGATTTAGCATAGAAATGCATCATCTTCAACATATGTTTGTTTCATTTTAAAGACCATTTGTGTGTTATTGTGATTGTGATTGGATTGTGTCCTTGTGAATGCAAATGTAAACAAATATACATCACATATATAGTATTATGTAAAAACGGAGGATGTGCCCCTCATAACAGTTCACAGCATTTTATTATTCTCCATGTGGAATATTTGACACAACATGAAGCTGGCTTCCATTCTTCAAGTTTTGCGAACACGCACGCATAACATGCACAGAAATTCTATGTTCCATACATATAAATGTCAGCTTACTTTTCAAACCCCCTCTCATGCCTTAGTCCAGCACTAACAGTGCCAAAAAAAAAAAAAGCCAGTATCAATGCAAGTTGATTTCTGTGCAACTTGTCACTGGTAATGGACCATGAATTATGGATATGGTTCATACATCACCCTCACGTTCAAGCTGTAACATGCACAAATTTGCATGCGAGATTAGTTAAAGCAGCCTGACCTCTAACCAAGGGCATGATGGGTGGTAGAAGAATGTGATGTAGGAGATCTAAAATGCAAGTCAATTTCCTGGGAGGCTTATCAGAGCTATTTGACTGGCGTTGGAGCAGAGAGTGGCCATCAGTTGTCAGGATTTAAACTTAGGGAGGAAATGAGACACTGGGGTGTGCTCTGAATATCCTCCAAATGATAGGATAAAAATTAGAGCAAGGAGAGAGACAACCCACATGGCAAACACTCTGTATTACTATCGAAAAGAATGCACTCTTCCGAGGTATGATTAGTCTTTGCAAAGCTCCCGTTGGAGCTTTCCCTTTGTGTGTTTTGAAAAGATCCAGCACTTTACTGACTGCAGTGACTGCATCAGACTGTCTGGATGACAGACATATCTTCCTCTGTTCATTAATCTCCATTTTGTTCTACACTGGAGGGAGGGAGAGCAAGGCAAGCGACGAGCATTGGACAGGCCAAAAGGAAGAGGAGCAAGATTAAAGATATGGCTGACCATGAAATCGAAGAGGAGATGGAGGAAAGGGGGGAGAGGGAAAAACGATGGAAGCAAAGAAGATGAGGAGAAGCAGAAATTATCGCTGAGAGTGAGGCTACAGTTGGCAAGAAGATGGGTGAGAAAAGTGAGGGAAGGGGGGGGGGGGGGGTGATGGGGATGGCATGAGTATGGACGAGCTAAGGAATATAGGTTTAAATTGGAGAAAAATTGAGGCAGGAGAGAATGGCAGGAGGAGGGAAGAGGCAGCCTGCTGTTTGATCTTTAACAGGATTATTTTCCCTGCTGTCCCTTTTATTTATTTGATTTTTTTTCTCATATTTATTCATATGTAAATGTTGGCTGTGTGCCAGCAGAAAACCATATTAGAGTTTGTTGCTGCACTGAGCCCACCCTGTGACTGTGCATCACCAACACACACAACCGCACTGGGTAATCCTAAAGGGATTTCTGTGGACCTCTGCAGCCCTGCAGCAGGCTTGGACACAGACTGAATTTAGCAGCTTCAGTGCTGACTGCAATATATAGTTCTTTTGTCTCAAAGCTCAAACTTTACAACATGATGTTTGACAGTCTGACCATCTGGGTGCTCCCCATGTGTATGGAAAGAGACAATGGCCCAGCTTTTGTATACTCGCCATCATATTCAAAGACAAAAAAAAAAACAAAAAACAAAGTCGAGGCCAGCCTGTGCCCTGATGATTATTTTGATTCTCTTATTAAAACCCGAGTGCTTGGCATGTGTTTGGTAGCTCTCCTCCAGGGTTCATACAGCACTTCCAGGCTCCTGTTTCAGTGGGTTAAACCCTCATATGAGTGGTAGGTGCTGGATCCAATGGCAGATATTGATTTGGACTTTGTCTCAGATTATACATCTTTGGCACTGATGGTTGCCAGTGAGGCCATCGGTGGGGGGGCGATACTGTGGCGTGGAGCCCAAATAGGATTTTGTTATCCCAGTATTGCTGTTTGTACTACCTCTTGAAGCTAGACTCTGTATTTTTTAGGATACAAAGATCCCTCGCTAATAAAGAAAGAAGTCTATGCATTTGCATGTGTTTGAATCCAAAACTCTTCACGTTGGATGTATGAGGTGTTTCAGGTCAATAAGCAGACACAGAAAGGGTGCACTCAGTCCTCTTTGACATGACTGTATGCTTCACAGATTCTGACCGAGGTTCAGTGTGTTCAGCACTAAGCTATAGCCACATGCTGTACACACATAGAAAAATACATCGTTCCAAGGCCTGTGGACTTCTGACAAAGTGCTAGTGGACTGATAGCAAACACAGATGTGCAAGAACTTCACAAATACAGACTCCATAAACCAGATAGTGAGGTGTTGCACGTCTGTGTGGGTGTGTGTGCACGCGTCTGTGTATATGTGTTACCCAGACATACAGTGAGGTGCCATTAAATTGGCATTGCAGATTGTCTTGTAGGGCGCTCAGGGCCACAAAATGCAATTATATTCTCATATAAAATATTTATTTCCACAACACCTACTGTGCACCAGAGGGGCCTTTATCCACTGTGGGCTTAAATATGAAAATAGTATATAAAGTGCTTGCCTGAGAGAGCTACAGATACAATTTCTCAGCGTGGGCTTGCGCTTTGGCTTCGTGGGCACAGATGAGTGCATGCAAATAAAAGTGAGGGCAGTTCATGACTACCTATTATATTACTTTCTTATATATTTGGAAAGAATGCATCATAAGTCACTTTTTTACAGTGCAGGTCTACATATTTATGCAAATTTCCCTTCAGTGAAACTTATTGGTGAGGCCTATTATACCAAATGACAGAGGGGAGGGTTAACGCAATACAAGCATTCATAAACCACCCAGGCATAAAATTCTTGTTTCTTTTATCATATTTTATTACAGGGGGGATCCATAAAGTCAATCACATTTTGAGCACTTTCTTTGACTTGAGTATATTTGGCTACCTTGTACTTTCCATTACATTTCAGAGGATAATATTAAACAAAACCAGACTGATATGTGTTACCTTAAGCTCTATCATGTTTATCATATCAGCTCATTTATTCATTTTACATTTATATTTTTAAATGTTACTTGTCTAAAATCCACAAATCTAGCTTAACAATCAATTGCACAAAGGTCATATGTGAACATCATCCACAAACACAATCACTCTTACTGGGCTAAAGCGCCATTAGAATTATTGAGATGTGATGGAAAACTGGAGTGGGGAGGAACACGTAATGGATCTGTAAATTATGAGTACCGTGCCCTCTCTTTCATGCTTTATTTTACCAAAACAAAGCTGTCATTCTTTCACTAACCTTGAGTTTTGTTTGAGTAAACTAAAGATCTTATTCTTTCACCAGTAACTGTATGAGTGTTATTGTTTTCCAAGTGAATGTGCTTTTACATATATGTGTTTTTTTAGGTGGAGTTTTTTTTTTTGTTTTTTTTTTTTTTTGTTTGTTTTTTTTATCGTTTATAAAATCCTACAGCACAGGCTTGCTGTTCTAAGCCAATAGTTTTTTTGTTTTGTTTTTTTGTTTTTTTTTTTAGCAAGTTTAATATTCATATTGAGTTTTTTTTAATCATAGGCTATTTATAGTGCCTGCTGGGACATTTGAGGAGTTTTATGTGTAAGCTTGGACTACTTATTATGTGTCCAAACCCTTTTTCTGCAGAGGCAGGGATTAATTGATAATGGTTTCAATGCCTCTGAAGTTCCTTTGTGCTCTGCAGAAAAAAAGATCATAGCTGCTGCTTTTCTTCCATCTGAAATTCTTGACAAACTGGACCGGTCATGATTTTTTTAGAGATCTTTTGCGCAGGGCTCGGCGAAGTTCACAAACTAGTGCTTGTTTGGAAAATATGTAAGCGCAGAGTGAACAGGTGAACTCTGACCATGCAAATAAGTAAACTAGTTTTGCTATCTAGCAGTGTCTTACAAACCAGCCATGATTTTTTTTTTGTGGGCGGATGTGTAGGTGGAGGTCAAATATTAATAAAAAATCAGTTTGGACAGCAGTTAGTGCGCCGATCACATGTCAAGGTAGTTAAGTCATTTTTTTACGAGTTAAAAAATATGTGCCTATGTGTGAAATATGCAAGAAACATGAGTAAAAGACTCAAAAGGTCTCATGCTCTTGCCTGATTTTTATGTTGAGTAAACATAAGTACATAATTTTTATGCATTTATTTTTCTGTGTATGCCTGTCTAATGAATATATTCATGTGTGTGCACAATATTTATGCATGCCTACTGTATGTGTGTGTCTGGCCTGCACTGGGAGGATTATTGTAGATTTACAAGGCCTGGTAACAATGAGCAGACCCACCCCTGGGACCCATACTCAATCACTATCACAATGAAATGCTGCTAATTCCTATTTAAAGCTGCCGCACAGGCACTGCCCTTCCTACTCTCTGGGCAGAGGGAGTGGAGGAAGCTCTGAGGCCGAGGGAGGACGAATCTATGTTTTGTTCATCTGAATAATTTCTGTTAATTCCTGGATCTTATTTCATCCCCATAAACCATTCCTCCTTTATTTGTTTCTAGATTTTTACGAGGCAACTTCATGAGATGCATGTGCCACTGGAAACGCAGTGCATGTTAGCATCTGTGTCGTTTGTCTTAGACGTGCTCACAGAAAAACCCAACCCTCTCCGGGACCTTATTGGCTTTGCACTGAATAATTCAGAAGTTTCCGACATAAAGGAGATTGCTTTAATTCCTGGCCGGCAGGTTAATGTTGGGCGTCTATTGTTCTATTAAATGCATGCAGTAATTCATAATGTCTGTGCGGTCAGTGCACTGCCAGAGAGGGCATGATTTTGTATTATTAAAGTGTTGCATCAAGGGCAAAACTGTTTGTCTGTGTACTTACTTCTTCTGTACTGTATTGCTGCCTGTACTGATGCTGCTTCCCTTCCTGTCTCTTGCACACGATCATACTTTCAGAGAAACGCTTTAATTGGGCTTCAAATCAGGGACTGAAGTCTCCTGCTACATGAATATTTCAGAGGAACGCATTGGACAGCTCTGCCAAATCTTATACTCTTCTCTGTCTATTCTATAGCTTTTATTTCTTTTCTCTCCTTCAGTTGCTGCCGTGCATGCATACTGGTGCACCTGAACTAAACACAAGCTGCTCAGGATTCTCAGGATCTGTAATATAGCCTCCCTCCCCCTTTCGGCCATTATAGAGGGATGATATATTGACACTAAGCCGGTTGACAAATCCATTTTACTTGTGCAATAGAGAAAAGCTTGCATGCAGAAGCTGGCAAGCAGAAACATATGCGCGTATACAGTGACTTTTAACTGGGACACTATCGGAAATGGGGTAATGATTTCTGCATTATTAATGAAACAGCTTCATACTCATCTTAATTGAAAAGTTCTTTTATCTTCAGTGGTGAAACACAGACTACAGATAGTCCACAGTATGCTTTTTTTTGTCATTTTTCTTGTGATTTTTTCAACTCCCAGTACAGCTTCTATATTGATTGGTGGGTTTTTTTGTTTTTTTTTTAAATTTATTCATTTATTTGCTACGTTTGTTACTAATCATTATGTATTTGCTGTTCGCCCATCTACTCACATAAAGCATCCTATAAATTTGCTGAAATTAACTAAGCTATACACACACACACACACACACACACACACACACACACACACACACACACACACACACATATATATATATATATATATATATATATATATATATATATATATATATATATATATATATATATATATACGTGTGTGTGTATACATACATATATATATATATATATATATATATATATATATATATATATATATATATATATATATATATATATATATATATGAGAGAGAGAGAGATAAAGAAATAGACATATAGATATAGATATAGAGATACAGAGAGAGAGATATAGAGATATATAGAAAGAGATATGGAGATAAATGGGAGAGGTATACAGATACATATAGAGAGAGTTATGTATGGAGAGACATGCATAATAGAGAAGATAAAAGGTAGATTGGTATAGGAGTTTTTTTTTTTGTTTGTTTGTTTTTTTCTGGATTGAGCAGAATGAGATAAACAAACCATTGACCGAAGGCCAATCGATGATGGGTGTGAGCTGCATGGTGTCACTTCAAGGAACCAGGGGAAGGATACATGGTAGAGGTCAGGTTTTACTGATGCTTCATAGCTCTATCACAAAGATGGATGGATTGGAAACAGAGCAAGAACACAAAGAGGAGATAGGATTAAACAGAAGCAAACATTTAGGGGCATGTACCAACAGAGCATTAGTTACACTTCAGCAGAATGAATGATGTCAATTACAGGTTTGTGCCATCAGTCAATAACTATCATCAGATGCTCATGAATGATGATGGATAGACCCTGCTCGCACATTGTACCTGTCTTTGATGGCACTTCTCTGTCTCATTCTCCTCTGTCATGAGAAAGGTGCCCAGATCAAGGCTTAGTGGCAGTGTGTCATGAGCTCCTGTAGCTCTGAGCGCTGATCTTTCACTGGAGACATTACTTTGATGGTTGGATGAATGTAGCATTCGCTCTGTGACCCTCTCTCACTGTCAGTTCCAATGTTGTCACCCTGATTTTCTCTCACATTTCATTCTTAGTTATGGTCATGTTGTTCTTTCTTTTTGGTGTGTTTTACAAAAATAATTTCCTTTTATTTGAGATTTAGACATAGTATGACATAGTATGTCATTTCTAGACATTTTTTTTTAAAGAAAACACATCTTTTCTCTGCAAACATATGACAGATGGAAAAGAAACATGAGTACATAATGGGAAGATAGTCATGTATGCACTATTACAGAGATACTTAAGGTGTCAGATGAATAAATCATCCCAGTATTTAATGAGACATGATAAATTATGAAAAATGCCTACTGATGACCAGAATATATACATGTTTATCTATAACTAATTTGACAGCCAAGTGAGGCAAGTACAGGAACTCACGAATATCACGTATTTTAGCCATGAAGATCCAGCACCATGGACAGTTCTGCCAACACACTCACAGTTACGTAAATCTGAGTTACAGAGCTTATCTGCAGTGATTAATAAAGGTAAAATGTCCCAGCTGTTGAATATGTCTATTAAAGACCCCGTTTCTCTCTATGTGTGTGTTTTTTTTTGTTTGCTTGTTCTTTAAACCAACTCCAGACTGCCCTGTCCAGAGAAGTCCCTTTGAAAGATTCATTGACTCACCCTGAGAATACACAATCAAACAGCCCATTAAACGTCTGTTAAGACGACTTGTTTTCAGAACATTTTTAGTGAGATGGACCTGAGTTTGTTTGTTGGTCAGCAGTTTGTTTCCTCTGCCACCGGTGCTGTTCAAAGGTTTTTATCTAACTCAGACATGGCTTTTGGATTATGCTGCTCTGGCTGAAAAGAGGTCCAAGCTCCAGGCCTGCTATGTCAAATGAAAGGTAAGAAATAAACCAGGTGATAAGTCCTGCATGTAACTAAGCAACACTCTTCCGCGACAACCGGTTGAACTTGTCATTCCCTGACAATGCAGGTAACCACAGCTGAAATGAACTGTAGGGAAATCAACCACTGTTTCTTCATGATTTTAGTGACTAAACCCTAGAATATGTACTCATTTTAAAGTTTTAAATGTTGTATTTAATGTTATTTTGCTGGCGCATGTACTTTTTATCAATACCTTGTGAAATACTTAACATTACATTTGCAAGTTTGACATGATCATGTGGTTTCCCTCTACAATTTTCACAATCCCTCTCTGGCGATGACTTTCCTTTTAGTGTAAAATTCAGAATACACATGTAGAGATGGTTATTTGTCCACTGAGACACATTCATGACTGCAGGACCCAATCCTGTTGATTTCTAGCCTTGGAATACTATTTACCTGTGTCAGAAGCAACAGGTGAACGGTGGCCTGCCAGTTCACTAGTTAGTGCTGAGGGATGAAAGGTCACTAGCATCACTTACCTTCTACGTTGACTAGTAGACTACTGGATTTCCTGCTGTTGGTTTACTACTCTTCTAAATGGTTAACTAATTAATTAGTTAATCAATGACAAAATCAAGTGCAATTTGTCCAATATAATGGAAATTTAATCAAGCTTCTTGATTCTTGAACTTAACATCAGTGTTAAAGCAGAAAACTTATAAATATATAAAAAAGAAATCTTTTCCTTGTTATAGAGGTGGCAGGTCCCTCTGAGCTTATATTGGCTGTTCTGAGGATCCCATAGTAGTTAAAGTGTTTTGTTAGGACTAACTTTATGGGAATGTTTGTCATTTTTCTTTAATACTGAATTCCCACTGTACTCAAGTTTTGTTGCTGCTAGCTTTGCTTTGGGCTCAGGGGTTTGAAAAGCCACGTGCTTTTCCCAATACACATAGCCACCAGCTGCTGCTTTTCATAAGACACTCAAGAAACTTCTCCAGAAAGGCTTTTCTGTCTCCTTTTTTTACCATCTTAAAAAATAAGCAGGCCTTGGGAAATGATTTTTTTTTTTTTTTTGAAGGATGTGAAGTTAACAGATATCTGAAGAAGAACAACCTATTGATATTAATGGAAACTGTAAAAACTGACTTTATTCTAAAGCTCAGGCTTTTGGATTACCTGATTATTAGTTGTGTGTGCCTGCGAGTGGAATCTAAAGCCTTTGTCTTACTTCATTCTTCCTTCTCCTCTTTATTTTTGTCTCTGCGGGAGTAGCGTGATAATAACTTGTCAAATTAGAAGCCGTGGAACCTGCAGTGAGTGTAAACACAATTTGAAATGTTCAGATAACATTTTCCAAGCTGTATTTGTAGTGGAGGAGATTAGCAGAGTGACAGCTCAGCCTGAAACTCATGGGTCATGGCTGTACAATGGAAAAGCACTGGCGCAGACAGGCATAGACTCAAAAAGAATGAAATTTTGGTTATTTAATGCAAAATCGCGGACTGACACTGACACATGCATCGGCAAAGATTTCCAGAAAACTGCACACGAACATAAATTCTTTGCATTTGAACGTTCTGTTATATGAACTGCCTCTCTTCCTAAGCTCCTCCCACCTTGTCATGGTCCAAAGGACAGGCTTCAGCCAGTCAGCCTGCATGGATTCATGTCCGTGTAGCCTGCCCACACCCTGCCAACATGATGGATGGTGTTCACAGATGCTCTCAACTTTATAACTTATAGGGACCTTATTTGCATGTGTTCTCATAGGCAGTAAAACGACACATGATGTAGGAGAGCCACAGACATTTTAGTTGTTAAGATATTAGGGGATCTTGTTTCGTAGTGTTCTATTTAACGCATGGTCATCCTTGCCTATACAGCAAAACCAGGAACAGCACTGTTCATTTCCCAACTTCGCCTATGAAATAAAGAGCCATTTACAAGGAACAATATCCAGGCCTCCACATCTCCCTCTATCCTGCCCCCAGTATTGGAGAGATACTATTGAGAGTCCCAAGCACATCAATTTGGGCCTCAAATGACTTTCTCCAGCTGGCCAAATCCTGACAAGCTTTCTGTTCTCCTTAAAAAGAGCCCTTTTATTATCAAGAGAAAGGAAGAAAGGATGAGCAAGGGAAAGGGAGAGAGGGAAGTCAAAAAGCTAATGTCTCAGTGACACCCTTTCGCACACAACAGGGGAAATTTCTGTTCTATAACGGGTTCTGGTTAATTTGAAGTCAATTGGAGAGTTATTAAAAGGATCTGAATGAGCTGTGCTGAACTTGGTCAAGGGCAAAAAACTCACCCTGGTTTCTGTATGCAACAATAGATACAGTTCTGTCACCTTCAAGCCAACTTGAAAGTTTTCATGATTTGTCTATACATCACTTCTGATATGGCACAGCGTAGTTGTTGTTCTTATTCTAGTCTATAATACTTTTGCAGTTAGTTAGCCCAAAATGCATTTGCCTGCTTTGGCTTTTTTTTTTTTTTTTTTATTTCCAGACTTTCTTGGTTTCTGTGGGGTAAATCTCACTTTTAAGGATTTGCTTCACTTTAAGTATTATTTTTGGTTTATCTCTCAAAGCTTCATGTTGCCTTTGAAATTACTCTGCCAATATGTATGCAAATGTCGACATCCACCAACAGAAATTAGATTTACTGCATTTCCCATATCGTGTGATATCCTTTCTGCGGTCCTCAGGTGCAGGTTCAGTAGTTTAACGTAGCACTGTTTTGCATTACAGCACAATTTACAGTTGCAAGAACAACAAATAACATCAGGCAGACAAAATAACAAAGCAAGCTTCAGAGAAATGGTAGATCTCATTTAATTCTTGTACTCTAATATAGGGTACAAGAATTATAACTATGAATAAACAAACACACACACACACAAGCATAAAGACTGTAAGCATTTATATATATATATATATATATATATATTTATGTATATTGAAAAGTTGAATAAAGAGGAAACTACATAAGGAGGTCAAAAGTAAGGCTCGTTGCTAGGCAACAGAATGAAAAAGGAAGTAGTGGGACTTTACAGTGCTATAGCTTTACAGTGTTCTAGATGTACGACTGGTGAATTGTCTGTGAAGATTTCTCACAAAGTCAGTGGTGCTTAGCAGTGCAGTGGATGAGGAGTTGGAAAAAGTCAAGAGAAGTGCAAGGACTCTTGTGATTCTGTGAGCTGAAACTTTGGCTGAAAATTTGGCATCTGTGACTAGAAGACTTGACTCCTCATTGAATTGAAAGCATATTAGTTATATTTTCAGCAGAAATATATAGTTTATACAAGTGTTGTTTTAGCCAAGCGGAGGGGGGTTTGTAAAAGTAAGGACAAATTGAGGAATGTTCTAAGCCTTAGGCTTGTTATTGGGCATCTATGTAAGGTTGTTACATGTTAACAATATAATATGTTACATTTCCTTATGATAATTAGCCACTTGGACATATTATGCAGGAGAACCTAATTGTCAAGTGCCTTTTTTTTTTTTTTTTCCAGATTTAAAGGTCTTGCAGGGACAGAGTGAATGACGCTAAGAAGCAATACCTGCTGTTTCAAAACTAGTTCTGTTTGGAAGGACATGCACAGCGTCTGATTCGTAACCAAAATGTCACAGATATGTTTGTTTGACCTATTTTGTCAGCAAAATATTAAAATGTTAGCATTTAGTTTTTGCAGCCTACACAAATTATACAATCTTAGTAAGTAATGTTGGCCTTGTAGTTATAGGGTAGACAATATGGTTAGGGAGGTAAAGTTAACATAGTCATTTCAACCAGTTTCTATACTTTCCATTCTATGGCTAATCATTGTAGGAGTTTTTGTTTGATTAAACATGGAGTTCATTCATTCATTCATTATCCTAACCGCTTAATCCCATGAAGGGTTGCGGGGAAGCTGGAGCCTATTCCAGCAGTTTTTGGGTGAAAGGCACGGTACACCCTGGACAGCTCGCCAGTCCATCGCAGGGCGAAGATCTGAGTTGTGGTTCCTGAATCAGATTAAACAAAGAGCAACAAGTCATCTAGTTCATGTTTCAAAGTATTCCTCAGCTAATATAACCAAAATCATCAGCTCTACTCCATCCCTGATGCAACATTACCTGCAGTGTCTAATTCTGGGAGCAGTTCTGGCTGCCATTGTCTCTGCTGTCTCAGCCATGTCCCTTTGAACGCTTTTGTCTCCTTTCTTGCTGATGTCCGCATAAATGCCAGCAGAAGTAGCATCTAACTGATTCACAGAAGTACAACAAATTGTCCAACCCCCAAAGAAAACTTTAACATCAGTGACATAGAGATATGTGAAACATTTTTATAGACTATAGCCAAATACATTCAGACATGTAACATGTATATATGACCTACCTGATTTAGTAAATAAACAAATAACGCCTAAAACTGCCATCTAAGCATCGATGCATACATACAAAACAGACTGGAACAAGTGTGTTTGGCAACTTATGTGTGATTCATTATCATACACACTCATGGTCTGTCTCTGTCCGATACCACGTCAGCAAAGCTACCAGACACCCAGCAAGATATTTTACAACAATGTTGTCATTTTGAAAGTAACCAACAGTGGGGAAGTTAAACACAAGAATTCAAATGACACTGGCTATATTTAATTATCAAATCAAAGGAAAAGCACCCATTTCACACAGTTACTTCTTCTCTGATCTTCTCTGTCTGTGAATTAACATTTGCACTGTTAAGCATTAGAAGACTATATTTTTCATCTGTGCTGTAAAATGTTACTCATAGATGCATGCAAATGTTCATTTCAAGTTGATCTTACCTTTATGTGACATTGAGTAATGAGATGCACAGTGGTTCCCAAGCTGGGGTCTAGGACCTCCCAAGGGGGTCCCCGAAGAGCACAGGAGGTCCCTGAGGCTTTTGAACATTCAGAGTCATTGTGATTAATGTCCACACATTGTCCCTATTTTAAGAAACAGAAGAAAAGTTGTGTGTTATTTAACATTAACTGTTACAGGCCTTTGCCAGAATATATTGTTTATGGTGAAAATCCCACTTTTGAAAGCATAAAACCAAGCATGGTTTCAGCATGGGGTGGGGTCAGGGGTCCAAGGCTTTTCGGTACGTGCATGAAAGGGGTCCTTAAGGAAAATAGGTTGGGAACCACTGCTTACCATCTTCACAAGCTCCTGCATGCTAAATTACCTTCATCTTCCAAAACGAAACTTTATGGTTTTATTTTTTTTTTTCCTTTTAACTCCCAGAAAAAAAACAGCTTTGTATCTTTATTTTTTACAATTGGGATGAACAATAAAGGATTCCTCCTAATTCAGACACAACAGAACGACAGCTCACACTAATCCCTGTCCTTTACGTTTGTTTTAAGATGGTTTCATAGAAATGTTAATGCTTTTAAAGACATGACTTTTAAACCATTATATACCTTGACACCAGGAACTGACGAAGCTGACTGTGCAAGCTGCAGTTTCTGCTTCCTTCTTTCAATCTTTCATGGCTTATTTGGCCAACAAACTAGTGTCATAATGCAAAAAGTCCTGCTACTGCACAGTATATGTGCCCCATGATGAAATGCCTTGGGAAGCAGTTATATACAGAACTCAACCTAATCTTTATGCCCAATACTCAGACAACTTAAAGTTATGGGTTTGTATAATATTGCATTGTTTCCTGTAGATATTGCAGTTGGTGTTATAATACCGTTATATTTCAGTATAAAGAAAAGTCATGCTCTTTGGTATTGAAAGCAGACTACAGCTACCATAATGTGGAGCTATGTAAGAGTAAGTAATGGTTTACGTCAGTTCTTCTGTGGGCTGCAGCTCAAGTCTGTTATTAAACTATATTTGGCAACTTAGTTTCATTGTTTAAGGCTTCTATAATTTATTCATCACATCTGCTGCTGCAGCTGCTCACCTTGTTGGCAAACAGAGCAAAATTAGTCATCATAAATCCCACAGCTTACTTTCCTTTACTTTTTCATCATTTTTTTCCCTATTACTAAACATATCTTTACCTGATATCTTTCTTTGTATCAGACCTTTTTGAGTATTTCATGCAAGCTGATGAATGCGAATTGACAGTGACTGCAATCAGGAAAAAAGATGATTCTTTTCAGCACTTGTTAACCACAAGTTTTTACAAGAAACAAAATGTAAATTATTTGGTACTTCTCGGGACTTCATATTTCTTTGGACAGCCAACCAACCAAATTGGGGCAAGAAAAAAACAAAGCGGTGGGGACATATTCCAAGTTTGGCACTGAGATTTTCATTGGCAGTTTTGTAATTGCTGAATGGCAGACAGACATGATGCTTCTCTGGTTTGCAGACCATATGTCACATTCTATTAGTCTCACTTGTCTGTCTGTCTATTTTTGTTTCTCTCTTTCCACATTCCCACTTATAACAATGTGCATGGGTACTTTTTTTACACTCTGGGAGATATCTAAACCTACACTACATGTGCCTTCTTTTTTAAATGTATACATATACCTCAGGATTTATTTTGTTGATGAACTAATATGTTTTCATTCAATCCGAAATGTTATTGAACTTTAAATCAGAATCTGTAACAGCAGAATGATCTGGTTTATCTTCCTTAGAATAATTGCAATATTATATAATTAGTCAAACATATTAAAAACAATCTGTAATGTATTTATTAGTTCTACCTTTTAAGAATTGCAGCAAATAGGATGCTCAAATTGACAACTAAATTCTACTTTGGCCTCTCACTGTTTTGTTCAAACTTTCATATAAACCCAAATATTATATCCTCATTATGAAGCTCAAAAATGAAAGAAAAACTGAATTAATTTGCAAAAGTGAAGCCAAGCAAGAACTATAGTAATGTAGTGAACCAGGAAAGCCATGGCCTTGTAAAATGCTGAATGTTCTGTGCAACTGATATTTTCCAAAGAAACAGAAGGTTTGGGACTTGATTTTCACTCCATTTTCTACCTGGAAAAGGTCAAACAAGCATATCCTTAATGATCCAGTACAGGCCTCCACTGGTACCTCTCTTCTGCCTTGCTGCTGCGTGACTCAAAGAGGTGACCTCTGTCCTTTAATGATCCAGGTAGAGGCTCATCCATCTGCTCTACCAAGAAACCAAGAATAACATCTTTCTTCAGCTTTGTTCTTGGTCCATGAACTACTTAATATACTCAGTGATGGTTGTGATCTTACCTCTCTAACCTTGGTCACGCTTCTAAATGCTTTATGCTACGTAGTCCTGGAAGCTCAAAAAAGGTTTAGCTTCGTATTTCTGAATGTTTGTTTAAGTCCAAGTTCATGGAAATATTTAGTATTTCAAATTCTTAGAGGTGCAGTGTAAAAAACTGTAAAATGTCAAAGTAAGAACCTAAGAGAAGCATGAATTGGAACTATTCAGACCTATTTAGTACTATTCAGTCTTGTTTTATTTATATAGTTCCAATCCACGATAAAGTAATCTTAAAGCACTTTACAGACACATTCATTTCATGAGAAGTCCTTCTGATCCAGTTAAAACAAATCCAAATTAGTCCAGTTTGTAAAGACTCTTTATACTGTGTTCAAGAAACAAATAGTGATTAAAAAAAAAAAGAAGACCTTGTTATACATCTTTGAATATTCTTTTTAATCCATCTGGAGCATGCACTGGGTTGTGGGCAACAGTGGAAGGAAAAGACTCCCTGTTAAGAAGAGAAAGCTTCCAGCAGAACCTGCTCAGGGCCAGGAGCCATCTGTCTCTATCAGTTGGAGGTGGAGGGGGCAGGAATAAAGGGTCAACAAGTTTCACTGCTTTTTGCCAGGGAGACAGCTGAGATAGAAGAAGAGAAATACAAGTTAATACTTTTATACGTAAATTTATACATGGAAACAAAAGATCACAGAGAAATAAATGGAAAAAAGTACTCAGTGCAACATGGGATGTTTCTCTGCTGCCTAACCACTGGGCAGCATCACAAAGGGATGGCAAACTCGCAAGATTTGTCAAAAAGGAAGGTTTTAAGCAATGACCAGTGGAGATTAGTCATAGACATCACAGGTTAATTGGACCACCACTTTTGACTGATTGATGTATTGTGCATATAATTACTCAGGTAAAGGAAAACCATTGATATGGACCAAACAGAATAATGCATTCATACCTGCAATTTACTCTTATTGATTTTCCCCAACTGTGCCAATTAACAATATGTGTCAGATATTACACAAACCACTCATTTTCAGGCTCAACCTGATCATATCATGCTCACAAGTAACCACAGGGAACCAAACCTTTATCTTGTAATAACGGGTAACAATAAGTGGTTTTCTCAAGGATAAAAAAAAAAAAAATTCTCAAGATAAACAAACCTTTAATGGGAAAACAATCTTTATGATATTGAGATAGCAGGACTGTTAACTTGTTATCTCAAGATAGCAGCATCAAAACAAACAATTGCAGGCATGGCACTTCTCTACAAAAATAAAGAAAAAAATATATACTTTTAGATTAAACATATTAATAGTATTACTGGGGAATTTAGAAGATAATTCATTTCCCGGTAAATTTCAGCCACTCTGTTATGCAGCTGTGATAGAAAGTAAAAGAAAGGGCAGAAGGTAAATGCATTCAAAGTAAAATAGTCTCTGTCTAACACTGTTTAGTGGATAAAGAGCAACGGTTGTTTGCCATATTTAGAAAGAAATTATCTGTAGGCTACTCTTCCTCATTTGCATATAAATGAATAATGGTAAACTGTGAAAAAAGAGAATGACTTTTGGACAGGGAGTTATGGAGGGGTACAGAAAAGGGGGGTTATATGAAGATTTTGATTCTTCATGCATTTAGGAACACGATGGAAGAAAGTGTGATCAGGTTGGTGTTCCCATTGCAGGCAGTCATAAATGCAGAGTTGTGTGACATAATACAGGTGCAATGTTTCAGATTTCATGAAAACTTTGAAGCGCTTTTGATACAATACAATTAAAAATGATTACTTTACAGTAAAAAAAAAAAAAAAAAAAAAACTAGTGTTAATATGAATCAATGCCTTGTCAAGTCTCAATGAACCACACACATAAACAGTCAGATATAAACTTAAGCCAAAAATAAGACCTACCATTTTTGCAGGTAATCTAAAAGTTTGTTTTCCTCTCCATTCTGTACATTTTTCTCCATATTGTATGGATATTGCATCTAGCCTCAGCATTTCAGCTGGTATGTTGCTGGTACGGACTGGTAACTAGTCTTACACTTTATGGACTTAATCAGAAGTCAGTTAATGTCTAATATTTTGATCTGATTGTGCTGTTTATGCACACCTTTTCATATAAAGAGCATTTTAAATAGCAGAATATTGTTGGGTTTTTTTTTAAGCTGAAAAGAAAAACTTCAACTACCATTGAACAAAGGTGAATGAATAAGTAATTGCACTAAGTCAGCCTCATCACTAATGAGAGGATTTGCAACACACAACTGCTTCCATCATCTGACTTGCTATGTCATAATCATGCAGGTATACAGAGAACCGATTTTTGGATAAGCAGAATTTTCTCACTAATACTCTGCTAATACCCTGGCAGTGTGTCATTCCTCTCGCACAGTATTTCCTACTTAATGTGCATTATTTTCATATCTTATTTTCATCACTGTATTTGTGGGAGGATTAATTCTACAAGCAGAATCCTCTCATCCATATCTAACCACTTACTATAAATAGTCCATTCTTTACATAAATGTCTCTTCCAAATGAATAAGTTTTAATAAAAGTCAAATTAATATGCATTTCTATCCACATCTGTCATACAAGTATTAAGATTTAGGATACATAGGGATAAACAATTTGCAGAACTCGTCCCCTAGTTGAGTGCTATTATACAAATGCGTTAGATTGCTGCCACCATTTTAAAATACATTTAGGTCTCCATTTATTTGCTATGTCTGTCCACTGCACTTTGCCATTTTTCTATCAACTCAACCACATTGGCCAAGCACAAAATCTTTTTTATGGGTTTTTTTTTTATCACTAAATGAATGAATTGTTTGTGCATTTTATTTACAACACATTTATGTTGAGCAAGATTGACCTATGTGAAGTTGTAGATCGTAGGATATAAACAGGTATGCAGAGTATGTTACAGTGGCTGGAGGGAGGTGGACCCAAATGCAGGAGTCGGGGCGCCAGTCTACAGAACTCAGGTTTATTCGCAGGGCAGAGCAACAAAATGACAATTAACAGAATGACAATGAACCAACAAACACAACTGAAACCGAGGGGTATAAATACACAGAAAAACCAAACAAGAAACAGGTGAAGCAAATTAACTAAGTGAACGCAGGTGAACTCAATGACCGGGAAATCAATAAAGCTAAACAAACAAACAAGGGAACCAAACAGGAAATACTACCAAAATAAAACAGGAACCCAGAACCAAGGAAAAAGCAAACCACCACATCATAACAGTACCACATCATAACAGAGTATACCCAATTATTTATAGTATGAATTAGGTGAACTCACTTCTGAATGCCTCCATTAGGTTGATAGCGTTCAAAATATTGCTGCAAGTCAAACTTGTTTCCTTGGATAGCTAAAGCAGTCTTGGCGCCTTTTCTAACTGACCGACTAGTACTCGCTTCCTTCATTGGATGTGTTGCTGAGGTTGAAAGGTGTGTTGATCCTTGAGTATCTGGTGCCGTCCATTGTCAATTTTGTGCATGAGACGTAAATGTTATGCAATGTTTGCATAAGGCTCTCTAGAAGATTGAGCAAGCAGAAAAATATGTAGTTTGGCAGACTTGTTTGTGTAAATACTTGTCATGTTTTTGCCACCCTGATTTCCTGGCGCTCATCATTGATTACTCGATCCACCTGCTGGCTTCCTAATTGCCTCTGCTACCTCATTCAGTTCACCTGGTTTCCTTTTCTCTCACTGCCTACTTAAGCTCCCTCCAATCCCTCCTTTTCTGCCAGATAATAATCAGACCTATGTCTAGTTTTGTTCCAGCGTTCTACGGATTGTTCCTCAGTTGCTGACCCTCTGCTTCATGCCCCTGGATTACCCTCCTTGCCTTGCCCTCGACGGATACCGCTACCTTTCGGATCTTCTGGTTACCGACCCTGCCTGTCTTTGGATCTCTGAGCCTTGTCTTTGCCTGGATGAGTATTTTGCCATCCTGTTTACCTCCCAGCTGTTGCCTGGTTTCTTCTGCAGACCACTCCCCTGGACTGATCTTCTATTCATACTCCTCCACCAATAAACTGGTCATTTGTCCAGAACTCCCTGTGTGTGGCTGAATTATGGCTCCTCAGGGTAACTCATTACAAATACTACAATGTCAGCAACCACTGGCCTGTGTTTTTAACATTTACCTGCCTGTATTTCTGAGAGTAAGTATGAAACAGTCATCTTAGATGCACAAAAATATATTACAGTTTGGAAAAACCAGTGATGGGGCAGAGTTTGGTAGGGTTATATATTCTTCAAGCTGCTTACCTGCTGTTTTGGTTTGCTTAATATTATAAAGCAACAAATATGGCATTTGGAATACTAAAACAATAGAGTTGCTAAGAAAATTAACCTGAGTCTCCCAAAAAGCAAAATTCATTAACAAATCACAAATCTACCAATAAGGCCAATGAACTATATAAAAAAAAAAGACATTTACTTATTCCGTCAATGAAAGATTGGACTGCTGATGTTGCAGCAATTTTCAAGATGACAATGTGTTTTACAGTTACAGTTTTTACAGTTCACTTTAGGAAAGATGTGTCAACTCAATGGCATTAAAATGGTTGAATCTCCATGTGGTGTTTCCATAGTTTCACCCAGATGCTGTAGTTTTCTTGTGTGAGTGAACAAAATAATAAATGCTAGCTCACTTGTGACAGCTCAGTTTCCAAAATGCATGATTATCTCGCTGCCTCACCCTTTAGCCAGTGAGCGGGAAGTGATTGCAGAATCTGCACCTCTTTTTGGCTAATTTAATTTCACAATGATACTTTGCCGTTGAACTCAACCAACAGAAGAGAAGTGACAGAATACAAATGCTGATGAGCCATTTAGAAATGTCTTTATGGTTATGGACCATTTAGAACAGGGGTTTCCAGATCTGGTCCTCAAGGGCCACAATCCTGCAGGTTTTCCATGCTCCATCCCTGCTCCAACACACCTGGCTAAAATGAATAAGTCCCTATGGAGAACTTCATTGGCTGTTGGATCCTATTAATGTGAGCCAGGTATGTCGGATACATCAAAGACCTGCAGGACATCGGTTTTCAAGGACCAGCTTTGGACACCCCTGATTTAGAAGTAAAGAGTAGATTCTCTCCTACTACTACTGTGCCACTTACTGTACTACTTTTTTACACTTAATGTACACAAATTTAAGAAGTCAGCAAACCAACTACAAGCGTCCAAACTCAGAGGAACTTCTTTTGGCTAAGAAGTCGCAGGTGGTGAAGTACAAAGACAGCTGGAATTCAGCAGGTTCAGATACTGCTCGTCTTCAACTGAATTGAGAGGATGATAGCCAATCAACAAGCCAAACACAACAAGCTTATTCTTAATTGAGCACATTGTGAAGGCTATAATGAGAGTGATCTTCAGATATAATTTGTATCTGTGTAAAGGACACTTAGTACCACTTGTGGGAATTGACTAATTTACTAAAAAATGATAAGGTGTCGTTTTACCTTGTCCGACCCTTACCTCGTTTTCTGAGTTCTTTGTCATCTTTCATGCACACACTTGTAAACCAGAACAAGGAAGAAGCCATTGTTTATAATTTGTCAGTGCCAAAGCAAGCTGATCATGATTATCATTCTTCAGTCTTTGCTTTTACTTATTATACAATGTGTTTATTATGTAAGGTAATCTGTTTCATATGAAAATGAATTCCTCACAACAATGCATCAATATAGGAACCACTCATTATTCTACAGATCAAGTTGAATCCCCTAAATAGTAAGCAGGAGTGGAGGAAAAAAATCTAGAAGGATGAGTTGTATGGTTAGGAGGATGGAGATGGAGTCATGTACACATTGTAAACTGCGGAGTGGGTGGCAACTGAGGAGGAGAGAAAGAAAATGAGACAGTTAATGAGAAAGTTATTAAGTATCTGTATCCATATATAGATCATTGAACATCTTCTTGGCCTGCAAGAACCCTGCCGCCCACCCAGCATCTGATAATTACACTTCATTAGGAGAGCAGGTAGAGGTGAGAGAGGAGAGGCTGACTGCTGAGGGCAACTGGAGAGTGAGGGAAAGCATGTAAGTAGGAAGCACAATGGAGCAATATAATGTTGCAAAGGGATCATGGGAATATGATAATGAAGGGAAAAGAAGTAGGAGTTTACTCAGGTGACACGGAGCCCACTTTGTGATCTGAGACTAGGGTTGTTGTGAGTGTGCATTTGTTTGTTTGTGCTGCTCCGTGAGTGTGTATGTGAGTAAATTTATTCAAGCTCAGGGGTCTGTATTTATTGGCTCGGTTTAGTGTCACACAAAGACGGACAGGTTTGCCCTGATGCAGAATGTAATAAGGTTTCTGTGACACACACACACACACACACACACACACACACACATATGCCCATATCCTGTAACTCGACATTCCCACCTTGGTATTTTCTTGCACCAGCTATACTGTACCTATCCCCTATACATCATGTGACGTGGCAGCTTTAGAGTAACACTGGTAGGTAAAAGAGTGCTGCAGATTGCAGCGCTGCAGTAAAATTCCTAAGACTGACAGCCACATGGGAACATGCCCATATGGAAACATCCTTCACAGCACAGGCTTGTCGAAGAGTGGCTGAGCAAAATCGCTACAAATCCTTGATGTCCCAGAAGTGCAGGGTGGAAAACGGAGAGATCCTCTGAGTGTGTGTAGTTATATGTGAGCTGTCAGCAGAGAGGGAGTGAAAGGTGGGGACTGCAGTATTCCTCCAGCGGGAAGCATTGATTTTCCGGCCTAGCATGGGGATGTGGGAAATGTCAGACTCTAATTGAGTTGATAAAACCGTTTTGAGTCTCAGACGTAAATATGGTTTACCCCCACAAAAGGCCACTGCATCAGACAACTCCCTTTGGGATGTCTGTAAAGAATGAAAGGTCTCCTTATTTGTGCATGTGTTAGCATGTACATGTTTGGGTGCATGTGGAGTTGCTTGGTCAATGGAAACGATAGGTATGCTGCCATTGGATAAAACATTTTGTTCATTGTTTATCAGAGGGACAGCTTGTTAAGATGAGCAGTTTTTTTTGTGGCAAATGGGGTGTAATGAATACTTTGAGCCTAACACCAAGGTCACATCCATTCGCAGTGTAGAGGGTGATAAAAAGATGAATGAAACCTCTGTCGTTCTTTTTGATTAGCAGATTGATATTCAGAGAACTTACTTCAATGGAAACTCACCTTAGACTCATTATCTTCATATTTTCTTCTAAAATAATAACAGAGAAGGATTTTTTTTAAAAATATTTTCGGTCATATAAATTCTTTATCATTCTTCTGAAAGGTCTGTCTTCAGTACTAGAATTATTGCTAATAATGTTAAAGAGGCACATCAGTTAAAATGAGCAGGATTCATTCTGTAAGGAATGAACAAATGTGAGTACATACATGCCTCTTTGCATCTATAGGACTCTGGTTTGATCATTAAACGTGTTGATTTGACAGCATTTCACACATCATCCCATGAACTCTCATGCACACACACTCTGTTTCTCTCACATTCATATGTGTGGAAGCGCACACACATTTTGTGGCAAAACCTACTGGTAATTACTGACATAATTAGGCAGACAACCATTCGTATAGGGAATGCTCACTGATGAAAACACACACACACAAAGACACACATTACCTCCCTGGTAATTAAGAGTATTAATTACAAGCATAGCTGTCCCTGTGAGGCTCTGTATCACTCACAGACTGGCACACAGCAGGGTTCTTATTACTTTATCTCACCACAGCATCACTACTTCTGTCTCCTTCTTCCAGTCTCTCCAGTTACACTTGCATATTCTCGAATGCACACCTGCTGGATGAACAAATGTTAGCAAATTAGTCAGAGACTGATAGCTGACCATAGGTTAAAATCCAGCGGCTTTGGACATGAGAGAAACTTGCTTTCTGGAATAAGAACAGACCCCTATGCCTGAGGGGGTTTTAGGTCTTTGATTTTTGTCAAATGTCTTAAAAAACTATGCCCTCGGGCCCACTCCCTCTTTTCTTCTTCACCTTGTTATGCTGTAGCAACTGAAGTAGGACCACGTATTGAAAAGATCAAACTAGAGAGATACTGCTTTCCTTTTTCTTGCGTGTGGTATGTTTCATCGCACATTCTTAAGCTATACTCTTCTTTCACCGTTGCGCAACCTATTCAGACATCTTGGTTAAACTACTTTATGAATGATTGCTGAGCTGCAGAGCTGTTAAAAAATGAATAAAAAGGACATTTTTCTTGATAGAGCTTGAGGCATATTCCCAATCCATGAGCAAACCTTGTAGCAAGAGACGGTGCTGTGGTAAATCTGCAGCATTTGAAGGTGCCTGGCATCATTTTGAAGATATTTTACAGTTAATTCCTAAATGTCACAGTGGTTGCATGTTTGAATATTGCCTGTGAGTGTCTAAGCAGTCTCCGTTGAAGCCAAGGTTGCACACACCCTGAATGTGTGTGCAACATCAAGATAGTGGGAGTGGGATAATATATATATATATATATATATATATATATATATATATATATATATATATATATATATATATATATATATATATATATACATATATATATATATATGTGTAAATCTATACTTTGGTTTAGTGCACAACATGAAAGAGTTGACCGGTTTGGCTCAGTGTGTTGGTACTAGTACGAGTACTTTCCTAATAAATAAGAAGGCTTATTGTAAGTGGTTTATGACCTAGTGATCTTCACCTCATTTGGCCTTAAACCGTTGTGTGAGGATGTGTAATATTTCTGTTCAGCTGTATAAAAGTAAATTGTCTATAACAACATAAAATGGACAGAAGCAAATGCCATCAAAGACACTGAAAAGAATATCATGACTGATTTACTCTGAAATCACAACAGACCAAAGCCTACGGCAGAGCGACTCAATTTGGTTCTACCTGGGCCGCAATCCAGGTTTTTGTTGTGTCCTTGCTCATTCACAGCTGGCTCAAACGAATGAGTCTTTGTGAAAAACCCAAGTAGCAATCAAAAGTTGTTTATGCAAGTTGTTCACGCTTCATCTGCAAGAGGCTCCAAAACAGGGCAAATGCCCATAGACTCACATGTTAATAAGGCCAACTTCACAGCAGAAATAAACATGTTTACAGCCTGCAACATAAAAAACATTTTAGGTGTAATAGGTCAGGTTTACCTCCATGACAACTGTGGAGGGAGTAAATGTTTTTATAACTCATCCGTTTATAACCAATTTCATTTTGAAATTTGGCAAAATAGGGGGTGTGTCCTTTTGATTGACAGGTAGCCGATATCTGCTACAAGAAGGCAGAGCCTACCTACATACGTTAGCTGGTTAGCTCCAGTTAGTTCCAGTTAGTTCCAGTTAGCTTTGGGTTTGCTTCATTAGCTCTTAGCTACAGGTAGATTAGAGTTTGGTTGACGTCAATCATCCACCCCTACGCTGTATCGCTCCATCGCTTTGCCCATTTTTATATTTTTGGGAGCGATGGCACCTGTGACACTGCTAAGATGGTGGGAACTGAGCTTCAGTTTAGCTCTTCAGAAACCTACGAGTGATGTAATGGAAGCACCATCCATCTTTTATCTACAGTCAATGGCAGAACTTGATAGGCAGTTAGATTCATTTAATTTTATTCAAGTTTGTTGAAGCAGGAATACATTGAAAACCGGTTAGATTGCTGCCCTTATAGGACTGAATTGAACATTTCTGATATAGCCTGTGGTATGTGTTTATATGTGTCAAAGTTACAATGCCCTTCTTTATGTGCTCAGACAAACAGAGGTGTATTATTATGTATTAACTTACTGCATTCTTACATCAGTGGTATCCTTTGCTAAATACCTTTCTTCTGTCTGTTTGTGTGTCTCTGCAGTGGACGGTTGTACAGATTGGTCAGTGGACTACCTAAAGTACCGGGTGCTACAGGGTGAGCCAGTGCGGCTTAAGTGTGCTCTGTTCTATGGTTACATCCGGGCCAACTACAGCCAGGCACAGAGTGTGGGTCTCAGCCTCATGTGGTACCGCAGCTCTGGCCTTGGCCACAGCGACTTTGAAGAGCCAATTTCTTTCGATGGTATTCGCATGAGCAAGGAAGAAGACGCCATTTGGTTCAGACCTGCAGACCTTCAGGATGTGGGCCTCTACTCCTGTGTTTTACGGTAAGTTTCTGTTTCAATGAATGCAACTCAAAAATTGTGACTCAAAAGCCAAGCAAGTTTGAGGAGTCTGAACATTTTGTATCGTCCTTGAGGTTTGTACCACAGCGTGTACCCAAGCCTGTTTGAAAAATGCTGATTCAGGTCCAAATCAAGGCTACTAAAGGTATGCGTCATGTGTGAAATTTGTCATAACCATAAAGAGTACAAAGGGTTATAATATCAACATTAACATTAACTTTAACATTAAAGTTTGTTAATTGGACGATGTGCAAAAGTTGGACATACTAAGCAAATTTTTGGACCTTTGGAGATCTATTAAAACAGTTTTTTAGACACGTCAAGAGCAGAAGGCAAGGCTGAAGTTCTTCTCTTTGACAGCAAAGCGCAGCAAGTTTATGAAAATGTTTTAGTGCATTTCAAGTTTGCTGTTTCTGCCTTGATGTGAATGAAAAATGGCAATGCAATATTGCAAATTAAGATCTCCAGTTTTCCTTTTTTTTTTTTTTTTTTTTTTTTTTGTCTTGTCCAGCATTTAAGCAAGCAGACTGATGTTCTGGATGCTGTGTTCTGCTGAGCAAATTTATTTTGCCAAGGGGAACTTTTATAGATGTAATGATACCCTTGTATTTCTTGATTCTTCTTTTATTTTTCCATTTGCTTTGGATAATAGTTAACTATTATTAACTATTATTATTAACTAACTATTAAATAGTTAATAGTTAGTTACAGAGTTTATGCTGCTGGACCTGACCGGAAAGGACAGGAAAGGGGCAGAAACAGAACAGAAAAGAGAACATAAAAAACAAAAAGAGATCAATGCATACACGTATATGCACATACATACCCACCTACATATATATGTATATACACTCACACATACAGTATATACATACATACATATATATAGATAGATATACATACATACATACATATATATACACACAAACATACATACATATACATACATATACACATACATATCCATGCACATACATACAGACATATACATACATACATATGTACACACACATACCCACCCACACACATAAATATATACACCCACACAAGCCAACTCTAGATTCATGGTCCCTGTGGAGAACAAAACCATTGACAATCAGGAGGACCAGAAACTAGCAAGTTAAATCAAAAAGACAGAAAGAGAGGTACCTGCTGTAAAGTTGCTGGATGACTCAGTGACTGTGACACATGCAGAACATTCATGCAGAACATTTAGAGTGGAACGTGTTCAGAGAAGAGTGATCATGCCAATGTGACCCCGCCCGCCTAGGGCTAGAGGCAGGCCAGGAGAACCCAGAGACCCGGGTAACCGACAGTCACCCCCAGGCACAGACCCCAACCACCCCACTCCGGAGCCAGCCATGCATCCGCCCAGGAAGTGGCGAAGGAGGTCCCCAACCAGAGTCCCCCGCAGTCAGGGGGAACAGGCCCCAGCAGGCCCAGGCCGGCAAGGGCCGATCCCACCGGGCCACCCAGGGCAGACAGAGCGCAGGCCCCAGGGCCCCAAGAGCCCGAGAGCAGCCCCCCGCCCCCACAGGCAGAGGGTACAGCCCACACCGACGGAGGACCAGGATCCCCAGACCACCACCTAGCGGCAGGCAGGTCGCACCCCAGTGCGCCAGCTGCGCTCCCCGGGTACAGGACACCACCCCCCCACCACCAAACCACACACACATAAACATGCATACCTTCCCTCCCCCAACACGCACTCCCCTCTCAGCCCCCATCCACACACATCTCCCATCACATACACAACCCCACCCCACCTCTACTCACTCACCCATACCAGGTCACACAAACCCCAACCGACCACGCCCCCACACACGCTCACACCCCGCCACCCCATCCCTCTACTTCTACCCAACCACACATGCCCCACCAAACACCCCTCCACCACCCACAGCCCCCCCACAGACACCCTCACTCCTCCAACACAGGCACACCCCATTACATACAACCCACCCACCAACATACCCCTCCACACACACACACACATCTACTCATCCACACACATCCCTATCCCCTCACCCCCCTACCCACCTATATCCCCAACCCTAATCCCCCCCCAGCCACCGCACCATCCATCTGTAACCCCATACACCTACTCCCACACATCCTCACCTCACCCCTCCATCATGTCCCATGTGAGATGTCCCAGAGGGGGCAGAGGACAGGATGGCCCCAATCAGGGCCCCCATAATTACCGCCCACCACTCCCAGCGCCCCCCCCCCCCCCCCCCCCCCCCCCCCCGTAAAGCCCCGAGAATAGGGGCATGAGAGGACCCTATCGCCCCTGCCTCCCCCCCGCTTATGACTCATTGTGAAATATGTATTAGTTGCAATTAAAATTGAGGGAAGTGCCACGCGGTTTTGGGAGAGGGACCACCTAAGCAGCCCCGCCCACCATACACCGCTCGCCCTTCCCCCTAATCATGTGAGTTGTCAGTGTTTTGGTGTTTTGATGTCTAAGTGTAATTAAAACTGGGAGGTGAGCCGAGGCTGGGTGCAGCGATCAAGACCACCTTGATGGCCTTTCTCACCACCCAGCGCCACGTGCAGACCTCCCAATACCCTGCCTGTGTGTGATGGGGAGCGGGGAGGAAGAGGGGTCGAGGGATTTAAGTCTGGAGGAAAGCTCACCCTCCTCCAGAAGGCGAGCTGCCAGCAGAACTAGGCATGCCCCCCATCCCAGGGCCTCCCAAGGACCAGGACAAGCCAGGGGCAGCCATACCCGTAACCAGAGCCTTCGGCGAATCTAACCAGAGAGTCATCACTGACCCAAGAGGGGACCAACTCACCACACGCAGAAGGGGGGCATGAGGACAAAGAAGAGGAGGGGCGGCAGAAGGGGAATCCCAGACCGATTGTCCACCGCCCCCTCACTCACAGAGGACACCCCCACCTGGGGACATGAAGTCCCCCCTTGTCCACACATCGGCACTTTCACACACATCCGCCACTGTCTCAGCACACACACCTACACCCACACACACACACACACACTTCCCGACACATACAGGTCCACCCAGCCACACATTCAGCCCACCCTCAAAACCATCCTCCTGACCCCCACGTCACATCCAAATCTCCCCCACCCCCATCCATCACATCTACACTTATCCACCAACCCACCACACACATGCACCACCCACTCCCCCATACATACACCCCTGCCCATCACCCCCCCCCCCCACACACACACACACACACACCCCCGTATACATGCACTACCGCCACTCCCCACATACACCCATCACCCCACTCCCCCACACACACGGCACTACCCCCCCCCCCCCCCCCCCCCCCCCACAGATACCACAACACCCCCCCACAAACACACCCACCCGTATACATGCACCACCGCCACTCCCCTCCACACACACATCATCACACTTCCCTACCCACACACATCCACACGCCTATGTACCGCCACCAGTCCTCAACACACACCCCTCCACACACACACATCCCATCCACACTATCAAACACTCCCCACTCCCCAAGTCCCAGGGTCACAACCAGGCACCAGAGCATGTACCTGCCCGCCGCCGCAGTGGCAGGTCCAGGTCAGCCCAGCCCCCCCCGGCACAAGCCGACCCCCCACCCCCAAGAGACAAGGGACAACCCCGGGCACCGGAGCCCGGGACCCCGCCCAGCCCACCCCACGGTGGCACAGCGCCCGTTATGGAGTCAAGCCCGCCAACCCATCACCCGCCAGCGACCTCGCCCTGCCGTCGCGTGGCAACTCCAGCCGCCGGCCCATCCAGGTCCACCGTAGGGCTAGAAACCTAGCAACCCCAGCAGTGGAGCAGTCAAATTCCCCCCCCAGGAGCCCACCACAGACCCACAGCCTCCAGAGACCCCCAACCGGCCACCAACCCCGAGCGCAATAAGGTCACATTCTCCCCCCATACTAAGTGATGGAGCTGATCACAGGGGACCAGAGGGAATGAAGTTCAGCCGACTGATCCCTTGAGGAGGCAGACATCATCTCAATACTGATGTGATCTAATAAGAGATTTCTGAACTGCTGGATACACAGACTTTGTTTGCTTTTCCAGTTTAGAAGGATAGTTTTTTTTTTTGCAATACATAAACTGGTGAGGATTAAGTTTGCAGAATTAAATTCTATGTTAATTTCACCAAAGTGACCCAGTAGGCCCAGTTTGGGGTTTGTAGTGATGTTACATTTGAAGCAATCTGACAGATCTTTACATACCTGAAACCAGAATTCCTGGACAGGTGGGCAAGACCACAAAGCATGGTAGTAGTCAATTGTGTTGCCATTGCAGTGTGGACAGATGTTTGATTGTGACAGACCCATCCTGAACATCCTGTGTCCTGTATAATGAGTTCTATGCAGAATTTTAAATTGTATTAGTTGCATGTTTGAATTCTTAGTCATTGTAAATGTATTTGAACAGATCTGTGACCATTCATTTTGGTCAAAGTTACTGGATAAGTCTGCTTCCCATTTAGAAGTTGGGAGACATATGGAATCGTCTAGCTTTGATAGTAATCTATATATTTTGGATAACAATTTCGGGGGATTGAGATTTAAGAATTCTGCAGCCCTGATAGGTAGCCCTGATCTCCAGTTTTCCAAGACAAAAGGTAGACTACAGTCCTGTGATTGTCATCTTCGCTAAAAATGTGTCCATGTGACTTATGTGGATCCAAGCAGATCCACATACATTAAATGAATATGGCACTTCTAGCTGTCGAGAGTATAACAAGATGCCAAATGGCAGCCGTGCCTGTGACAGTCACAGTGTAAAAATAATATATCTTAACCCTAACTGTGATCTCTTTTTACCCCTAACAAAGTCACATTTGCAGGTATGTTTTTAGTTTTAGTAGCAATGTGTTGACATGCACAATAACCCAAACAAAAGAAATTGTGTACGTAAAGAAAAAAGTCACTTAGCACAAGGATTCATTTTTGCATAAACCATAATTGTTTTCTAATTCTAGAAATGTTTTTCTTTAAGCACAGCCAGAAGATGAGAAGTGTTTTCACTGTCAGAGCAATCTCAAGTCAAACTATAAAGCACTCGGAGTGCAGACCTGAGCCAAGAGAGTGCAGGGTCACTGACCTGAGAAAAATCCTAAAAGTCCCAATAGCCCATGCAGTTACTCCATTCCAACAGTGTATATTTCAGGCTGGGCAGATCACTATCGATTTCCAACATCAGGATAACAGCTGCAAGCTGGGTTAACTGCATTCTGGATTAGCTGTTAGTATATTTAACTTATACAATAATGTCATCTTGTGATTTTTTTTTCTGAATAATTCTTGGCATTATCTGTTGAGTTTGAAGCTGTAATGGAAAAGTATCTCTATATTCAGTAGTTTACAGTGACCCCGATCATCTCCAAGGTGTAATCCCTTGATCCTTTTTTTTATTTCTAACATTGCCTAAAAAAATTGATCCAAATCCATCCATAGCTTTTTGACTTGAGTTCCTGACAGACAGACAGACAGACAGACAGACAGACAGACATATGGACAAATCAACACCTATGAAATCACAACCTCCACATGGGTGGAGGTGACTAAGATGCAAAACTAAAAGAGCAGCATTTATTTGCATCATCCAACCACCCCTATTTTCTCTATATACAGACACTGCGGTGTTTAAAACAACAGACTTGACCATAGTGTTTGCTCTGATGTGGAACTGTTTATATAAGGTGATGCTTGTAGGAGTGGTATGTTACAGGACAGAATTATGAGTCATTTTCTAAAGATATGAGCAAACAACTGATTTGATCGTCTCAGTTGGATAGCTTGTTGAAAACCTCTTGTGATTGCAGTAGAACTCCAGGAAGGAAAAACATACAAAAAGCCACATGTGGGTGAAAAGCATATTTGAACTATCTGATATGTCAGCAAGAGTCTTATTTTCCTTTCTAAATGTACATGTGTCTTTGATTGACCTGCCCTCATGCAACATGCACAATCACATTGCAGTGACTTTTTAACCTTTATAGGAGAGAACATCCCTCAATTATAAGCTCATTTCAGATCCTTATTTCACAAGGACTTTAATAAACCCTGTTAAAGGCAGAAAATATTTGTGTGCATTGATACTCCAGTCTATGCTGTATTTCATTACTGCACAGTGCACAATAATCTGGAAAAAACACTTTCCACTTCCTGTAAATTAATATTACCTTTAATTATTGACAGTTTCTTCCAATAAGTCTTAGCTCTTACTCAAATGTGTGTGAAATTCAAGGAATGACATAAATCTGTGAAACACTGTGCTTATAAAAAAGGACCCCCCAGCTATGTGTTTCCCAGTCTGCTTGCATTAAGGCTGGGGGATTTTGAACATCTCAGAAACCCTAATCAGAACACTGCAAAAGGTTTTCCTCTGAGCTGAAATTAATTCTATCTTATTTTAAGCAAAGGACATTAGTCACATATTGCAGAACACAGAACCCAAACCTTCCCAAAATCTCTTTTTGCTTTGCTAAGTTTACTCTATGCTGTATACCCTCATTTATATGGATAAAAAAAAACAGTCATCATTCTAACACTAAATGAGATAACTTGAGATGCATGAATATTGCTGGGGTAGTTAGCTCCTTTTTCACCTTATTTAAGCTGGTTTTGTTACATGTCATAACACATTGGCTCTTTTGCTAATGGCATTGCTCATATTCGTTTATCATCTCGGTGCATCTTTACAATCAGGTTTCTTTTGTTCAGTTGCAAATCATCATCATTGCCTCCTTCCTCCAGTGTTGGTCCAGTCCTTTGCTCTGTCTCATTATGGTTTTTATTTTCCTGTCTCTGCAGCACCGTAGGCTTTGGTCTGTTGTCATTTCAGTGTAAATTAGTCCTGATATTCTTTTCAGTATATTTGATGGCCTTTGCTACTGTCCATTTAATGTTGTCATAGATAATTTGCTTCCTCTCTCTGTGTGACTCTGTGCTTAATGGAGCTAGAAGATATAGCATTAACTTCATTTATTTTATTTAAGGCAGTAGTTAATGGCAAAATATCCTCTGATTAATTTTTAATCTAAACAACTTGTCAACAGAAAGATAACAGGCTTGTACAAGGCAGCCTGATGTAACATGATCATAGCTTTTTGAATGAATAACAGAAAAAAACTAATGATTTACATTTGAGTAAAATGTTAGTAAAAAGAAGATTTTTATAGTTGACTGATAGTTTGAGCAGCCGTATTTGCACAGTGATTCAAGTGGAGGTCAGCTTTAGGCAGGGGCAAGAGGGTTAACGTCCCTAAACAAACACCTTGCCGCCTCAAATTCATTCATTTGTTTATTTCAAACCTGTACACTTTACACAAAAAACAAAAGGCACACTACATACACCAAAAACAAAAAGCAAACTACATACATCAAAGTGTGTGGTTTAAAAAGGAGTGGAAGAAGTAATGCTTTTAAATTTCCACACCCCTACCCACCAACATTCATCCACACACAACACAGTAACATTATGACAAGGCAAATACACACAGACACAGGCCACACCCTCTCCGGCCACTACCCAACCCTTCATCTGTAATATACATCTATACTGTATAGATGTATATTACAGTAATCAAAGAGCAGAAAAAGGAATGTGCTTTGTAAACTCTCTCCTCTCCACACCAAGTTGTCAGTCAGCTGACAACTTGGTGTGGAGTCCAATGCAGTGGTTTGCAACTCAACAACATCTGGCGCACCAAATTATATTGATAAAAAAAAAAAAAAAGATTGCAAGAGTTAATTGGCATTGCCCTGACACAGTGTTTACAGCACTGTAAGAATGGTCACACTAGAGAGCGGAGAGAGACGCATAGCACATCAGCTGTGTCAAGAGCAGAGGAGGCCAGCTGTGAGAAATTTGCCTGTTTTGCGACAAGCTTTAGCAATAAACGCCATACAGCTCTTCTAGTTCCAGTGGAGTCCTGTGTCTGCTGCTTCTGCTTGATAAAGTGAAGGTAGTTTACTCTGAAACTAGCTAGCTTCTACCCCACTCAGCCTCCCAAGCTCGTTTTGGAGACAGTAAGTTTAACAGTCTGAGTTTTTAGATAGTGGGGACTACAGGCCAGAGCAGTATGGTTACTAAACTGCCAAAGAAATGTTGCACTTTAGGGCCAAAAAATTCAAATTAAATTTAAATTTAAAAAAAAAAAAAAAAAAAAACCAACAGATGGAAAGACTATGAAAATAACTGGTTTTGTTGGGGCTGAATTCTAATGTAGGTGCAGTGTTTAGTTCAGCTGGTAAAGCAGCTGTTCATTACACACAGCCAGATGTAAGGTTCAATCCAACATTTCCCTGTCACACTTTCTCATCTATTGCTGAACAATAAAGGACACTAGAGCCAACACAATGTTAAAAATATAATGATACACTGTAGACTACACAAATAACATGTTTTACAGTTTCCATTTGAATACAATGATATAGTATTTAATACTATAATATATAAATAAATGTGTAAATACAATTAAAAAGAATTTAGTAGGGAAAAAAAAGTTTTAGCTATGACGAGGTCATTTTGACCCGTCATTCATTTGTCAGAAAAATTTTGTCTTGGCCAAATTTAGTTGCCGACCCCTGCCCTAAAAGCTTTACCTGCAGAAGCTTTGGTTTCAGGTGGGGCACCCAAGCTGGACAGGTCTTAGGGTAAAGGCCCGACAAAGTACAATCTATTTCCTGGGAGTTATTTCTATATGTGTATGCATGAATCTCTCTTCACGTTTCCATCTGCCCCCTCATGCATACAATCCTAGACCTGGCCTTGATTTAACTATAGAACAATGACAAACTAATTTAAGGACCTGAACCGATGAATGTTACTTTGAAGGTATACAGTAGCTCTGTTTTGCTGAAGGGGTCATACTGCTGCCGTGGTATGGGCTCACTTTTTCCCTTTGAGACTTGGTTTGCCACAAATCAATACAAAGTTTTTTGGGTGTTTGCCTTTTATCTTATAATGAAACGTTTCCATCCTGATGGAAGCTCTAGGATGGTTGTGTCCTCATTCGAAGGGGGGGGGGGGGGGGGGGGGGGGGGGTCACTGAATGGTTTGATGAGAATAAAAAAGGTTTGAATAATATCTTTGGCCTTTACAGGCTGCACATTTCAGCTGAACACCTTGGAGGTATTAGAAAATGCTGCCTATCACTATCATTAAGTCAGTGAATGAGGGAATATCTTGGGGGAACATTTGATCTTTTTAAGTTTACAGATATTTAAAGAATCATTTCCAAAATGCATGAAACCTTCTGTTACAGCAAACGAGACTGAATGATGGAATAACCCACTGTAATACTCACTGTTGTTTCAGACACTATATTTTCTTGTCTTTACTCCAAGTGTGGGTAATTATAAACTCTTCTGAGTCTTAAAGAAAAGAGATAATTATCAATTTTAAAATATTATTATCATTCCTTCTCTATTGTGCTTTGTGATTTTTATCTTGAAAGGCGCTATATAAATAAACCTTTACTTACTTACTAATTGTACTTGAATTCTTTTCAACCCCCTTTTGTTTTCCCCCTGACCTGCATCTGCGTGCCCAGGCACTGCAGTCATCAGGCAGCCACCACCACACACTTGACTTGACATTTGAGTTGTACAAGTGCAAATGGAAAGTGTTGCTCAATGCTCACACAGCGGCAACATCAACATGAATAAACTTCCCAAATCTTAGCCTGAGGAGGAATCACTATGGTCGTGTTGAGGTAAATATATGACAATAATTTTCTCTGCCAGCAAAGCCTACATTTTCAGGAGATTATTTGGGAACAACAATTTTTATTGATATAAATAAGTTCTGGTAAGACAAGAATTTTGGCAATTAGACTCTTGTCAGATGGCTGGTCTGAGCGAAGCATTTAGAAGAGTTGGAATCAGGACCTAATTTGTTTAGAGAGAACTGGTGAGAAGGCGAGCAAGTCAAAATATTGATTACAAAGTTGCAAAGAAGGGAAGTTCAATAGTATGAGAAGCTGGAACTGGGTCCTGGCAATAACCAACCAGCCAGGAATGCAGGCAGATCTGAGGGAATGGAGCAGCTCTTCTAAGAGCAAGCACTGATGAGGTAGAGAAGAAACATAAAGAGATTTGGTATTATGAATACATGTATGTCTAAGTGAGAGCAGATCATGTGATCAAAACTGAAAAGGGTATCTGTAAGAAAATGTATTTAGCAATAAATGCCACAGCTGCTCTGGTTGAAGGGCTGAGTCTTGTGTCCGCTTTCCGACTGCTATGTAAAATATATGGGGTTAGCTAGCTGCAGCGATATGTCCCAGGTGGAATCATCTGCCTTGTGTTTCTTGACCATGGTCTAGCAGTGAAAACAGGAAATGTTAACATCAGTTTCTGTGGGAATTTGTACCTATAGTGAACATTAAGGGTGTAGCACAAAATTCTGGGCCAGATATACAAAACATCTTAGTGGGCCCATACCATACTATAATATATGACAAAGATCATAAACAGGGATGCACCGATCCACTTTTTGGGAGTTCCGATCCGATACCGATATCTGAAACTTGAATATCTGCCGATACCGATATTTGCCAATACCAAATGTGTTTATGTGAACATTATTGTGACTATGGTTATTAATGCTGTTATAACTGTGTAAGATTTCATTAGGTTGTAATAAATTACTCATCCTTTCTGAAGTTACCTCACCAATACAAATATAATAACATTTAGATCTAACAATTTCAAGTTTTATTTTGGTTTGGCACATTTTACTGAAATACAACTATAAATGTGTGGTTTTGAAACAAAGATCTAGCTTTTATTGCAGTGTTACTCATTGCGCGGCTCGCGAGCCGCATGCAGCTCACTGACTCTTGACTTGCGGCTCGTGAAGCAGCCACTGGCTTTCTGAAAATGCTATCTAAACAAGTCATAATGATCCTCAACCTTGCAGTTCTCTCCACAACAAGAGCTGCAGGCTGCTTGCAAAAACTTTGTTGTCGTAAAGGCCCTAACTGACCCTGTCAGAGTTGCCGGTTTCGGCTCATTTCAGCTGCACTGAACGCCGCCAAAGAGTTGCTCCATCGGTAGCTCCATATATATATATTGAAAAAGAAACACCCACATTCCAGAGGCATTATTGTATTTTCATCATATACTGTTGCATAAGAATGCTATTACTCCATGTAATATTTAGGATAACGATTCCTTGCTAATCAGCGGAATGTTACTAATTTGGCAACGTAGCAGGATACATAGTGTGGGAACGTCTTTTTTGGAGGGTGGTGGCTCTCCTCTTGTCTTAGTATATTGAGTGCGGCTCTTGTTGAATTAACAGTGACGATCACTGTTTTAGTGTAACAAAAAATGTCATATTTCAACATTCAAGGCATTTATTTCTTTTAAAACATGTCCAAAGCATGTCATTAAACACATCAGCGCTGGCTTGACAAGTGTGGTATTGGTTGTTGTTTCGGTACACTTTTATCAATACCAAGTACGAGTACACACGCTTGGGATTGAGCCGATACAGATACTGGTAGGGATGCACCGATACTGGTATCGGTATCAGTGCATCTCTAATAATACATATAACCATAGTTTAACCTTTCTGACCATAGTCCTGGTTCATCTGACTCTTTTGCATTGCTCAGCCTGTCTTCCTGCTGATCCTCTTCCTTCCTCTCCTTAACCTCCTCCCTTCCTTCAGAGCCACCTTCCCTTCTCATTTCTTTTCATAACTTGCATCTTCTGTCTGCCACAAAGAGGACAGATCCAATACAAGCTAGTTAGAATAAAACTTCCAGAGATTCTTTCATTCAAGTCAGCTGCAAATGATTGTTTGTAAAGTAAATTATTTAACTACATAAATGAGCTTATCTTGTCTCACAAGTCATTTAGTACTAATCAAGACATAAGTTCAGTCAAGGTTAGATATTTTTATGAGGAATTAGATCTGACTCAAGAGTACCAATGGTACGAGTTATAATCAGACTGTCTTATTCATTGTTCATAATGGCCTAAAAGTGTGAAATTTCCCTGGCCTAAAGAAAATAATGGTAGATCATTTGCTATCAACATGAAAGATTTTTGGGTATTACGCATTCATTTTTACAGATAACTTGATGACAGAATACTGAAATCACAGAGAAGTATATATATATATACATGTGTGTGTATATAGGGTGGGAGTTCAATGAGGTAATTATTATTGATTAAGTGATAAGTAATAACTGAAACATTAACACATTAAGAGAACGCATTTCATTGCGGAACATTAGTCAATGCATAATTTTTCTGGTACACCAATTACACGTATGCACACATTACTTTTGGTACTTAGCTGCATTGGCGCTATATTTAGTGATGTTTCAGACCCTTCATTGGGTTTATTTGAAGACAAAACAAGTCTCGCATTTTGTTTTTGTTTTTTGTTTTTTTCTGGTGGTATCAGGGACTCTTGGTGAGTAACAATAAAAGAATGTGTACTTTTCTCTGTTAGCAGCAGTGGCAAAGCCCCCTCTCCTCTTCACTTACAAGAATTTGTCAGATTACCTAGACACCACTGAAAACACATATGTAAATATAGACATTGATTTTGATCAGTAACCAACAGAAAATGTTACACAATGTCTTTTGATGATGACTTTTTTTTTTTTCCACAAATGATTGTTAAATAGTCTAAATTTGAACAGTAACGAAATTAAAAGAAAATTTTTTTGCATCACATACCCAAAACAGTGGTAAAGATAGCTCAGATATTTATCAGGTACCTGGTAGCTCAGGTGTTTATTTCCAACATTTTTTAAAAAATAAGTTCATTATTATTGATGAATGTGCCATGCCAAATGAAAGAGCAGGTTGTTAGAAGGTTATGTGACTGATTTTAATTAGGCTTTTCACAAAAGTCCTTCAAATGTTTTTTTGTTTTTTTTTCCTATAATCATATATGAAGGCTCAAGAAATTACCAATGTATCTCTTTGCACTGTGTGCATTTAGTGTGTGAATGGTTATCTTTGTCCTTCTCTGTCTTGAAATTCAAGTCTAATTGTGAGTTTTTATGTGAAGGTGACTTCATTTACATGGTAATCTCCATGTGCCTCCTTTGACTTTCTCTTTTATTCCTTTGCTCTTTCACTGATGCTCTTCCCTCTGCATATCATCTCACATCAGGTCTGTAGCACTTCTTCAAATTCATCAATCTGTCTTTCTCTCTTCTTCATTCCATCACTGCCACAGTCCCTCTGTCTCACCTGATAGATTATTTTTATAACAATTCTACTAATGAGTCAGTGTCCAGGAGTGGGTGAAACCATGCACATTTCCTTTCCATGATTACATTATCCCACATGTTGGATAATAACGTGTGGAGAATTACGGCCAACGTCAGCCGCTGACTAATATCCAAAGCATCTACACTTAAATCGAATGTGACAGATGTGAAAGACACTGCAGGACTGTACATCGACCTCCATCTGTCCATCAATCAGCAACACCATTTACACCTACCCACAATGCTAGAGGGTACCTGTTCTGAATATTTAAGATGTAGAGATGTCTCCTTTTTGGCTCCCTAGAGACTTTACTAGCTCAGATGAATGACCGTGAGAGGTCATCTCTGATCATCTCCCCATTATATCATTGAATTTTTAAATTTGTCTGCTTGCACATGTACAGGCTGATGACAAATTAAAGGAAAAGGTGTAAACCCTTGATACCTACTGAGAGGGTATCCAGTTGTTCCGCTGTGCTGTTGGAAGATTTGCATTTCACTTCTCCTTGGATGGAAAATCACCGGAAATCGATGCACTCTCAAATCTAAATGATCACTTTTATCCATAATGAGACATCTCTGTCCTGCTGGAAGTCGTCTCATCAAGAGTTACTAACCAAACTGGATTTAAATGTTGTTTTGATTTAAAATTTAATTATTAACTGTCTTGTTTTGGGGGTGCCGTTTGTACTTCAGGGCTTTTTACATGCAAACGGGACAAAAATATAAAGATATCACACCAGTCTTAAATTCAAATAATCTTCATATAAAGAAGATAAGTGTGTCATTGCACACTTCTTAAACTGAAAAGAACATAAGGCATCAGTGACATTTAGAGAGCTGCTGGCTATAACTACAGATTCATTGGCCATAGATGCTATTACATCTACACATGCTTGCATGGGTTTCTTGCAAAGTTTTTGTCCACTGCTTTCACCACATAGTCAGTGAACAAAGTCAACAGACCTTAGTGAGAAAAGATGCTGCTTTATAGAACTTAAGGTTGTTTTGGTACTTTAACCCTTTGAGGTCCTGTTCTACCATTTGGTGTACGTAAATTTGCAGTTACTTTGATGAGTTTCTCTACAAAATTGTGGAAATAAACCTGCCGGAGTCATTTCTTGGTTTGGGTATGTGAAACCCAAACTAAGTGTTTGTTATTACACTACTAATTAAAACCATTTCTCTGTTGCGGCATTATTACTAACTTATTTCTTTTTAACATCTCAGTCATTTGCTACAAAACATTTATTTTGTTTATTCTTGTTCAAAACCAACAGAAAAACATAGAGAAACATTTTTGTTAGTGTGAAAGTAAAAGAGTTAAATATATCCAAGACTTTTCAATGTTTACACTTAAATTCATTTAAAAATTAGTTTAGTAAGAGAGTTAGAAAAGTAATAAAAGTTTGAAAAAAAAATCTAGTGAATTATGGCTCTGGATCTGGTAACTTTTTTATTACCTTCAGCTTTATTTGTTCCTTTCAAAATATATATCTGACTAGATTTTCACTTTACATTATTATCTTTTAGCATGAACTTTGAGATTTCAGCCTAGTTCGTGTTTCAGAACCAAGAACAGTTCTCCTGCTGTGCGCAGGTGCCACGCTGATAATAATGTAATTACAGCCATTTATTAACTTCCTTCGCTTCCTTCTACTAATGTTGTTATTGAGTTTCAATATGTAATGATTTGTTGCAATGACCATTTTCTTCAGGGGTAGCAGTTCACATCCAGCATTCCACTGCGCTGCAGGCATTTTTACACACCTTATTAAGACATTTTATGTTGCTTCTTCCTATCATCTATCTGTAGGTGCCCATGCTTGTGCGGCTCACAATATGTTGGTATTATTGTATTTGCTCTGTAAATAAATATATAGTCTTGGAGCGCCCTGAAAGCCTACAGCATCCCAGCTTCCCACTATGTTCCCTCCAGATAGGAGGTATTGAGTCAATAATGTCAGAATTCAGCAGTAAGAGGGCAATACTCTATTGCAATATCTTGCATCTAACTTTTTGTTCCAAATCCCCTTTTAGTCTTCATTGTTGTGGATGTATACAGTATCTTTTCTCCTCTTTCCAAGTAGCTCTTCTCCCTCTGCTCCTCTTGCTGCTATCTGCAGCCAGTGTTCCTCAGCTACACAAAGCTACATTTGTCTTTTAAGTGTGTGGGTGTGTGTGCTCATCTGTGTGCATGCATCTGTATTTTATGGCCCCAAGGGTTCAGAGGTGTTTATATGAGAGAGGTGACTCCCTTATTGCTTCCATAACCTGAGTAGATCATATGAAACCCTGTCATTTACAGTAAATGGGAGCATCTGGCCAGCTGTAAATGTAATGTAATGTAATGAAATGAAATGAAAGCCCACATGGCTTTTCTCACAACCCTTTGACCAAGTCACTGACCGCACCAGGTTGGGCAGGCAACAGATGATAGAAACACAACCAGACATACATTAAAAAGTATGTGTACTTTTTGGGTCATGCTATTCTTCATTATATGGAGGCTGCTGATGCTGCTTTCACATGCTTTCATTACCTTTAGATCCCATTACTGCAGAAGCATCCTGTATGATTCATACACTCCAGTATAACCAGAACTCTGCTTACTTAACTCCTGTAGCACCTTCACTGGCACATTGTTCCTCATCCAGAGGATCTTTATTACCGTCAAAAAGCCTGCTATAACCAGGCCTCCTCCTACCTTACTCATCTTATCTTTTTTCTTTTCACTGTTGCCTTGTAAAAGGACCAGGATGCAGGATTGAATCCAAATCAAGATTCGATGCAATATGTTGGTTTTGGCCAAGTTTTTCTAAATCCTTCTGATACTCTAGTCCTTTAACCCTCAACATTTTATTTAAGTGATTAAAGACTGACTTCACAGCTGGCTTCAAGTCTGAGTTCTTGACTACTCAGATTTTTTTTTTTTGTTGTTGTTGTTGTTGGTTTTTAACAGCTGTTTGAAGTCGATTGCTTATGATGAAATGAGCTATTAATGAGATAACCCATTACTAAAACAAGAAAGCTACTAATGCTGTTAGTAACGCAGTCCCGTAATGACAGTTATTTCAATGCCATTGTTTACATCGCTGGGTTTGGTAGGACCCTTGCAGGCACTTTTTTACTCCTGGAACTCTTTAATTAGCTTAATCTGGGATTGCAGAATTTCAAGATTTCTAGAGCTGAGGTGATATTTAGCACAAAGAGCTTTACACATTGAAAAGCAGCCCAACCCCTACTTCAAATGCCCCCTTACCACCCCGCTACATACACACACTGCATACACATACATATACATGTATGCACCAACAGAATGTGCACAAAACATGTAAAAACAATAAATAGATTAACTTTATAAAACTTTTGGCAGAATACAGAGGATCAAGGTCAGGAAACGCCGTCTCAGGAGGTCGCCTGCACCTTTGAGCAATGGCCTACATTTACTGGGTTTAATTAACCTTGGAGGGTTTTATAGGATTTCAAAATCTTGTCAAAACCCTTTGTGTACGTTATCATACAAACTAATCTGTGCACACATGTAGTCTCATGGTGTAAGTGTAGTAGGGGACACCTTGTCACAGCCAATAGTGGAATGGCAGGCATTGTGGGATAGCACTGTGTCACAAAAAACCAACAACATGAACAGCATGAGGGACAATCATTATTCTTTCCTAGATAGCATGCTAAATAGCTCCATAGTGTTGACGGTTGCTGGGAAACAAGTGGGGCTGATGAGCAGTGAGGACTGACTCATTGTGACGATCTAGCAGCTTTCTCTCGCTTATGAGACCGTCTCGGCATTTGTCTATTTTCTGATTAGCATTCCCTGACTACCCCCATAAATCCAGCAGTGGTCATGAGCATTGACTCAGTAAAGCTGCTGAATGTGTCATTATCGCTATCCCTTCAAACACAGAATGGGCTGAGGAGGGCAAAGAAGAAATGGAAAATATCCTGAAGGATCACACAGTGAACATGACATCCAAGCATGTAATAAAATGGATCTTTTTTTTTTTTCGTTGTGAAATAATTCAATTAAGAAAAAGTCATGTCTGTGTGATTGCATGACTCTAACGTAGCATCAGTGCTGTTAAAGCAGCAAAGTGAAAAGTGATAATGGCCGTTACAGTGCAAATCATAGCCTAGTGGTAATGAAGATCTCTCCTCTGTACCAACAGGAACTCCACATACTGCATGAAGGTGTCCATGTCTCTGACCGTGGCTGAAAATGACACAAACCTTTGCTACAACTCCAACATGAGAAGAACTGAGAAGGCTGAGCTCAGTAAGAGTAAAGACATCCTCTGCCCTGATATTGATGACTATGTTGAACCTGGAAAAGATCCGGCCATCACGTGGTACAAGGTGGGCTTTGCTAACTGACTAAAAATCTTTATTGATTTGATATATTTCACATCTATACTTGCATGTGATTTGTGTGCTTGCCTCCAGGTTTGTTGGTAACTAAATGCTGCTGTTTTTTATTTTAAGAGGAAAAAGTAACTGTGTATGTCTGTGATTATCCAAACAGGAAGCTTTCTTCAGTGGTTCATTGGTTTGTTTTTGTCTCATTTCTTGGCTGTTTATTTTTAAATCCCTTGTTGGAAATGCAGTTCCAGATCACTTAGGCAGATTATGTATGGAGGCAATTACTTAAGCTGCATTTGCAGTGTTCCTCACCATTGTGAGAGCCATCGAGAGAGAACGAGAACTGCGCAGAGGGCAGCTGTAGTGATGACTTTCATAATGAGCACCAAACTTCTATGAGAATAAAACTGTGCAATATCATTCTGTGCCCTGTGGGAAGAGTGGATGCCCTCCAAATGCTCCTGCACCCTGATCTTTATTCAGCACACACCCCTTCCTCACTCACCTGGGTTCTTGCCTTTGTCAGGTCAAGCATGGCCTGCGGACAACATAGTGCATCCCGACAAAGGGCTCAGGCCAGACTAATCACAGGCAGATCAGCAGTAGATTAGCTGACTGGGCTTGACCTCTAGGTTTTTCTAGAATTCAATTATGATCTGGGTAATGACTGGGAGTGCTGGGACCCAGAGTTATTTGGACCACTGCGGAGCCGCTGTGATTGAATTCAAAGGTTGCCGGGAGCAACGATGGAATAAAATCCACCAAGCCATCGTTGTTCCCGCCAGAGCACCGTGGAGCCGGAGAGCAGATTATGTCATGGAGTCAGTCGTCGAGCTTGCGCATGCATACTCTCACATTGGCACATACGCCGAACAAACACACTTGTTTTGCCAGGAGAGACTGCTGTAAATAAAATTCTGCGTCCTCTGTGGCCTCAGAAGAATATTGAATGGAGTATTTTCAGTTCAGTGCAATAAATCTTGATCAGATAAGTGGGATAATGGCCACGCCTTATCGTTTTACCATGTGGAACTATGGGGGCAGCGGAAAGTTACGCTTCCCCACCACTTTATCAACTTTCTTAACTCTTGGTGACATTTTAAAGCTTTTGAATCCTGCTCACATTCCTCGTCATCATGTTCATTATGATGTGGAGGGAATGCCTTAAATTTCACATTAGTAATTCATCTCTGGACGTGAGCAGTTTTTTCCTCCCTGTTCTGCCGGCTTGTGTCTACTTGATGCGTTCGGTGTATGATCAGTAATCTTTTTTCTGTTGAATTTCTGACCTGTCTGTCCCTCTCTAAAATGCAGGAGTGTCATCCTAAGCAGTGGCGGGCCAGCATCATCCAAAAGAGAGACATTTTGTCCATCCAAGAAGTAAAAGAAGATGACATTGGGAATTATACCTGCGAAGTTCAGTTTGGTGGCTTCGTTGTCAGGAGGACGACTGAACTCACTGTTACCGGTAAGAGGAAACCTAATCGTAGCTTTCCGTACATGCAGTGGAAACATTTAACAAATACTACCAAGAGCAGCTCATGTTTTAAGAATGAGTCGCAGATAATTGAATTCAGGGAATGGGTTGCAACAAACATACCCACATACACACACAAACACATGGCTGTGGCACACAACTGAGTTCTGCAACGATGCCCTGCTGCTGTGTTAATTGTAAGGGGAGGTTGAACACTGTGGCCTGGCCTCTATCCCTTCCTCTAGCTCAGCACTTCCCAGTCAGCCAAGCAGCGTTGAAATATTTAAGGCTAAAGGCTAAACCCTTTCACACAGAGAGCTAAACAGCCAGGGTCAGAAGATCTTTCTCTTACTTTCTTTCTTTCTTTCTTTCTTTCTTTCTTTCTTCCTTTCAAGCCAGTATACGTAGTCCATCCTGACATATTCTCGAATGACTGATGCTTAAGATGCTTCCTAGAACACTATGTAAGAACTAAACGGTAGAACTGTGGTGATGTAGCATCGCGGTCACCACTTCACTCTGGAGAATAGAATATTTATAAATAATTCCCAAGCATAGATGACTGTTGTCCTAAGGTTTCCAGTGTGCTGCTGTGCATGTAATAGCACCAAGAGAGAGATGAGCACCGTGTGGCTGTCAGACTGGCAATGGGTGAGTGGACTTAAGCACGATTGTTCGAGGGTTCACATCAACTTGACATCCAGCAGCCGGCATATCGCTTTTCTTTCTCCTGGCTCTCAGATCCAATCTCATGGGCTTTCGCGCTTGTGCTGCTGATGTTTGGTCTGCTGTTTCAATTCATTTGGTTTTATGACAGAGACAGTACCTTAAAGCAAACAATTCTTCAGAAGGAAGAAGAGTCCTGGATACAAACAATGACTGGCTTCTGCAGCACAAAGATATTTCTCTGCAATTCCCAGGATCCAACTGACCATTTCTCCTTGACATAACTATCCCAACACCCTTTTTATAATGTTGAGCTTTTCCCAAATTTGACAGTCAGTATTCATTTACAGAAAATACCATGCATACTGCAGCTTCAGCTACGATAATACCTATCAAAATGTGATCATATGTATATAAGTGTATGAATGATTCTCTGCCCAAACAAAAATTGCTCCTGAATTGCCTGATCCACCTTGTTGACCATTCCCACCTCTCCCCGATACATAATAATATCACTGCGCAATGCATACCATGAGACTAGTTAAGTAAGCCTTGTTAGGAGAATGAACAGCTGCTCTGTAACTCACCTTTTATTTCAATTCAACTGGTTAAATCAAAGCAGGCTGGTATTGTGACCACATGAGCAAAACATCATTGTATGGAAAGAAAAATAAAGTTTTGCTCTGTTTCCTTGTTTTTTGAAAAAACTGAAGCATCTGTTCAACTAGCACCCCCACAATAAACAAGCAACTTGCAAATAAGCATAACGTGGATGCTTTTAGATGGTTCAGAATCAACTAAAAACTTTGAATGGATTAGAAAATAAATTATTTGTTTACTTCTATGATTAAAATAATCAGCTTACAAACTATTGTTTTTCTATTTGAACAAAACTACAGTGACATATATCGCCATGGTTAAAAGTACATAAAATTGAAATGTTTGCCTTGAGAAATTACGTTTTAACTACAATATGATTCAATATTTTTTAGTTGTTACACAAAAATTTATTTATTTTATTTTATTTTTAACAACTCAGCAATTCTTACTTTTCTCTTAGTGAGACCTATTCCAGCATTTATTCTAATGCTTGGTTTATGAGTTCCAAACAACCTTGGGTTTGGTGTCAGCATGCGAAGCATATAGAATATTTATTACTGTATCAACATTCACAAAATCAATGTCACAAAAACAGGTGCAATATTGTAAAACATTTCAAGACTGGAACTGGGGCAAGGTCGGATTTTTTTTTTTTCAATTAAGACTGAATTTATTAATGTTACACAACATACGTTCTTGCACAAAAGTAATGCATCCCTCATTAATACACATGGCATTCATCTTGCAGATCACACTAACTGCAACCTTTGGCCCAGTTAGAAATAATCAACACTAAGTCTGTGGACTTGCTGCATTGTGGCGCTAAAACTTTTACCTTTTGGTACCTGAACAGTTTGACTGTCAAGGATCAATTTTCTGTGATGTCGATCATTTAGTTTCTATTTACAATAATAACAACAGGCCAATGATTTTGATGTTAGTTGGAATTGCAAAATGTGCCTTATATGTGAAAATGTGTTCCATACAAGTGAATCCTATGTTGGCTGTATGCTATAATTACTTTGGCTGGACTCTGTGTATTTGTTAGCCTGCCAGCATGACCTTAATGTTCAGTAATGATGATGGTCATTAAAACTTTATTGCCATGTAAATATACAGAGTCTAAATTAATGACACCGAGGGGAGGAAGAGATAGAGATCAGACAGAAGTAGACATAAAGAGAAAGAATGACATGAATTGCAATACCTTTCCCAAACAATAAGTAGCCTCCATGCAGGGAGAAGTGTGAGGCCAGAGCAACTGAATGTATATCATGGTGAACTGCAAGCTGGGAGGAAATCAACATTTTGATGAGCATGACGAAACAGAGAAAGGAAAATATAATTTCTGAAGTCCACTCACTCATACCTTTTATTTGGTTTTATTGGCTCTAATGGGCACAAGCGTTCAATTATAATGTCATGTGCGTGCTTTAGTCGCACTCATATGCTCGTATAGAACACCACTAAAATTAGTGAGAGATGATAAAAATATAATGGAGTCTGCCATTATGGTAGCACGTCTTGAGAAGTCCTGACTTTCTTTCTTGTACTTGTACTTTGACAAGCCAGTCAACATTTTGGCAGTTCAAACAACCCTTTCTTTAGTTTGGATGGAAGACCTCCCAAAGCACAATGGTATGATCATGGGGGATGTTGGTGTAGTGGTTACTGAGGATGGTTAGGGTCCAAAGAACCCAGGTTTTTGACTCCCAGGTGTTCCAACAAATGTGAGCCCTTAACCCCCTCTACCTTCTCCAATGGTACTGAAACATGGCAGCACACAGCTCATAGTATTTACAAATGAGTCAAATGCAGAGCCACATTTCCCAGTAAGGATTAATGAAGTAAAAATAAATAGTATTATCAGACTCAATATAAAAGCTGCTCAGGAATGACTGTAGGAATAAAAATTCAAAGTGTCAATCCAGCCTCTATACTAGTTTTTCTCTATACTTGGTATGGAAAGGTGACTGGTCTTATAATCCTATAAATCTTATTTACAATCTGGTGAGGTCATGTTTTCAAATGAGAATTGGTTCTCAAACATTTCACCTGGAAAAATACAGGTTAGATTAAAACGATATACTCAGTATATTAAAATGCCAGGTTCATACAGGCCTAGCCACTGAACCAATAGGACCATATGGAGCTGCAGCAAACATGCCACTGTCAGCTATTACCACATACTCTCAGAGGTCCTGTGCCCATACATGTGGCTCTAAGTTTACATGTTAACATAACATTACAATTGAGGTTTAATGTTGATGCTGATGGTGTTTTTTATGCTGGCTGGGTTTGCAAACTTGTAAAGGCACTCCCACAATCAATGAAGTCAATAATAAATAATAAGGATCAGTAACAAAAGAGGATATTGTTCTTTTTGGCTACCTGGCTGTCATGCTGCACAGCTTTATTGCTGCAGAAATTTTTTTTTTCTTAATTTTATTACAGATTACAGTAGATGCTCTGTATCAGTGTCCACGCCATATCTATAAAAATGTGGCATTCGTTACCACGTCATTTCACCTTATTACAGCAGTGGGGTACCATCTTTTCGCAGCCCTAGTATCCTCCTAGAATTGGATTAGTTCATTCTTATCTTGGGCTCATTTCTTTTAATAAACCCACACCATCATCCCTTCAAGTGGGCGTACGATTATCCACATTTTATCACATCCTGTTAAAACCGCTGTTGCCTGGACAGCAGGCATAAAAGGCCAAACTATGTTTAAGATCCGAGGTCTAATGTTGTAGTTTATTTGATAGGCCAAGAGAATGAAGGAGGTCATTAAGTTTAACTGATGTAGAATATAGTGCAATAGGCAGTGGCCTTTACTTTGACACCGGCTTGCTGCAGATTGCGTGTGTGTTTGTGTGTATGTGTGTGTTGTGTGTGTTTGAAGCCTTGATCCCACTTAATGGTCTCCATTACATAAAGTAAAGGAGTTGCTTTCTGGGCTGAAGTCAGTCTTGCAACAGGGGTTTACCTATGGGCATGATCATAAGATCAAGCTTATCAGGATGATCTAGACACCAGTTGTTATAGTCATCTCAGCACGGTGGTGTCGCGGTTGGGACTGCAGCCTCACAGCAAGGAGGTTGCTGGTTTGAGTCTTTGCTGGGGGGAGGTTTGAACAGTGCCTTTTTGGTGAATGTGTGGGTTCTGTCTGGGTACTCCAGCTTCCTCCCCCCCACGAGACATGCATGTTAGGTTAATTGCTCACTTACCACATGCAAGTCGCTTTGGATAGAAGTGTTTGCCAAATGACTGTAGAATAGAAGGGTCAGGTTAACAGGAATATGAAATAAAAAGTGACTCATTACCTCATTTTATGTTTTGCAATGGTGCATTTAAACATTCTTACATCATCCTGAGCATGTGCACACGAGGAGCTCCAACCTGTGCAGGGACATGCACATGTAGTGAGACCAGAAAGGCTGCTATCAACAGATGGGAAGATTTTGTTTTCTCTTTCCCCTCAATAGACTTTCACCTCCACCTCCCATCTGTAAAGAAAGTGCCTTTTTGTGTACTCTTATAATTGATTCATAGCAGCAGCAGGTTTGCTATTTCCTGGTTCCTCTGAGGAATTCGGAACGTGGACAGATTAGTCTACATTTCTGTTTACCCCGCCCTGCTTTTAGAGACATGAAAAGCAATCCCTCCGCTGAAACCACAATCCACCTGTGATTAACTGATACTTGTGTGCAGTGTGCCACCATATCCATGCATTCTTATGTGTCCTTCTTCCTAAAGTTGTATTTGCATGACAACCTGCTGCTATACGTCTTGTTTTTTGTTTTTGTCGCACATCTGAAATGGATTGCTCAATTTTCATGGTTCTCATCAGCCTCAGCCCTGCACTGTGATGGCAATGCTGTAATAGCATAATACCAGATAAAAGCCCCGTTCGGCTTATGTATGCAGCTCCCTCTGTGCTGTGTGGAAAAGAAAATATTGTACAGAGAAAGCGCAAAAGGATAAAGAGAACAAGAGAGTGAAAGTGACTGATAACAGGAAAGAAGAGGGAGAAGCGATGGAAAGAGTGAAGAAGATAGAGGTTGGTGTTCCTGTATCTTATCTGTATTCTTTGCCAGTGTTTCCCAGCAGAAACAGTGTGTCCAGGACTATAAACAGACTATTATCCCAGTGTTTATCACAGTGCACATTACCGTTTGCCTCTGTCGGACTTACTGTAATGGAGTCGTTTGGTTTGATGGATGCCTTAGGCATGGGTTTTTATCTATTGCTCCCATTATACCTCTGTCTGCATCCCCTCACTGTAGAAATGTCTGCTTGCTCATTCAGCATCGCCTGCAAGCATGGTGATTGAGGTTATGGCCAATGTAAATGTACCATTTGGCACAGTGAATTGAAGGTGAAGAGGGAAAAAGGAAATCGAGTGAATGTGAGGAATCGTCTACCTACATTACCGCTTATGGAGCACCCACAGTGAAAGGGGTTACACTTGAGAAACTCATCTTGTGAATAAATATGTTAATGTCTGAAAATAAAATATGTGACATATTATTGTTTATTTTATTTTTTTATGTACTGTGTTGTGGTGGTTTGCAATATTCTGTACTCACTGAAAGGTATTCTTATGGATGAATTGAGCGTCTTTAGAATACGAAGCTTCATTTAAAGATTCGTCTATCAGACTCGTCTCTCTAGGATGAAGCTAACATTTAAAATAGGACAACATGCATACTGCACGTGTGTGTGTGTGTGTGTGTGTGTGTGTGTGTGTGTGTGTGTGTGTGTGTGTGTGTGTGTGTGTGTGTGTGTGGTCATGCATTTGTGTAATTTGTGTGTGTAATGAGGAGCTGAAGTGTAGCGAGGTGATCCAGGACATTGTCTCATTGCCATAAAAGGTTCCTTACGGTTCTTCTTCTGTACGGTCACCTTCAGCTGCATGAACACTTCACAGCCTTATAAAACATTACTGCCTGCCTGCACATCCCTGAGCATGACCATGCGGCGCATTTATTTATTTATTTATTTATTTTCTAAGGCAATACCTTAACTCACCGAGCCAGCTGGATGTAATCTCAGTGGATGTTGCAGAAAATGACAGAGGCAGTCAGCAGAGTCGCAAGGTAAGAGGGGCTGTAGCATCCACACCCCCACCATCTGTTTTCCCTCCTCAGCTATCGAGCTGAAGGAGAATAGATGGATGGAGGGGCAGCGATTAGCACTGATATTATCCTAGCGAGCGGGCAGAAGAGGAGCGAGTAGGTAGAGATAAGAGGTGTGGGGTGAGAAAAAGAGATGGGTTTACTCTCAACTGAAACTCTCCATCTTGAAGTCTATATGCTTGAGGTATGTATGAATGCATTGCACCCCTGCAGCTTGCTGGCTTCTTGTTATCCTACTAAACGCTCAACCCCAGCTACTGCACATGTCCTTGCAGAGTTGATAATAAAATCACACCTGAGATAAGTGTTACTCTTGCAGTTGACTTTCCCTAGCTTCACCCACATGTATGTGTTTGTGTACAGTACTCTTGAGTCAGTCATACCCCTGGGAGGCTGGAGCACACACTGTAAAAGCGCTTGGGCATTATAATCAAGAGTGTGTCACAACCCTCTCATATCCATCCAGCTTACAGAGGACCTGGTTTGAGGATATCGATGGGGCATGTCCACACACCTTTAAAGCCTATAAACTTACCGAGCTGCCCAGTTACTCATAAAACAACAGTATTGCCGGCGCTGAGTTGAAAAGAATGGCTCATTAGTTTAAGGTCAGCTTTCACTTTCGTCCTTAACTAATCTCTCTCCCACTCCATTTCTGTCACCTCTAACCTCTCGATCACTTCCCATTCCCTCCCCTCTTCTCTCTAGTGTTCTCCACCCTCACTTCATTACCATTCACCACCTGTCCTTTTAGAAGCAGGCCACAGTTCACATTGTTTTAATTCAATTAAAATTGACATCAATCTGCATGTGACGAATGAAATTTACATACGCCACAATTAATCTTCCCTGACCTACCCAACTCCACCCACATACTCACCCTCAGTCACTGGTTATTATCATTATCTAGGCCCAAAGGGCTTGTACCAGTGTATGAGTGAAATAAAAATTACAAGTCTGTCTTTTGAAAGTCTTTTGAAGTGTCGGTCAATAATTGAACAATTTTTCTCTGTAACTGGCAACGCACATCTGGAGGAGAGAGAAGATACGCTGCGGCATTAGTTAAAAGGCCCGAGGATTTGTCTCCATTCAGTGAAACGCTGCTTTGTATTGGCGTTGACGTTTTCAGCAGCCACATCTGCAGAATTGCTTGAAACTCATTAGTCTTAGTATGTGACAGTTAAATTGAAAAAAATTGCTTTTTTTTGCTTTTGAGTCTAAAGATTTCTTATATGTTCAGCTTTAGCTTTGTTGTATTAGGACAGATCAATAAAACTTGAAATAAAAAAAATATTAGCATCAATGAGCATTCAAAATTTGACTGATGAATCAGCAGAATAACTAAAGTTGATTATATATGATACTATGTAAGAACAGCTACAGATGTCACTCTGATTTTTAGGCTCACACTCCGTCTACGAAGTTCCTACTAAACACACTACTGTCTTCTGCAAGAGCTCATTTCAGGAATACTGTCCTTCGAGTTGCTTTGGCATAAACTGGACTGGCCATCGGGCTTTCTGGACATTTTTGCTGATGTATTATTTGGGAGCAACACAGTTTAATTATTGGTCTGACTGGTCCATAGAAGTCAGTGAATTTCCAGCCCAAAATGATATTAAATCACATTTTTAAACACCATCTTCTTTCACCCTGTTGTCCCTGTGCATGAGGGATTCATTCATCTAAATAGTCAGCACAGAAGTTTCTTTCTTGACCGGCCTATGAAACATGTTGATCTGCCGATCTGAGCCAGTGGTTCGGTTCTTAGCTGACACTTGGCTGAACCAATCAGATACTTTAAATCCGTTTTGGATCTGTGCCAGGTATCAGTAAGATCTCAGAGGAGGAAATGCGGATGTGGTGTAATTTATAAAAATGAAAGAACGTAGTTAGATGTCCAAAGATGATTGGCATGTTTGCCACAGCAGGAAGCTTATCATCTGCTGTGACGATGATGATGATAATGATGGTGAGTTGCAGTGCTTTCACGTCACTGAAGTTCTGTTCTGAGACAACAGTACCATAACACCCAGGAAAGTCCAAGTTATGAGATAGTTAGTGGTGAACACACTAGCTGTTTACAAAGTTTTGATGATTAATAAAACAGCTGTTTAATAACTACGTTATTTTATCCTGTTACATTTATGAAATTAATTGATGATTTCAGTGTTTCCAGCAGGAGAACTGCTGGTTTGCTGGTTGTGTTCAACTGCAAATTATAAATTGAATCTAGCAGGACTAAATCCAAATACACAGTAATGACCAGCCTTTAAGATGGCTTACGTTTTTCTTTAAAAAAAAAAAAAAAAAATCAAAAAAGCAATTATTTGCATATATATATAACATACCTTTTTTCTTTAGTTATGTGGTTCTATATTTTACAGAATATACAGCTTACCAGCTGCATCTCAACACAGAGAAACCATTTACTTTTAATTGTCCTATTTTGTAAATATGACTAATATTAATTAAAAAGGACTGAGTTGTTTTATAAATGGGTTTCTAATGTGGATCAGGGATTAAGTGATTGTTGCTCGAGTGAAAACTTTTGTTATTCTACCAATAACATTAAGCATTGTAAGCATTTGTGACATAGATTAAAAAAAAACCCATTAACCTTTTGAAATATTAAAAAAATTTGAGTCCCACCTCAAATTGCTGCCAGTGGTCGTGTCTTAGGCATGCTTGCAAAAACAAGTAAGTAAATAATATCGATCTTTGCATTTTCTGCAAAAACAGAGAAATGTCTTCTCTCAGGACTGTGAGAGTGGCGTCATTTTTTTTTTCTTTATTTGCTACGTTTACATAGGAGTTTTAATTCCTGTTTAATTCCGAATGAAAATTAATTACATTTTTAACTGATGAAAAATGACCATGTAAACACTTCACTCCTAATGCAAATTTTTATTCTGAATTAAACTTAATTCTAATATAAGTGGCTAGTTTATTCACATTTTAATTCTAAATTATTAAATTCCTCTGTCATGTAAACCTTAATTCCACTCTAAGTTAATTCCGGTCGTTCTGCACATGCTCGTTACCTTGTCTTGTCCCGACGATGCGCGTTGTTTTGCCCCCCGTGTTCGGTGGTCTATCTTTCTTCCCCTTCTCAGTTGCTGCAAAAAGTGAAGTAGTTTGCTCGTGTTGAGCTGATACTTCAAATTTGTAATAAAAATAGCGACGAAACTGTTACTTACAATGTAGTTTTTAGAAGTTATGACTGAAAAGATGAGAAGCGGGGAGACAACCCTCTGACCAATCAGAACCCTTCCCGACCCGCCTCTCTAAAGAGAAATTAAGTGAGGACGTGTTTCATGTAAACCTTCATTCCAAATGATCATGTTCATGTAAGCTCATAGGAGAGTACATTAATTCCAAATTATTTAATTCCGAATTATTATTTCCGAATTTAAAAAAAAACATCATGTAACCGTGGCCAGTGTAGCTAGTTCCCGACACATTGTTTGGATAAAAATTTTTTTTCTTGTGTGAAGTTTGGTGAGAATTATGTGACTGTTCGAAAATCTGAAATGGTTAATGCAGAAAAGAAGTAAAACAAAAAGATGCCATTCCTGTTTTTCCGCTGATGCAAAAAATTCAACAAGGTTAAATGTGTAATTTTCAGGAACAACTAACAGGGACTGAGAGAAAATGAATAAATCTATACTAAACATAAAACCATGGACACTGCTGCAAGCAAAGCCGCACCTGGCAGGCATCTCATAAAGAATAAATGTCTTTGTGTGGCTAAAAGGAACTTAGTTCTGTGTCTTGCCTGCAAAGAAAATAAGCACATTTCTGTTTTGTTGCAGGCTATGTAAAGGCATTTACTTTTCAATAGTTCACCTTCAAGTGAAAACATTTCTTCTGACTTTTTTAGTGGGGGGGTTTTTCAGTCCTTTGCAGGAATGAACAGCTTTCATGAACATGATAACAAGAAAAGCATGTTGTTTGTGACTGTACTTCATGCTTAAAATGGAACAGCCAAGTACTTTTTTTTTTTTTTTAATTTTATTTAATTTTTTTATTAGCTTTTTTTAAATGGTCATTACTGCAAGTTCGACAATTTTAGCTATAGCACAAATTTTCAACTATTATCCCTGGACAAAATGTAACATGTTGACATAAATGAAACATTCATATTTTAAGACAATAGTCAAAGTTAAAGCTACCTGCTGACATAACAGCATTTTACATCAGACAATATTTAAAGGGAAAATGAAGATGTTTGTGTATAAGCATGTTGTCATCCAACTCAAAAACAGAACATTTAATTATAATGAAAACAAGTCATTTTCGTCATTAAAGCACCTCTTGTTAACTAAGTCCCTCATGTATACATAAGTACAAGAGAACGATCTATCATCATTAAAATCATCACAACTTTATGGCAATTTTTTTCAAGAAAAACTTCAAGTGGTTTCTTTTCTCACAAATGTCAGTAACCCAACATTTAATAGGTAGTGGAACACAGCAGTTCTAGTTATTTCAATCCTAATCTGGAGAATTGACAGCCTGAATGAAGTCATTATATTCTCATATTACATATTTTTTTATCCGCATTGACAGATTCAAACATAGCCTTGACTTTATTCTGGGAACAGTTGATTTACAGAAAAGCACTTTGTATAAATATGAATAATAACACAGGTCTGGAGAGCAACGAGTTGAGAGAGATGCAGTTTATTGCAATTTATTTCTAATTTTCCACATGAAGAAATAAAACATAGAAAAAGCATGGCAAAAAATAGCCTTCCGTTTGGAGACATCCGAAAACAAACTATTAAATTTTCAATGGAGCTTGTGAATTTTAAGAGGAGTCATGCTTCTTTGGATTCTTTGGATTTCTTGCTTACAATTAAATAAATGTACAAACAAAATAACACTGCTCCTCCAATGCTTTGTGGAAAGACCACACATATTTATAAAAATACATTTTAAGAACTGTTGCCCCTATAAGCCAGTGAAAGCGCTGCAGTTGAAAGCACCACGCTGACGCAGTGCTGAGCAGAACAACAAAGCTTTGTTGTCTTGTGCTCTTCCACTGATGTAAATCACTCATGTAAGTGCTTTAAATCCTCTGTCTCTCGAGAGGACAAGGCTTTCTCCCCATGTGTCTTTTTCTGTCTCCATGTTTGTTCAATATGCTGCCCATTGCATTACCATGCATGCCTACACAGCTACTCCAAAGCTATAATTTTACCTCAATTTTGAGTCCAGTTGTTGTCCTGAAAGACAAGGTCCTTTGGAACGGCACACTGGGATAATGGTGAACATGAAGTTTGAGGTGAATTATTTTACAGTTTTGCACCTTAAAGCAGGGTTAGAGCTCCTGTCGTCCCTATTTTAAACACAGCAGTGTCTGCAGTCGCAGTGATAGGCTCACTGTGAGCTTTAATTTGAACAACTAGCAGGGAATATATATTACTCACTGTACTTACATTAGTGTTTTGACACTTATTCCGTGCCTTTCTACCTCCCTGTTATTTGTCACAACAGTTCGCTAGTCGTTAGTGGATTTTGCTCAGGTCTGAAATTTCCCTTTCCTTCGCCTCCTTCTCCTTACCCGTCTGATGAAAGGAAACATGCTTACAGTTCTGTTATGGACTGAACAGTTCATGCTGCAGTAAGGTTCTCATGGCAGGGATGTCTGAAGGTCAGTTAGAGAGCTCTAAATAACCCTCTCATTATAAAGTGTCCTTAAGAAAAGAAACTCCAGAAAGCCATCTGTCCAATTAAAAGATAAGGATGTGACCATTAACAACCAAAGGGGATGCTGATGATTAAAAGCAGAGATATTGTCGTACTTTTTGATCTCAGCCACAGAGGAAGGATGGACAGTCTAGGGCAAGCCCTTATGTGTCCAAATTAATGGGGTTGGTGATGATGAAATGGGTATGTGTGAGCATCTGTGGGTGTAATTGCATGTGTTATGTGTGCCTTTTAAATGTATAGATGGAGAGCAAAAAAAAAAAAAAAAGAGGTAATGCACATCCAGCTGCTGTTAAGTGCAGATGCAAGGCGGAGAAAAAGGGAACAGGGAACAGGGAAGTAGACGGACTCTGCTTGCGCATGAAAATTTTCATTAGTGTGTTGTTTTTAGTTGCTTAAATGGAAACATTGCAGGTCAAAACATTGCTCTATTAAGAACTTGCCACTGTCGGTGCGCTGACAGCTTGTTTTTCAAATGTACATGCACGCCTACGGTAAGCGAATGAAGCATGCTATACGCAGACTTTGGAGACATGGGAATAGAAAATATCTTGTCTATTCTGGGAGGAGGAGGGATTTGTTTTTCCTGTCAGCAAAGCACAAAAAACTCAAACATGCTGCTATACAAGAGGCTCGATAACAATAAATGTCTCTCTACCCCCACCCCCACCTCCTCACTCTTTTTTTTTTTTCCACTAGTTATTGATCTTCATAAGGCTGTTGAACCCTTTGCCCTTTTATTGTTGCTCAATACTCTTAATCATACATTTAGTCCACAATCAAGCACCCCCTCAGTGTGGTGGATACATAAATAGAACTCAATAAAAATGCTGAATGCAGAATTCCTTCCCATGTGCATTAGGATGTCTATATGTGTTAATCTTAATGTACGTGGGCTGTGCTGCCCACCTTCTTCAGGTGTAATGACTGTTATACTGCCCTACATCTTATCTGTCATAGACCCGGTGGCTGCATCTCCGAAAATGTTCCATATGTCAGGAAGATGGTGTGTTTTGTTATTTTTTTTGGGTTTTTTTTTCTTTCACTACCTCTCAGTAAGTCTGTGACTAAACGTCTTAACTGTCATTACCATTTGTGTTGCCACCACTTTCCATGGCACACAATAAAAAACGATGTCTTTACAGCAGCATCCTCTCTCCCTCTCTCGCTTTCTCTTCCCTCCACATCCTCCTCTGCTGGCATCCCTGAAGAGTTTCTGAGGCTTTCCAAGAAGACAGTGTCAGCATGTACACGGTGTGTGTTTGTGTGCATGTGTGAAAGAGAGAGGGAGAATAGTCTGCGCCTGCATTTGCAACTGTTTTAATGCATGTGTGTATATATTATTGCACTTATATCCGCTGCACAAACCTGCGCCTGAGTCGGGTTACCCACTCACACAGGCTTGCCCTGCTGTGATAAGTGCAAACAAATGGCACTGTATCCCCCACCCCTGCACCCCTCTTTTTTTTTTCTTTTTTGTTTAGTTGCTCCTCCTTAGAGGCTGTTGTCCTTTTGGACAAACAGGTGGAAACCTCAAGTCTTCCAGAGGACCAGTGCACCAGTAAAACTGACAAGTCTATACCAGCAGCACCCACGCGCCAGTTTTCTTTGCAGTGATTAGATGATGGTTAGCTAAGCTTACAGGTTGCCAGAAGATGAGTGGGCTGACGCTGTGAGTGAGATCATCCTGATTCCTGTCTCTGATTGACACGTTAACCTGCAGTGAGTGTTTTTCCAGGCAGGTGTTCAGCAACAGCCAGTCTCCATTGTGATCCAGCAGTGATTCTGCATTGGATTCAATGTAAAAGTGTGTCCAAACATTTACCTGCTACTGTAAATCAGCTGTTTTAGATGCTTTTCCCATTTGCAGAATGACATAGGTGCAAGGAGTGTCATATTGCCTTTTTTTTTTATTCTCTTGATATTTTTTCTCCCATCCTCTCACAATCCCTCCTCTCTTTGACTTTAACCACTCTCCCTTCTCCTACCCACTTAATTTTTTTTCCCTTTATTCTATTTGGTTTGTTTTTCTTGTGGTCAGAAGGCTTTGGAGACAAATAATTGGTTTAGAGCTGTTTTCCCCAGTGCAGTGCAGAGATGCTGGAGTAGCGGGATGAGTTGTTTTACATGGGGGGGGGGGGGGTACAGCAGCACTTCTGCTGCACCACAAAACAAAAAGTTGCCCTGGAAAATGATATGATACTTTAATCATTTTAATGTAATTTATTTGTAGCTTAACCATCAAATTAATAACATCAGAAAAAAGCAAATTTCATTATGTAGACAGAACATATGTGGTGTTGTTAGACCTCATCACCTTTAGAGATCTTTTGCAAAGGGAAACGTAAATGACAGTGTTCCCATTTTTTCATCCACTTATTGTTGACAAAAGGTGCTTTGTTGTGAGTTTCCTTTGTTCTCCTCTGTCCATAGACCATTATCCCAGAGAGAGTGTGACGTTTCTTCTTAAATCATTGCAAACATAGCTCTTTTATCTTTGTCTGCTTGTCTTAGTTCAGTATGGAGCAGATATTCAGCCTAAAACAACCACTCCAGATTACCAGGTCAGCCTGAAGCTCCCTGGATGACTTGAGTGTGTGTTTTTCCACAGCCAAGACAAACCTTTTCCCAATTTTCTCATTAGATATCTTATTATGATCTAGTCTTAAAAAGGGTTCAATTGTTTTTATAGTGTGAAACCTCTTGATGATTATACAGACTATCAGAACTGGTATTTTTATGCCTGTTTAGGAAGGTACATGTGCTTTCAAACCACTCTGTTTCATCATGAATTGGTTACATCTGATCATGTGACCGCTGGGAATTAGGCACAGGTTTCATTTATTTAAATTCATCAAACTATATGAAAAAAATCCAAATTATGAAATCTCAAAATTGTACATTTTTGGGGATTTTTACTAATAAAAAGTTGCTTGTGGTCTTAAAATGGCTTTTAAATGATTGCAGCTTTTAATAGTAGACAAAAATAGATTAATATACTAAGTTGACCGCCACACAGCCCTGTGATGGAGGGCCGACCTGTCCAAGGTGTACCCTGTCTCTCACCCGATGCTGTGATGAGCTCCAGCTTCCCTGCAACCCTTAATCGGACAAAGCTGTTCAGAAAATAAATGAATGAATGAATGAATGAATGACCCCCACACACGTCTGTCATGATATGAGTTGCTAGTATAAACTATATGGAAAATTTTGAGGAAAATTATGCACATCACATGCATGTAGTGAGTCCTTGCCTGGTCTGGGGCCACTAGCTCTTCTTAGCTAGCTTCGCTATATAGCTTTTATTAGCTACCTGCAGTGCATGCGCAGTAGAAGTACAGCACCCCGACTGTCTGACTTTGCCTTTTTGAGACTCTTATCCTGATATCCAAATTCAATCCCCAAATCATATCTGTGGTGGATGATTTTGCTCATGATATGTCTTGTGGATTTGTGCCACAAGAGGTAAAAACATTTTTTGAAGTCATAATTCATTAAAAACTTTCATTTTAACTTGTAGACTTTCTGACATGATAAACTGGTTAAATAGTATTTTTCTTTGAAATGACCTCACAATCTATAAGTGCCAATAATTTACACCATCATGGTGTGCGACTCAAGCTGAAAAGGGAAGTAAAAGTCCAATAGACCATACCATTTAGTTAGGAAGATCCAAACAGCATCAGACCAAGAGGAAATACATCTGCTAAATAAAAATATACTGTCACACACGGACAAATAGAAAACTGTGGAATAAATTAGATTTTCTTTCCCACATGCCCCCTTATTTTTGACAGTATTGCTTTCTTTTCAGTTATCTTTGTAATTTCCAAGCATATTTAACCACTGAAAAGATGTACAAGAGAAACTACCACTCAACATTAGTTTTCCTAAAAATTCTAGACAGTGATTTATATGCATATATGTTTCGTGGCTCGCTGGCACAGTGTGAGGACTCGGTCCACTCCTGCAGTTGTTATTTAGCAGAGCACTGAAGCAGGCTTTATGCTGATTAACTGCATCACATCTGATAGATTCTCAGTGACCTCTCCACCCTTCAGTAAAGCTCTAGAAGCCTTTCAGGAGGAAAAGGCTTCCCATTTTCATTAGACAAGAATAGGAAATCTATTAGTGAATTCAGACAAAGTTCAGTGTTGAATGTGGAGTTGCTAAGCTGCATAAATATTAAACAAACTTGCCCATTGTTATCTCCATGTGAATAGCTGGTGAGCACTACATTACAACCAAGCTATCGGGTGGGCTTTTATTTACAAAAACATAACTCAGTAACTAAGTTGGTAGTATATGGATTTTGCTGTAATTATGATTGAAATTATGCACAAGCTGCATTTTACAGTAAGGATGTTAACTTGGCCTCATTGGAAAAGCTGATAAGCTTAAAGTCCCAGTAAGCTGGTGTCAGTAAAACGTTGTGGCTTTCAATGCACGTCTTGTAGTTTGACCATTGTGGATTAGTACTGCTAATGTAGTTACAGATATGAACCTGTATTTCCACACTGACATTTCTATTCTAACATAATGAAAAATACCCTAAAGAAAATAAAAAAATAAAAAAACAGTAGCTATCTATTCTATTGACATCAATTAATTCACCTCAATGTTGTCAATTTTAAACACAGTCCCAAGATTCACTTATATACTGAGCATGTAGCCATTATCAACTAGAAATGATCCCAAATAACGTACAATTTAAAGGGTTTTAAACTCACTGGTTTTAATAATAATTCACCCCCCTTTTTATTAATCCAGAAGTTTAGGTTTGTTTCGTTACAATGGCTGAAAGCAGTCATGAGCACATGGTCAGCTGTAGTTACAGTGTTATGTCGTATGCATGCACTGTGCACACATTGTGCATCCTGGTAAGTACAGAGGTGTTAGTGTGGAGTATTTTGGAGTTTGCGTGTGTGGGTAGCTGTGTGTGTGTCTTGAAGCTTCGCAGCTGTGATAAATAATAGACCAGAGGTCGTCGTGTCCATGTTATATTTATGTCAAAGAACAAACAGAACAGAGGGAGAAGAGAACACCAGTGCCACAGCGCTGTCTCTGCCCCAACCACTCAAAGACACAGCGCAGCTTCAGTGTTTATTATCTTCACAATGAAAAAGAAAAAAACAAGAGGGGGGGTGTTCATTTTTTATGTATGGGCTAAACTTTCATTGGAAAATGTTGAAATGATTTATCCAAAGCTTGCAGAGAAGAAGATTTATATATATATATATATATATATATATATATATATATATATATATATATATATATATATATAAAAATCTGCTAAGGTTTGGTGATTGTTACCTTCACTCTTTATCTTAACTTTATTGACTAACGTCGAAATGCATCTGTTTTTTCAATCTGTGATGCATTGACTTAAGGAAGCGGATGTAGAATAAGCGTCACATATATGCCTCACCTAATCCTTTGCCTTGCAGATCTGCACGCTCTTCCACACGCCTTCGTCTCGTGGCATCTGGGGCATCTCACTGGGATAACATGTTACATAATTAGCACCAAATTAACACTCAGTTAGGCAGTCTGTGTTGGAAGGGAGGGGACGTACTTATCTTCCGAGAATTTAAAAATCACATCCGAGCTACATTCACCACCTGGCCTACTGAGAATATGCTTTATGTAATGTGAATATAAAATTGAATTTCTAAATGTTAAATCTCCTTATTATTTAAAGTAAATGTCTGTAATGCTTCATTGTTTAACAGAACATCACAGTCATTACAGCTTGTTCCGAATATGTTCCAGTAATATTTACTTTTATTGCCTCAGTGAAAAAATGTTTAGTCTCACCATTGTAAACGTTACAAAAATGGAAATTATGACCTTTTCTTTTTCCCCCAAGAGATAAGTGAGATGAAATGTTTTGAGCTTTTTTCTTTATTATTCCATCTGTGATGAAGTATTATTATTTTGTGTCTTGTGGCCAAACACAGGGGAATGTGATGTGGACTGTTTGTAGCCCACTGATAAACAAAATAACTTTCAATATTTTCTTTTTGCTGATGTATGTATATTACTTTTGTTAGCAATGCAATATGTTTTGTTTTTACCAAGCCTTTGTTACAGGCTGAGCTGGAAAATGTCAGAAGAAAACAAAAACCTTGACAAAATCTCAGAACAAAGCATTTCAGAAATGCAGATTTTTAGGAAAGGTAACAGAAAGAGGAACGACTAGACACTGTGACAGAATTTCAGAAAAGACTGAACTGAAAAGAAAACACATTGTGTTTATTTTCCAAAATGTTATTATGTTCCTTGATTTATTGTCATGTTTTCTGGTTTGTTTCAGGTAGTTAGCATGTCATGTGGCATCAAAACAACAGGGTTTGCTTAACAAGTCAAACATCGCAAGACTGAAAATCACCTGCATGACATCACAACTTTGTCATTATTGGCTAAAAAACTTTTGTTGTCAAATCTTCTGTAGTCTCTCCTCTGAAAGGGATGTGACTTATATCATTTCCCCCCCTGGCAGCTGTTTTTACGTACATATGGGCTCCATGCCTCACAGCACTGTTTTTCAAGTGGAGTACATGTACCCGTGGGGAGGTAATTCAAGGCATTGCAGAGGGTGCGTGAAATTTTTTTAAAACATATATCTTTTTATGTTTTATTTTAAAAAATCCTTAAATAAAAAATATAAATATAATATTGTATAAATATTTAATATATTTCAATAAATGTAAGTGTAAATTCATAAACTGAATTTACATTTAGATTTACACCATTTCGTTCCTCCCAAAATCCCACATTCCAACGTGAACCCCGCACGTAACAAGCCAAATCATATCCATCAGTCACTGTCGCCTTGACAACGCAAAAAACGGAGTCCTGGTTGAAGCGTTTGCACGGTTACAGTTTAATAAAACAAACACAAATGACAAAGTGCTGTATTTCATGTTTTTTCTTAACCAAAAATACTTTGCAGTGGCTAGGGGGTACTTGGCTGAAAAAATATTTTACAAGGGGTACTGCGTTGCAAAAAGGTGGAGAACCGCTGCCTTACAGTATTCATCTTCAGCAGAAAAGCTGTTTGAACAGTTCAGGCTAAATTGTTCAGTGATGCGTTTGAGGGTAATATTTTAATCCTTTTGATTTTCATTATTTTGTCTGTCTCAGCAATGTAATTTGATGGAATTCTTATTTGAAACCATGGCAAAAAGTTTACGTGTTTCTTCAAGTGTGTATGTGTCTAAGAGTCACTGTTGTGAGCTTGCATACATACGGTAAACTGGCACTTGACGTCCGTCCCATTACACACTCCTCTTGCAGCACATTGCCGGCAGCTCTCAAGTCTGCTAAACTCTCACTCAAATGCACTCATTGTGAAGAAACACAATTAACAACCAGTTGGCATGACTAAAAAGTCCATACTTTTCCAAGCTGCTTCTTTTCCTGTGAAGCCATAACTGAGAAAAGAACTCATGACATCCCAAACTGAAGGGAACAAGTTTTTGTTTTGTTTTTTCAGTTCACAGCCACATTAGAGTAAAATACATGATTCAGTTTTTTTTCTCTTTCACTCTTTTCACCTCCCTATATTTATTCATTTATTTTTTGTTCTCCACAGTAAAGTCATCTCTGACTTCCCTTGTTTTGTGCCTTGCCTGTTTCTGCACACAAGCCTATATACTCCAGCACACACACACATTCACACCTCTGTTGGGGTGGGGTTCTTTATTTCATTAACAGCCGTTTGCACGCCAAAATTCATTATGCCAGCCTTCTGTTCTCGTGCACCCAAGCATGCCAGCTAACGTGCAGAACAAATTTCTCTCCCCCTTTTTTTTCACCCTTCCTCCCTCACTCTCCCCCCTCACTCCTCTAATAAGTATGTTTAGGATGGGATTCACCTGCATCAAAGGCTTCCTGTGAAGAGGCTCCCTTTGTATCACTGGGCCATGATTAGTCACTACTGTCAAACCCTCAGTATTCCTTTCTGTTGCTATGCTTTGAAACTAACAGGTGGTTTGTATGCAAAATGCTAATAACCCTGATACCGTTACATCCTTGTGCTTTTCTTCATTTTTTGAGAATGTGATAGTATAGTCCTCGTGGTGCTTCTTTCTAAAACATACATGTATGGAAGTGACAGCTGATTCCCTTTTAACTGAGCTTTTTTTTTTTAATCTTCTTTGGTAAATTACTTAAGCCTGAAGGAATGGAAGTTTGACTGGCTTTCACTTGAGAGAGCGGAATAGCTAAAAATGAGGTCCTGAAATTAAAATAACTTTTTTTTTTTACAAGAATTTACACAACTAAATAAGCAAAAATTAAAGTCTTGAGGCTGAAACTAAAATGTATGCTGTAAATGCTTTCTCTGTCATACATTTTAACAGGTGGGGAATGTTAAATAAAGACATTTTAAAAAATGCACATGGAGAAATAATATATAATAAATTTCACATTTAACAAATAGTAAAATTATAATACATACTCATATGGACATATACAGGAAATAAATTTTAAAAAAAAAATGCAAAGGGAAAGAAATGAGAACAAAATGTTAATATACAAATTAATCAATATTAGAATATTAAATCAATGTTGAAACATAAAAATGACAGTGTAAATGAATAGGTATTTTAACATGAAATAGTAACATAAATAGCAAAATAAATCGTAATTCTAACAAAAATATCTATTACAATGTACTCATTATTTATTGTATAAATTGACTCTTTATTTAAAATATTTGATTGTGTAAAAATTAGTTTATCAAGTATTTATATGTATGTTCTTTTTGGGTTTGTTGTTGTTTTATAAATTATGATCACCCAAAGTGGATCGGAAATGCATGTTCTTTTGATTATGGTTTATTAATACACACTCATAGTGTATTAGGACACAATTATAGAAGAACTCAATTGGGTTAACTGGGCTTCTAGGAGAATTTCAGGAATTTCATAATGAATCTTAATATGTAGGTAAACATTGGGATTTGTTTTTTCCATTAAAAATATTGACTATCTAGTTTAAAAGTTTCTGGGCATATTTACTCATATTATATTATATATTGTTTATATTGTTATTCACTATATTTACTATACTTAATGCATATAGCTGTTTGCGTCAGTTTTAACCCACACTGAATGAAGGACTATTGAATCATTTCTAATGGACTTGAGCACAATCCTCCTAATATGTGCACAGTGTTTAGTGGAGTGACCAAATCCCAACCAACCATTACAGAGCAAACGTGGAATGTGTTGCTGATACTACGAGGTAGATATAACTTTTAACATGATGTGAAACATAAACAGAACCACTTTGCATGTTGAAGGTTAGACCTTTTACATCAAAAGAAACAAACAAATAATTAAAATTAATTACAATTAATTGTCCCTCACTCCCCCCGTTTTTTGGTTTTTTTTGTTTTGTTTTTCAAGTATATGGTGCTTTTTGTTTTTTTATTTATCTGCAGTCTTCTTCATTATCTTCTTATTTTTGCAATCTCTGAGTTTGAAAAATTAATTGGTGGAAGTTTACCATGGTTCGCTGACCTGTATGTCTGTTCGGACTGTTTCACATTCTGGTAAATGTTGTTTAATTTAGCTGCTGTTTTCTTTTGGAAATGTTTGTTGCTTTCAGTAGGGATGCATACATGAATTGGCACAGCTCTTTGTAGCCCACTGTGTCACTTTATGGAACAATTTTAGTTCCTGTGAAATTAAAAAATTAGGCTGCGGAAAATGACACAAACCATCCTTCAGCGTTAACCTTTGAAAAGTAGAATTCGTGAAAATATGGGACATTTTCTCAGTTTGTGGGACAAAGGACATATAAACTGCCCACACACAGAGAGACACACAGTCACCTTTGTGTACAGACTTTGAAAACGATCCAAATGTAGTGATGACTACAGTCAACATTTGACCTACTTATAGGTTCATGTCTAAATTGATGAAATTTGAATTGGGACTTTAGGGCCAAAAATAACAGATTTTATCACAGAAAATACAAAAGTGAAATACGATAAATTAGAGTTGCACTATATAATGTTTCAATGTCATTATCGCAATGTGAGTGCTAGTAACAGTCACATCGCAGGTCCTCCAATGCAAGCTAATAAACTTAGCATCTTATCAAGAGTACCTGCCAATCGCAACAAACAAACCTTTATGGTAAAATTCATATTTGTACATGCTAGAATGAAACATTTCCTCAGGAACTAGCACAATAAAAGTAGTCAACAAAAGATAATGATAAGAATTACTCTCAAATACAGGCTAAACCATACTGGTAACATTTATTAAAGTAAAATGTAATATCAGTGCAAACAGATCTCTGTCCACTGTCGCTTCTATGTTTTTCTTAGCAGAAAAGCCAACAATGACACCAACATGACCACGAGTAGCTCACACCTCAGCTTATTACATATATATATATATATATTTTTGAGACTGCCCCCAAGTGGCAAAAAAATGCTATAACATGTAGAAGTACATTTGTAAAGGGAGACATGGGGGCTAACAGAAGCATGCTAAAGCTTTAGTTGTCACAGTGCTCACTGCTTTTCTTAAAACTTTACATGAAGTGTCTTGAAATGAAACAAAAAGGAGTCTGATGCTGGCCTCATGTATAAGACAAAAGTGAACATACTTTCACAGAATGAAGCAGTCAAACATGATTGTAAGTCAGGCTTAGTGTCTCTAATCGTTTACTTTTTTCTTGCTAATTTTGTTCTTATGGGTAAAAATGAGATCTAAAATAAAGCTAAAAGTCAAAAGAATGCACAAAACAAATTAAAAGCTCCTCAGATTTCACTCAGTCCTATTTGCCCACACATTCTTATGTCCATGTTTTCTCTTATTGCCTTTCATTGTTTCCTTGCTATGCTTTCCCTGACATTACACTTTGCCTTCTGGCAAATATATTGCCTTGTCTTTTTCTCTAGTTCTTGCAGCAGTACTGTCAGAGTATGCTGCAGTGCTGTGTGTGTGTGTGTGTGTCTATTTACTGTACACATGTCAGGGAGTTTCTGTAGGGTTGTAATTGCTCGTTGATTTGTGGAGGATTAGACATCCTCCAGGGAACATGTCAGATTTTTAAAGGCAAAAAAAAGGAGTCCGGCCCTGCACCCGTTTAACCTCAACCACCTACAGGGAGGTCAAAGCACTAAATCAGCTCCTTTACCTTTAGTAGCTAAAAAACAGTCCAGAGGGTGGTCTAAGAGACACATGCACTCAACTGTTTGCATGCATTTGGGAATATGTGATAAGGCTAACATTTGCATAAACCATCATTTCAAATAAGATTGCGAAACCTTTTCTAAGCAACGACATCAGCAAGCTCAAGGTGATAATTACAGGACTCTTAAGTGCTGTTGGTCTCTTAAGACAGAGATGTAAAAGGTCCTAGAATAATGTCTTGGAATTATGTGTCGGCAACATTGACACAAAGAGAGCCACTTTACAGCTTTTTTTGGTGGTGAATCAGTTCATTCGCACAATTTACACCTGATTTAGCAAAACATAAACTAAGTCTCCACTAGGAGGAAAGGAGGGATGATGACGGCATCTCTTAAAGACAACTATTCCTGCAGTTTGAGTCCCACTGTCACAGTGTCCTAGAGCTGAACACACTCCAACTAAAGACAAAATATTTCACCACCACCCATGTGAGAAGTGAGACAACTTAATAAATTCAACATTATCTTTATTGCAAAAACATGAAAAAGAAATGCTTAAATAAATTGCAAATGGAAAACATCTGTATTGGCTTTGACTCCACACTGATGTCATCTGAGCTACCTGATCATATAAACAGAATGCTCTCTATGGGTAAAGACTCAGTCACTCAACATCACTACTTGGTTCGCTCAGAAAGGTTCCTGGTTTAGGCAGCTTAAGCTCACTAGAAATATCAAATTAGACAGAATGCTGCTTTATTAATGTTAAAAGATATTGTTGCAGAATAAAGAACGAATGATGATCTAAACCAGGGGTGTCAAACTCCAGTCCTGTCATGGTTTGGCCTTTTTGTGGGTTTTTTTTTTAGTTATGGTTTCCTGTTTTATTTTGTAGTTTTCCTTGTTTAGTTCCCTTGTGTCTTGTTTCCTGTTCATTAAGTACTCCTGGACTCAATTAGTTTATCCATTTCACCTGCATCTTGTTCTGTTTCCCAATATTTACTACCGTTGTTTTCTGTTCCTACTTGCTGGTTCATTGTGTTGTTTTGTCTATAGTTTCCTATGTTTCCCCATCTTGTTTTCTGTTCCATTTGGTTTTAAGATTGAACCATTTTCCTGCATTTGGTCTGCCTCCTGCCTCTCTGTCCTGCAATTGGGTCCCCACACCACCTACTCACCATGACAAGTCCTAGAGGGGCAGTATCTGGCAGGTTTTTGTTGTTTCCCTGCACAAACACACCAGATTCAGATCAAATGGACCCAACAGCTTCTTGTCAACCTATTCATTCATTTTCTGTCAGATGTGTTGGAGCATGGAGACAATAAAAACCTGCAGAATACTAAGCCCTTGAAGACTGGAGTTTGACACTTCTAAACAAAAAAACAAACACAAATTAATGAGAGAAAGATTAGCAAATACTGGTTATAGAGAGCCACAATGCCAGCCCTTAGAAATGGGGGATTTCCTGTCCTGGGTCTTTAGCTGAGTAGAAAAACTTGGGTGAAGGCATTCCACTGCTGAATTATTATGCTGTGTAGAAGATTTGCTGTGTTGTTTTTTTGTTTATCTTTGCACATTCAGCTCTTAGAGGCTCAAGGGGGTAGAATTGGAATTGTCACACTGCAAACCAAAATAATGGAAAGCCTTAACTTTAACAAATTGCATGTCTTCACTGCGTCATGAGTTGTTTAGAGGTGGGAGTTATTTGACTATTTCCAACACAGTCCGGCTGCCACAAACTAATTTTATATTGACTGGCCAAGTAGCAAACGGAAAAGACTTTTCTCACGTAGAGAAACAACTAAAGAAGTATGTTAGTTATCCAATATGAGAATATGGTGAAAAATGGCAGAAAACCATTAAAAGTAATCTAAAGTCTATTTTCATTATCTAGATCGGCTCATGGTCAACGCTTGCTTGATGTCTGGTATACGGTGGTTGATGACTTTGTAAAGCCCTAAAAGTAGTTTTAGTGAAGCATTTTACAACAGTCAGGATTTAAAAAAATAAATAAACCAAAATAATTTTAAATTATTTTTGTTCCTTGAAATGAGATTTATTAGATTTTGTTTGTTATATTAATTTCTAAGTCATTGGCTTGTGGCAGTTATGCCTGTCCCATAGCTGGTCCCACAACTGTTGTCATACAGTAAAATAAAATGATGGATTTAGACCAGATGGCCTCTAAGCAGGACAGTAGGAGTTCTGTTAGCAGTTTTTAACACTATTACTAAAAGACAAACCGCTTTATTGGTAAATGGACTGTACCTGCACGGCGTATTTTCAGTCTTGCTTTTATTGTTACATTGTAAATAATAAAATACATCACTCCACACAACAGGGTGTTGATTTAGATAAGTGTCTTAATAATTGCCACAATGACAGAATTCACAGATAATAATGAACAAAATTTAGATTTTACATACCTTTCATTGGATTTTCACTATTTAAATCTTTCGGCAGATTAAGTGGTTTTTAAAGTAGTGAAGTTCATTATCACTGTGTCGGTTTTACCTCCTTTACATGCTCAAAACTCCCAAACCAGATGTATTGTAAAGAAATGGTACATCTGGGGTTTGTCTAAAGAGGTGCCAGAGTAGAATGTCTTGATGGAGGCTTTTTCGTTCACTCAAGGATCAGCAGGGTCTAATGGCTTCTCATCAATTCCTCCTGTCTAGGGAAGTGTGTGTCATGACTCCTGTAACTGCTTCTGACAAGAGTGATGAAGCACTTGTTAAAGTTGTAAGATTCTGCAGAAGTTTGAAACCTTTTGATATAAATCTGTGTAGAAGGAGATGGACAGCGACGGTGAGTAAGGGACAAATAGAGGAGGGGAAAATGAAAAAGCAAGATGAAGAGCACCAATGGTTTAGACATGACAGATTGAAGGGTAGAGGGGAGGAGAGAGAGTAAAGCTAATGATATCCATCTGTCTTTGCAGACTGGGAGAGAAGAACATTGTTAGGCTTTTGGAATATGGGGAAACAAACACATATTTTTCAGGCATTACGTTGCTTCTATGTTGTGTGATCAGCCTTATTTGAAGCATTTGGTGGAACATTTCTCAGGAAAAGTTTAGTCCATCAGATGTGTCACAACCTGAGAGCAATTTTTTTTTACGTGTAGAGGGGTAGGCAAGATCATTTGTATAGCACATTTCATGTACAAGACAATTAAAAGTGCGTGACATTAAACATTGAAAGCCTTTCATGTGGTCAAAGGAAAACATCAAAAGTAGTAAAATGCTACAACATAACAAAAAATAACAATAAAATCATAAATTAAAATAAATAAAAACAAGATGAGTGGAAAGTTACCTTGCATATTTTAGTTATTTCTGGGATGCATGAGACAAGAAATGTTTTTAAAATGGATTTTAAAGTGTCTACATTTGGTGAAAGTTTAATCTCCAGCTACGGTTTGTTCCACTTGTTTGCAGCATAACAGCTAAAGCTGTTTCTTTGTGCTTGGCTCTGGTCTGGACTAGTTTACTAGAGTGTTTTGGATGTAAGAGCTCTGCTAGTTTTATACTCTCAGAACATCACACAAATGTGTTCTGAGTAAACCGTTCTGGGATTTGTAAATGATTAGTAGGGTTTTAAAATCTATTCTGACTGACTGGAAGCCAGTCTAAAGATGTTAAAACTGGTGTGATGTGCTCAGATCTCTGTGTCCTAGTTAAAGCTTTTGCAACAGCTTTCTGGATGAGCTGCAGATGTTTTATGCTCATTTTAGAAAGTCCTGTAAAAATACCGTTACGGGAATCCAGTCTACTAGAGATGAATGCATGGAAGAGTTTTTCCTGGTCCTTATGAGAGATTAATTCTGTTGATGTTTCTGAGTTGGCAAAAAGCTGTCTGAGTGGCAGCTTTGATTTGGCTGCTGAAAATCAGATCTGAGTCTATTGACACTCCAAGGTTGCAACCTTGGTTAGTGATTTTCAGAGCCTGAGTTGCAAGGGGCGTTATTTATCAGCCGTGTATGGAAATGACTCTAAATTGTACACCAATAGGTATTCTCTGTTGATAAATCCTTGCTCTAAAAACCATGCTCGTGTCCATTCACTGTCATTTTCACACAGAAGTCCCCTTATTTTACCATACACAGAAAAGCAAAACGTCCCTTTAGAAGTCACATATTTAGATGTGAGAGATGGAAAGAAAGAAAAAAGATTTTCAGAGATTCATTGCCAAACATCTCTGCATGGGCCCCTCTTTCAAGTTCGGTAAACATTTATTTTAAAAATCTGTCTAAAGCTTAAGTGTAGGAGAGAAATAATATTTAACAATCTAAAACAATGTGCTGCCTAATAAAAGTTAAGTTAACAAAGAATAAACGGTTTGGAAAGGAGAACAGCAAATAATTTAGGTTCAAGGGAAGATCCCTGTCATGTTCTTTTGAACAGAGAAATTAAGTCGTCTGACATTTTCCTTGGATTGTTTTTATAGTTTCATATCAAACAGCAGACAGACGAGTCATTTCTGCAGCTGGAGGAGGACTAACCTGTCCTGAAGCCTTTTGCTTCGCCTCGGTTGGTTTTATGTGTTTCATAGAGATGAAGGAGGCTTGGTATGATGCTACTTTCTCACACATTCCCAGCATCGTTGCACACTCTCCTTTGATTTGTTTTGAATTGTTCAACAGGAATAAATGTTTTGGTTTGGATAAAAGACATCCGGCATGGATGGTGTAAAGCAGCTCAGTGATGAACAGGTAACATCAAACCACTTGGATTTTTACCAGAATAGTAGGTAATATAACTTTGAAGCACAGATCCTAAATCAAGGCAGAACTCTTAACAGCCTCTCTTTCGGGGGGGGGGGGGGGGGGGAATCAATCAATCAGCGATCAGATCAGTAAAGAGGAAAAGGAGGGGACTTGCTAGGTGTGTTCTCATACAAAGCCAATTTGACCCTCTTTTCAAAGTCACCAAATTAGAACAATCAATATAATCATTAACTGGTTCAAAGTAAATCTTAATGTTTATTTAATTGTGACTCATATTGTATTGTTTTTAAGCATGTGTCTTAAATTTGACAAATATACAGCATTCAGGGGTCTTGGAGAGGAGGGTCCGTCGGATTGTCAAATCACGGATTGAGGAGGAGCAGTGTGGTTTTTGTCCTGGTCACAGAACAGTGGACCAGCTCTATACCCTCTTTGGGTCCTGGAGGGGGCATGGGAGTTTGCCCGACCAGTCTACCTGTACTTTGTGGACATGGCAAAGGCATTTGACCGTGTATGCCGGGGATTTCTATGGGGGTTACTCTGGGAGTATGGGGTACTGGACCCTCTTGGTCCCTGTACGACAGGTGTCAGAGCTTGGTTCGCATTGCCGGTTGTAAGTCGGATTCGTTTCCAGTGAGGGTTGGACTCCGCCAAGGCTGCCCTTTATCACCGATTTTGTTCATAACTTATATGCACAGAATTTCTAGGCGCAGCCGAGGTGTTGAGGGGATCCGACTTGGTGCTCTCAGGATTGAGTCGCTGCTTTTTGCAGATGACATGGTCCTGTTGGCTTCATCTGGCCAGGATCTCTAGCTCTCGCTTGAGTGATTCGCAGTTGAGTGTGAAACGGCTGGGATGCAAATCAGCAAATGGCAAAGTTGGCAAATGTGGCTGGGGAGAGGGAAGTCTGGGCTTCCCTGCTTAGGCTGCTGCCCCCACAACCCAACCCCGGATAAGTAGTAGAAGATTGATGATGGATGGATGGCTGGATGGATGGATGAATGGAAATATATAACAAAAAAAATCAAATGCATAAAATCACTGTCTTGCAACAATTTGCATTAATCAAAAGCAAACAACACAGTGAAGGGTTTGTTGTCTTGCTTGTGGGGTGCGGAAGCTGAAGATTTCCTACCAGCTGTTGGACCACGGTTCCTCCTGTTGAATCCCTGAAATTTGAGTCCATGTAAAGTGTGTTTTTGTTGTTGTTTTTATATGAAATTCAATTCAAGCTAGGTCTAGCTCAAGAAACTGTACTGCCTTGATATATGACCTCAAAACTATGATGTGCACTGTCTGTATTGACCAGACTGAACATCACAGTATTGAAAACACTGTCAGAGTCCATCATTTCTGTGGACTTCTGTAAAATAAAAAATTCCAGTGAAACGATCCTCAATTTTTTCCTCAGAGAACAAATTTGTGTTTTGACTGAATGGCAAAAAGATGGAGATTTAATATTTCTTTGAATCCCTGTTTGGAGTATACTGCGATGTAAAGACAAAGACGCATGTCCTCTCATGGGAAATAGAAGTTGTAAGAATTACTGTTACCTTGTTATCATTGATCCATCTTTGCATTTACAGAGTTACAGCATTTCAACTCAGTGTTGACAAATTACATATCATTCTTACAAAGTGAACAACACAGTTGGGGTTTTTACTCTTACATTGTAGAGCATTTGTTCTCTGGTGTGTCAGTGGTGTAAGCCTGAACATGATAGGAGGGGAATGGAGTGTGTTGAAAAATAAATGCACGATTTCAATTTACCCAAATTGATTAAAGCAATTTATAACTTACTGAAATTGCTGTCTATACAGGTAACTACATTTCTGAAATTTATTGTTGAGTTATATTACACAGATGAGGGGCAACAGTAAATTCGAGGAACTGCTGAGGTTGCTGTGGAGACGGGTCAAAGGGAGCTGATGGAGCAGATGGCAGTGAGGTGACCCTGCAGGCTGCCTGTCTGTTCTTCTGCTGCTCCATGTAAATCTCAGCCCACTATAAAGGTAGCCCACTGGCACTACCAATGTGTTTACACACCTGGCTAGACCTGAGGCCTGTAAGCTGCGTGGTTGAAAAAAAAAAAAAAAAGAAAGAAGAAGACAAATAAATACACACAACCTTCCAGTGGGATTTTACACAGTGCATGCTGGTTGTAATGTGCCAGGACTGTGTTAATCCTGTCCCTCAGGTCTGTATCCACCTGCCTTGGCTCTTTTCTGCAGTTGACTGGGTTAGCCTTATACCACTGCTCCAACAGAGCAACAGACTGGATAGCAGGCCACTAGGGCTTCCCTCTGAATCACACACTAAGATCAGCACTGATCAGGAGCTAATCCTCTATCATTTCCTACTGTAGGGACGGCCACTGGATGGTCAGTATCTGCCCTGTCTGGAAATACTGTTCTCCCCTTTTGTGTGTCACATGTCTCCCTTGTTGATTTCCCTGCTCTGCCTATCTGCATAAGCTCCATATGTGTATTTATTGTACATTTTGTGTTGTTTTATTTAGTAAGAAGGCCTTTTTTATCACAAATTCACCACTGGGTTTTGTTATCTGAGTCTGACAGGAAGGTGTTTGTGTTGCATGGACACGTGGCGTGCATGACTCTCTGACAGTGTGTGTGCTTGCAGGGATCATCTACATTTGCGGGCAAATTGGGCTAGTGCAAATGTTTACACGTGTGTCTTAGTGGATGTGTGTGTTTATGTGTATTTGGGATGCTTGGGTGTAAACTAAGGTTATACTCTGGCAGACATCAGCACTGACCTGCATTATTGAATATGTACACTGTCTGTGAGCTGCAGCTTAATGGAAGAACAGTGTAGTGGACTCTCTACACATTTAGAAACATTAGAGTTCACACTGATAGTATCCGAGATACACTGCACAAGTGTACAGATACTCCTGCCAGCGAGAAGTGAAGCTAGGAATGACACAGCTTGCTGAAAAGTAAAACAGAGTGCAATAGAGACAATTCCTGGAGATTGAAATGTAATAAATTATCAGTCTGTGCTGAAGTGGAAGAAGTTAGGAGCATAACAGGTCAGAGAGAGATAAAAAAAAAAAGAGTGTTTTGTTTAAATAAAAAGTCACAAAACACATTTCACCTAATCAAATTATTGACACAATGGGACATCACCAACCATTTTGTTTCTTTCCTCTTTATATCCCACCCAGGTCTCAGAAACCAATCATCAGAGAATCATTGGATGAACAGAGACATGCATTTACAGCGTGCAATTGTCAACCCATTTTTAACTTCTGCACATCCCAGATGCAGATCTCCTCTCATGATCCACTTTTATGTATCCTCAGTGGAGCAGAGCCTGCGCTGCCGTTACTTTCTCCCTCAAACATTCTTCTTGTACACTTTCTTTTACTCGTGTTTGAAATGTGAAGTTCACTGTCTTTCCTTCTCTACATGCAAATGTTGATGACTGCATTTTCCCAAACACACACTTGCAAATCTTGTGCTCACTCTGGTGGGTTTGCAAGTTTCTCTGATGCTCCTGTTGTATAACTGTAGTGCATCTAGAGATTATTATAAAGCAGTTTAAGCTCATGCCTTGTTAATCTTGGTCTTTTCTTTAAGAGCAACTTTAGTATAGAACATCTGGTAACTGGAAGGCTGGAGCAGTCATATCTCTTACTGTAACACATCAGAGTGCAGCACACCATATGTGTCACACATCCCTAAGGACTGTGAGGAGCGATGATTGGGCAAGTCATTGCTGTGCTTTGTGTGTGTGTGTGTGTGTGTTGTGTGGGAGCTTTGTGCCAGTGTATACATGTAAGTGATAAGCAAGAAAAAAGAAACGTACTGCTATTGTTACACCAGTGATTCACGTGCCCTACCTGTAATTTATCTAATTACTTTTGCTTAGTTTGATTAAAAATCTACATTTGAAGTAATTATTGTCACTTTCAGCAGAGCAGAAAGCTCCATTTGTATATTACTTTGTATGGAAGTCGTTAATTTGAGTCTTTATGTCTTTCATCTTCTTAACTTGCATTCATCCTTGCAAGTGTTTTCGTTCCTATTTACTTCTGATGCACAAGGGAGACCATTAAATCTTTAGATAACATCTGTTTTTCACCTTAGTATGCTTGCTTCCTGTTTAGTATTCAGCAAACAGTGAGCAATAAAAGGCTCATCAATCACTTCAAAAACTATGTTCACATTTCCGTGCTGCTAGCTAACTGAACCTCATTCACTAAATACAAGGTAGTCCATCACCATGTGCAAAATTTAATCATTACTGTTAGTGTGGAAAAAGCTCTCATAATACGGTTGCTATTTTTTGTACGGCATCAATTATGAGCATATTATTACGTATTGTGTGACAGGAAAAAACTTTTTAAGCATTAGTCTTTGTGTTCGTTGAATAGCCTGATCGAGAAGATGCTGTGATGATTTGATGTGAAATACTAGTAAAAGTCCAGTTAAAGTCTGCAGACAGTTTCCCCAGAGAATAATCAGTCAGATTATTGGATCAAACTAAAGCCACCAGAAGGACTAATTTGAAGTTTGTGCATCCACATGTCTTTTTTTGGTCGATGTGACGTAAAATTTGCCATCTGCACTAGTCTACGAAAGTCCACGGGGAGTCTTTTCAGCCTTCTGTGTTGACAGCACAGACTGTACAGATTGCCCAGTGACTCCACCTGAGCCAGGAAAACAAACAGAGTGGTTTAGTTCTATAAATACAGGTCAAAGTGTTTTTGAAAGAGCTTACACCCTTATAGAAATACAACTGTATTTATTATTCATCATTAGAAGATCATATCTGGTGAGGGTCATTCTTCCAAATGCAAATGCTGCACTAGTTTGTCATGGTTGAGCAATGTGAACCAAAAGGTGAAGCTGTTGTTTTACCAGTTGTTCTACATTACTACCCTTCATCCAGAGTAGTAAGCAGAGGTAACTTAGAGAATGTGTTTGCAAATCCAAGGATCTGAATTGAACGCCATGAAAACCAGAAGCTTGTTTCATCCTTAGGGATAACTTTTGGAGCTGAGTCATCAGGGTGTGTTCAAAAGCAAGGCAAGTTTATTAGCAGAGCACCGTCATGTACAAGACAATTTAAAGTGCTTAAGATAAAACATTAAAAGCATTACAGATGGTGTAAAGGACCATAAAAGACAAATCAGATAGCGAAAATTAAACGATATCATAAATTGAATTAAAATAATTAAAAGCAAGATCTGTGATGGACTGGCGATCTGTCCAGGATGTACTCTGCCTCTCACCCAATGATGTCTGGGATTGGCTCCAGCTTCCCCGTCCGTTAATTGGAACAAGCGGTTAAGGAAAATGAATAAATGAATGAATGAATGATGAAAGCAAGGTCAGTTGAAAGTCACCATGTGGATTTCATGCATAGATGCATGAGAAAAGAAATGTTCCTAACCCGGACTTAAAAGTGTCGACACTTGGTGAGTGTTTAATCTCCACTGGCAGATTAAACTCTGCTTCTCCACACGAAAAGGACGTTCTGGACATTCTAGAAATCTTTCAGAGGAAGATACCATCCACAAAGACGGCTTGAGATAAACTCAGAACTTGCAGGGGAGATTATATATTGCATCAGTGTCTATATGAAGAGCTGATGGAGACGGAGGTGGCTGAGGAGACAGATGGACAGATGGTCTAAAAGAGCTTTTAGAATGATCCTTCTTTTAGTTCGTCTTGCCCATAAAAGGACGGCAGCTTGGGATGTTGCCATTGTCTTTCTTAATTTCCATGCTTTAATCAATATTAAACACAACACTTACCCTGTTAGTTGTGTAAACACAATGTTTTTCCACCAGATCACTTTACACACATTCAGAAACCATAAATCAGCCTTTAAGGCACAAATTGACCCAAAGCACAACAAGCACATGTGCATCCATGTGCACACGCAAACACATGCTGAGAGAGCAGAATGATTTAAATCAATAAAAGAAATTCTCAGCCAGTCTGTTTTACTGTGTGTCCATGTCTCCATCACTGTCCCCATCTTTGCATTGCTCTTATTGTTTTCAGTTTGTCAGTTTCCTTGTTCAGCAAATTCATTTGTAATTGCTCTCTGTGTACTTGTTAGTCAGTAATTATTTGTTGTTGTTTTTTTTATTTATTTATTTATTTATTAATGGTCAGGGAAGCAACTGACCAGTATTTTTAATTTCCTCTCATTTCACAAACAAGCTGCACAGCTTCACTTTGAACAGCTTGATTTTCCACCATGTTTTATCATAAGATAGTTTAAAAACATGTTTAAAAAAAAACCATTTTGACCAAGAGAGGTCAATCGTTTTCACTTTTTGTGGTGATAGCCATTCGGTGTGCCAGTGACTTTGGTCCTGGCACAGATTGCACACTCTTTCTGCTTTGATGTTGAAACATTTCAGAATTGCCGGAGGCACAGCTCTGAGACAGTACGACAGTGCTGCACAGCGGGGGTGTGCGATATGGTTAAGGATGAATATAACAGCTTTTATTAGCTACTTCTAGAGGATACCAACCAGCTCACCGCACAGCTTCTTTTATATTCGAAATGATAAGGTCTAGAATCAAATTCTGAATACACCAAGGTGACTTTATAAGGGAATCATACAGGATGGTTATTGCAGCATCAAGGATGAAATGAAACTGCCTCAAAGTTAACAATGGTACAGTGGAAGGTCACTTTTAATATATGGAGACCTCCTGCAGTACCATACAGCAGCCTAACAGCCACAGATGAAAACTAAGACTTCTCTGTTCAAGCTTAGCTTAGCAGTCTTTGGAGACTCAAAATTACTTTGTTTGCTCAAGTCACCCTCTTTCTAATTTTGCTTTTTCTTCTCCAGCTTCACTGCTTTTGTTGGCTTGAAATAAAATTGTAAAAGAAAGAAAAAAAAAAACCTTTGGGAGCCAATTTTGTTTGACAAGAGAACAATGTACTTGTTGAGAAGTTCTTGTGCATATCTCCAAGCAAAGGGGTTTCTCAAAGTCAACCCACTTCACATGGCAGCTATATGTAAATTTCATTTCCTCTCATATTCACCATATTACCTTTTTATTTTCTTCTTGCAAACTCCCTCGCCACACCAACCCAACTAAATGAGACAACTAACAGAAAAGAAAAGCCCAGTGATCCCAGTATCTCAGCTCCATCCTTAATTCATTAATTTGCTGTTTGCCTACAGTCAGTCACCCGGAATAATCCATCTAGAAAGTCCACTGAGCTTAGCCACCATCAAGCAGAAATGGGGCTGTGGATGACTGATCACAAAGCTTACATCCCTACTGTCCCACGCTCTGTTAATAAAGCTACATGTAGCCCAACACTCACACACATATGAAGATTTCTGAAAGTTCAGTCTATCTGTAATAACATAGATCCTGATTACAATAAAGTTACTTCATAATGGCTTTTGTGAAGTGTACCCGGTTGCTTTATTCCACAGTTTGCACAAAATAAGGCTTGAGCAGTGGATTGGATCATTTCCTGGTTAAATGTTACAACTTCATTAACCCCAACAGCCAGTTTAAAGGAGGAAAATGATCATAGATTTATGTGTAGAATAAAGGGTTTAACTGTGAATCTACAAAGGGGAAAAACAACACAGAATGCAGAAGTTAAATTAAGCATCTAAAACAGAGATCCCCAATCCAGGTCCTCCAGGACCTGGTGTCCTGCAGGTTTTCCAAGTGTCCCTGGTGCACCACACCTGATGCAAATCTGTGTGTATTTAGCAGACATGTGCAGAGCTTGTTCTTGTCTGAGTCAGGTGTGATCCAGCAGGAACACTTGGAAAACCTCCAAGTCCTCGAGGACCAGGGTTGGGGATCCCTGATCTAAAATAAAACCTTTATTGTGTAAGTACACCCTCTTCTTGTTGTGTAACTTCACCCACTGCCAAATTTTAAAGAATGCCAAAAACTAAAAGTGTTGAAGTCCAAGGTCTTGGGTGGGGATCACGAGGTGGAGAGTGGGTGAGTCGTGAATGCACAGGCAGAAATTATCAAGCAACGGATAACAGCTCAGCGGCCACAATAAGATGAAAAGATACAGATCCACAAAGTACCGACTCCACAGAGCGGCCTTTGAGATGGAAGACTGTTCCCCTCCAAGTCCCCTCAGCTACACAAGGTGGAAGAACAAGGTGGTCCTGAACTGTCTCCGTCTGATCCGTTAGCGCTGCTGCGCCTGCTTGTGACAACAACCCAGCAGGCTGTAGCAGCTGCAGGAAGTACTGCTATGATTTCAGCTGCTGTTTGTCATCAGATGAGGGTCAAAAGGTAAAGAATAAAGTCTCTTGTTACTTCTACAGCCTTTAGAAGCAGAAATCCATCCCTTTGATTTAGATATTTTATCGCTCTGAAAGTCTGAAACTAGTGAATTTATGTCAGATAGCAAGTTAACATCTGTACATATGTGTCAGTGGACGTGGTTTTTATGCTCGCATAGCGATAGCCTGTCTGTATGCTTCTGAATGGAGGGGGGGCTCGGAGTCTTTAAATATTACTACCTATGATTTCGAGCAGGGGTGTTTTCCATATATACCTGCTCCAATTCACTTGACTTAAATGAATCAGTCATTGTGCAGAATTTCATTAGCTGTGGGACCCAGTTAATGGAAGCCAAGTGTGTTGGAACAGGGATGAAAACCTGCAGGACAGCAGCCCTCGAGGACTAACTTTGGACACCCCTGACATAGAGGATCACAAACCTCTACATCATGAAAAACAAAACCTGGTTTTACCCTGTAGAGAGCGTTTTGAGTCATGTTTGACACACACACATTTTTGGAAATTGAAAAAATACAAATTTCAAAAACAGTAATTAAATCAAATTAAATCAAATGTTGTTTGTACAGCACCTTTAATACCTGAAGTAGTGCAAAGTGCTTTACATATGATAAAAGCAACAAAGAAGTATAACAACAAAGATATAGTGGGAGTTTATGTCAATAATGCCATACTACGTTGTTTACGGCTCAAAAAACACATGTATAGGTGCACTACCCTTTTAAATAACCTCACAATATTGAATGGTAATCATTGCATAAATCCTATGTTACTGAATGTGTTAGCATCACTCGCTTCACTGAAACATGCGACTGTGTCATCTTCCTCACGTTATCCTCAGATAGGGTCTGTTTCCCACTGATACAGTGATTAATTTACATGTTCTGTGTATATCATCAATAGCACTGAGAAATGGCTTTGCTCATGCATGTCTGAATTGATATATACTAATTAAACATCTGCTAATTATTAAAGGTTGCTAGAGGTTTTCGCTTGACAAAATTGACATAGCTAAAGTATTCTAAAGTTACACGAATATCAATAAATAATCTAATGGACTGATCTGATACTTAAGACTGGATAAGGACTTTTTAAAAGTCCCATGTGAAAGGTTCTTTAATTTTTTAAGTACATTTTTAGCTTGAATAGAACATGCTGTGAAAATTAGAAACATATTACTTTTCCATTTTTCTAGCTCCCCTTTGAAGTAGACCACATCCCAGATGTACAAGCCAGGTGGAATTTAGCCATTTTCTACATTGCAAATGGACAGCAATTATAACACAGCGATAATTTGTTTGAAGCTGACCACTAAATCAGATGCTCTGCTGGAACAGTGTTCCAGTGTTGAGGGTTGATGTTGATACAAATTGCTGCATGTCTGTACATGCTTGTTCTACACAATGGAACAGAAAAAAGAGATGAGTTAGAGAATGTTAAGGATCTAGAAGGGGCATACATAACATAGCTGATAAGTAGTCATGAGTTGGTCTGTTTTGTAGATCTAAAAACCTGAAGAAAACAGTCTTAAAATGAATTCTAAATGAAAATGCAGCTCATGAAGACTTCTGATTAAAAAAAAAAAACCAAATTGATATGGCCATGGTAATTTAATTTATGTTGCAGAATTCATTACAGGCAAACTCATGAGCAGAACATTGAAAGAGAAAAATATGAAAGAACTGGCAAGAAATGAGGGGAAATGGGTTATATTTTAAGCAGCTGTTCTCTACTTTTCGTTTTGTACAAATGAAGGGCTGCTGCATTTCGCACCAGCTGAAGTTTGTTTCAAATTTCTGAAAGGCTTGAGAACAGGACATTGCAGTAGGCTAGGCTGTTAGAAATAAAGGCATAAATAAAGTCAGCTGGTGGAGATTGGAAAGGTTGCGTGTGAGCAACATTTCTGAGATGATAAAATGCATTTCTAAGGTTACTGCAGTTGAAGCACAGCTGTATTCAGTAGCTGAATACATCCACACTATCATCATTAGGTTGAAAAGTTTTCAGAGTTACTTTGTGTCACCTTCTGAAATGTATTCACCCTGGTTTGCTGCAGAGAATAGGCAATCTGTCTGCGCTGAGGATACCCAGACCTCAATGTTTTACAGTGAATCATTGATACGAGAGCTTTGAATTTTGTGCAAGTATACCAAGTGAGCCATTCGGGTCCCCAAAAGACACAAATTCATCAAATTAAAGCAACACAAACATACAACTAAAAAAGTCATTTGACAGAAGAGATCCATACAGCATGCATTTCCTTTTGTGTTGATGCTCATACACCCTTTCATTAAAGTTCACCAGATGTATTTGCATGTTTAACTGCATTTTTTTTTTCATTTTGAGTTCAACATTTTATTAATTATATAAAGCACAGACTTCTTTGTTTGTTCAAAGTTGCTCCCAACTCTCCACATTTTAAATGGTGTCCCCTTCCTGAACTGTAATTGATGTATTTCCTATAAAGGAGTGGCAATTAAGATAATGAGATTTTCAGACACAAGTGTAGCATGCCAAAATACACTAAGGGCGGGGGGGCATATTTGCAACTGGTAATTATCACTTTTATATAAAATTCTACCCTTTTTCCCTTCTCTTGTCTTGTCACCAACTCCACTTCTTTGTCTGTGCTCCCTCCTATCTCTGCTCTCTTAACCACATCTGCTCCCCCTCTTGTGTTCCTTACACAGCTTGTCCTTATTTGTATGCTCAGTGCATAATTAGCTATAGGATCACCCATTGTGTAATTATGTATAGCAGTTTGATATGTAATTAAAATTGTATCAGTATCCAGTGTAATTTGTGCTGTGATTACCTATTAACAATGCAAACAGTTGTGCCTAAAAGCCCATGACCACCCCTCTCATAGATGTCACAGTGCCTGTCACTATTTACATACAAACAGGTACAGCATGTGATGAAAAAAAAAACACAAATAAATGAAATTAAGTATAATAAACATGAAGATCTCAGTGTATTCAGCCTCACATAAACAAACCTTTTTTTGCATATCCACTCATGGTTAACCACGTTATCATGAGGCCTTAAATAAGACCCTGTACTTCAAACAAGTCTTTGCTTTGCTGAATTACTTAGCGCAGCAATATAATGTAGCTTGTTGCTCTCAAAACAGACACCAAAACAGAAGAGGGCATTCAAAGTGCTTGTCAGTGAACCCATAATAAGGTTTGGGAAGGAGCTTGTGAGGAGACTCAATGGAGACATCTTAATGAAAGCACAGTACTAGAAACTGCCCTGAATAACCGCCTTATTGCAAATTCAGCACTAAATTATTAAAGGTGCCTTAGAAATCTCCTTGTGGGACTTGCTTTTGTTTTGTTCAATGCTTTTTTCTTTTACTGCTGAACTAGAATTTGCCCACTTGGAACCTATGATAGAATGCAGTATGACTGTTTCTGCATCTCTGCATACGGCAATGAACTTCAGATTGTCAAAGGTTGCCTCCCTCCTCTCTACTTCACTGTCAAAATGTGTCCTTATCATGAACAATCTACTTTACTCCAGTAAACCTTTGTTTATCTGCAGCCGGAAAAGCTGCCCTGTGCTGACCCGGATGTGCAGAAAACATAGATTATAATGGATTTAGTGTGCATGAGATTGGCCTGTTTATGTGATGACAGGAAGGTAAAAAAGGGTAGACTGGATGAGAAGATATAATAAACTCAAACTCATGTGTTTGCCTCAGTATTTGAAAAGAATGTGCAGGGCCTGAGAGGTTTTTCTTCCTTTTTATGAAATGGAACACAGATAGCAAGAGATTTATGGAGCCAAAGAAGAATATGTGCACCGATAAAAGAAGGGTTGACTAGCTCGATTACTTTCAGTGGTGATACTTAGATGTTCTCAAAAGCGAATGTCTGTGTATGTAAACATATGCTTGTTTGTGTACGTATGTATGTGTATGTACATATATTTTCTTTCATTTGAAATAAATTAACAAACTAACAAAAAAGCAAATTGTACATTTATTAATTCATTTATTTATTTATTTAGCTTGCAAGAACACAGTAAGGGAAGCATTTTGAAGTGCCTTGTATACTGAGGCATGACTGGAGAAGAACTCCATTTAGAGTAAATAGCCTTGACTGGACCCAGAGAAGCTCTCATAAACTTTCCCATTGGAATTCATTTCTTTGTCCCATCAATTTTCTTCTGCAAAGTTTAAAAAAATTCTAACAGGAATACAATATCACTCCTGTCGTCATCTCTAAAAATACCTGGTCAATCAGTGCAATTTTACTTGTAACTTTCCACCTTCCTTACTGTTGTCAAACCATATTACAGCTTAAAGCCTGGTCTCCTCTTTCTGTGCATTGTGTGACTTTTTTTTTCCTTTTTGCTTTGATGATAGACTTTGATAACTTTTAAAACATAACATGAAAACCCTAACTTCTATAAGATAGAAATAGAAATAATAGAAACCTAGAAAATTGTTCTTCAGATTGATCAGGACTAAAATCACCGAAGTTTCAGCTGCTTGGACCATTTTCTAGTTTTGGAAAAGGTTTTTCCCTTCCTCTGCAAGTGGAACAGCCCTTTAGTACGATTTTCTACTTTAGGATGTCCTTGCCAGTTTATCAGTAAGTGCCTTTGAGCAGTGACTTTGAACTCCAATTTGCTCCTGTTGTATCAAACTATGGAGGCCAACTCTTGGTTCTAAACATGAGTCTCTGTTTCTGTATTCTTAAGTAAAAGATTGAGGGTTTCTAAAGCAAAGAATCTAACAAATAGAGAGAGCCTCCCCTTTATCTTTCTTATGTTCCGATATTTGCACAAACAAAAGACCCTCTTCACGTTTCCATCACCCTTTAACCCCACAGGGCTCAGCTTTTGTTGCAGAACATATAAATGCTTTTAACAACAATAAAACTACTGCTTGTTCTGTCACTCCCCGGAGGAACAACTTAAGCAGCAGGTCTGACACCCACCGTATGGATGATTAGCATCATTAGAGCATCATCTGCTCCCTCTAACTCAGAGACGTACACACCCCATGATGGCTCTTCAGACACCTCCGATTTAGATCAAATGGTGCTGTGTTCTTAGTAGAATCGTGATTTATCAGTGATAGAAAGTACATCAGATGAATGAAACCCAACGTCAACAGACACTAAAAATGACACTAAAAGTAACAGCAAAGATGCAGCTACTGGAAACAACACACAGTGTTTTGTTTGTGTGTTTCTTACAATGAGTATTGTGAAGAAAAAGATGACAAAGGAACAAATTAAAGGCAATTTCATCAGAAAGTCTCGTTATTCTTTGCCGAAGCCAGTGCTCCTGTGTTGCTAGCTTCTGTAGTATATTTCAAATTGCATTTGTTTTCACTTTCAGCTCCTCTGACCGACAAGCCACCGAAGATCCTGTTTCCCACGGAAAACAAGATTAGCAACATGGAGCTACAGCTAGGTAAGATCATCACGGGATTTCTTCCAGCTGCTGTCAGTCGTATGAGAGCTGTTTCCAAATGACAGGAAATGGATGACTTTACAAATCCTCTGTAGCGCACCTCCAGGCACTGAATGCAGATCGATGATGGCACGTTTATTTGCTGGACTAGAGAGATGGCTAAAGAAAAACAACATGGCAAAATTGGTTTCCATATATGCAAATTTGTGTGCTAATGTCCCTAAGGCTGTTTTGTCAACAATGGAGAGTCCATATGTTCCCAGGGTCTCATACGCTGGCCTGCCACATTGAGAGGCGGCTGCTTTTTGCCGCCATTGTTTGTCTTTTTTGACGTGGGGTCACAGTGGGCCTACCATGTGGGCTCACATGCAAGAGCGAGTATATAAGAGTGGCGTGTTTGTTTGTTTGGGTTTTTTTTTTTTTCATGACAGCATATTGCTTGATTTCTGGGCACATTCCACTATCCACATGGCGCTAGCAGCTCTGTGAATGGCTAATGTGTCTGTCATGGAGAAGCCGATCAGAGAAGACTGATAGGTCTGAAAAAGCAGAGAAACATTGGAAGGGTTTGGTGTGGAGACAAAGGCAAAAATAAAAGGTGCAATGATTCACTGAGTGCTTGCCTTTTGTCTTCTATCTGATGCCACTGGAATGCAGGTAGTTCATTTGAAATGCTTCCACGCTTGGCTGATCAAGGGTGAAAAATTGCTGCTGTTGATAAACTGACAGGCACAGGCTCACGTCAGCCGACTCACACCAATGCATGAACAGGTTGCACAATGTGGGCCCTAGAGCTATTTGTGTCATTAGTCTCTATCTTGATTCCTCTGGGATTTTGGGGAAAGGGTTGACTTTTCCCATGAAACCGTCACACTTTTGTTTGAAGCCTCTCTGATAGTTCTCTCGCCAAGCGGCTGTTTGAATAAGTGTTTCTGATCTCGTGTTTGTCTGCTTTGTTGAGCACGTTTGTGCGTTAAAGGACTGGAGAACCTCCATGAAACTCAGATGCATGTAAGAAATCATTTTTAACTGGAGAATGCTTTAAACTGGAGAAACAGTCTCACAAGAACAGTGACAGCTAAATGCTTTGGCACAGAAGGTCAAAATAAAAATGATTAGGTCCAAAAAAAGTCCTGAAGTGATCTTCAGCATTTCCACAGAACTCACAAGCATTGTTGTTTTAAGACCAGAAAAGGCAAAAGCTTTAATGTTACTTGCAACTGAATGATTTAAATGTCAGTAAACTTTAAAAAGAAACATCTTTTTACATGAAAATAAAAAACAACATCTTCAACAACAGGATAATGAACTTAAACATGCTTGAAATATAAAGAGGATGGATTTCCATGACCTTCACAATCAATAGTGCATGCAAGATAACCCAAGAATCTCACAGACCTAGAAATTTTGTGTGAAGCATGAACATCCTAAAAACATATGTTGTAATATCTTTTTTTTTTTCTTTTTTCTTTTTTTTTTTTAAAAAAAAGGTTTTTCAGGGAACTCAGCTTTTGTCTCTTTTTTTGTTTTTTATAATCTATAAAAACTGGAAATAATCACAGTAAAGGTCATATAAATGATGGTATAAATGTGACAGATTACATGGACACCTTTGCTATTAATCACTCGCTTACTGACATTCAGTCATTTTTGAGCTGAGGAACTTTTTTCTGTATTTGCAAATCCCAAAAATACTGGCTGCTACATTTCTCATCTAACCAGCAGTGAGTGCTTTATTAACGCAGACAGCTTCTTTTGTCTTCAGTATCACATGCTATATTTCCTCAAGTTCAAGCGAGGATATTCCTGGTGACATAAAACTTATTCTAGAGCCAGATGGGACATTAGCAACACAGGCTAATTTGTTAATGGTCTATCTTGACAATAAAGTAGAACAGTTGCCCCTGAATGATAATATGGTGCACTGGGATTCTTTTTTTTCCCATCACTGAAAGGGTTATAAGCAGGCAGAACCGGATTTAACATGTAAGATAGAGAGTAGAACTGAACTGATGTTATGTTATGCAGTGACTTCCCACAGAATCCCAGTAGATTGTCTAAAGCCCTGAGACACCGAGGTAAATATTTCAATCAGGCTCCATTTTGTGTGCAGAAAAGTTGTCTCTTCTTCCACATGAGGGTTGCTTTTTTTTCATTTTGCTGTAGCTATTTATTCTCTTCCCCCTTATTATTTGTTGAGCCTTGCCCTGGTCAGCTTTATGGAGCACCGTGGCAGATTTATAGAATACAGAATGTGCATAGATAGAAGCCAGTCCCTTATGGTAAATGGGGGAGTAAGGGGAGAAGGGAGAGGGGAGGGTGGGGAGATCCAGTTGAGGCCAGCGGATGGGCGGTAAAATCTGAGACGTAAGCAGAGAGATAAATCTGCAACACTGCCGGGAAACACAGACCCACTTTATCTCGTCTGCTGTTACAACCAGCGCAGGTCTCAGACAGCCTCCATCTTAGCCAGTTTTACAAAACACACACACACACACACACACACACACAGGCAGATGTAAATCAAATACTTAAGTTACATAAACTCTCACATGAGATGCTCAGCAGGGATGTAAGTAGATAAAAAGTCACAGAGGATGATGGAAAGATCTGATCACAAAAAAGTGTTGGGAATTGAATGATCTCCCTTTTCTGATATGAGTGGTCATATCGGAGAGAAGAGAGGATTGTTGAGGGGAGACAGATAATAAAGTAGCATGTTTTTTGCATTTTTCCAAGTGGGGCTTTGTCAGATTGTGCCTTCCCTTCTGAGGTCTCCTCATCTTGGACGTCTCAGCCGCTATGTGCCATTCCGCTTCAGGGTCAACATCCCACCGCTACATCCTGTCACTCAGGACTACACACACTGAATTTCAGTGCCACCCCCTTAAGCGATGTGCCTGTGCTGTTCTCACCACAAATCTCTGCTTCAGGGCTGCACCAGTCCTCGGGACGTGTTTTTCACAAGTCTCCTTTCATCACAAATATTTTAGACTTTTCGACAACTTGTCATTTTAGAGGAGCTTCTAAAGAAGACAAAACCATGTCGTGTGGCTTGTTTGGATTTTTCAGCAGGCAATCCAGTTAGTCTCTTGCCAAATTTTCTGCTGTCCCCCAGTGGTGAGTTGGTGAAATCCACCTCCATTTCTTCCAGCAAAGGTGGATGATCCATGTTTCTGGGTTTTGTGTCTATGTGCTTGTCACAGAATAACACATCTAAAGTGAAATGCACACACTTAGACCATGAGCCAATTTGCACGTAGGACCAAATTTAAAACAGAATCACGCACAGACTCACTGGCTTGGTGTTTTATTCCCTTAGGATAATTTGTCATGGATGTGTCGTCCCAGTAGGTGTGCTTGAGGGATTCGGCTTATGCTTACACAGCAATCCACTTTAAAAATCTCGCCGGCTCTCCCTCTTAATGACACACAGATATTTGCACACCCCTGCACTACTCGGGGTGGACAGGTCAGGCACACGCTCGCAGTGCATTCCTCTCCAACCATGGGATAATTGTAACTGATAGAGGATTTTACTGTGCCCCCAAGCCAGCAGATGGGTGCACTCTCCTGGAAAGGAATTAGAATCCATTATTTCAGAGAGCAGGACCCAACTGCAGGCATTAGGAGGAGGATCAGTTTTATACCTACTTCACTTCAACATGAACCCTGTAAAGTCTCAGAAAGACAGTTTTCTTGTCACAACGCTGTTCCAGATTTTTTTTTTTTTCCCAGTTTTATCCATATTTTTTCGCACACATGCAAACAATGCATTTTGTATTAAAGCATTTTGCATGAAAAATTTAGAAATGACTCCTCAAGCAAATATTAGCTTTAATTGTTAATAAACAATCAGTGGTCATCAAATGAAGGGGTTCCAGATGGAAAGAAAACTAGTGCCTTCTAGTAGCAGAGATGTGCATGCACATTCCAGAGTTAAAATGATTAACTCCCAAAAATGTTTCAATTCAACATATTTTTTAGGTTTTATGAGTTTTTGCTTTTTTTTTTTTTTTTTTTTTTTTTTTTTTGTTCCTGGAGATAGACTGGGTTGGGCCTCCAGCTGGCTGGTTAATTGGGTTTGACTTAAATATTAAATTATTTGAATATTTGTTTGGTAAGCATGTGTTTGGTTTTTTTGTTTTTCCCCATTGACCTAATTTTTTGGCACTAGCACCCCCACAGCTACTAAAGACTAAATATTGGCATCAACAAAAGCTGGAGGGCTATAAAATGGAGACTATAAGTAAAATCACTGAAATTGTACGTAACCATCTGAGGAAAGCCTTCCACACACACGGACCACACTGGAGCCGAGTGCATTAGGCGTAAAGCCTTCACAGCTCACACACACTGAGGGGAGTCAGTCACACCACTAAAAGTCATGTTTTAGTCTGCTTCCTGATGAAAACTTAGCAACTTTGTTACTGGATTTAGTGACTTTGCAGAGCCCATAATGGAGTTATTCAAAAACAAAAAGTACTGCATGACAAAGCGAGGTCTTGCTGCTCAGCCGGAGGCACACCTTCCTGCTTTATCTTTGTTCAGTCAGTGCCAGAGAACAGCAAGAACGGTTGCATAGACCTGTTTGCACTTTAATTGTGTTTTTTTTGTGAAGGTTAGAAAGTACGTGAGATAATATAGTGACTTTCTAACTTTATTATACACATACTGTGTGTGTGTAGTCTCTAATTCCAGCTAATGTGACATCTACCCTCTGGTAGTGCTATAAGCAGGCAAAAGGCAGTTTCACTGATTTTCACCTGAAGATATGCTACTGGAGGATGCCACACAAATACACCTGCACTCCACTCCTCATCTTCCTCCTCTTTCATGCCTAACATTCTATCTGTGTTTGTGTCTCTCCCTGCCTCCACATCCTTTAATCTTTTACCCCTCTTCCCTCCTCACTGCATCACCTGCTGACCCATGCTCATGTGCTTGGGGATTTGGGGTGTTCTATAGAAATGTACAATTGCAAGGATCTTCTCAATCTCAAACACTAAGCCGTGACAACAAACGTGGCATCTTGGCACGTGTAAAGGATGGAAGTAAAATAGACATCACTCCAGAGAGTTTCCAAAGGTCAACACTGATCCACTTCATTAAAAAAATATTCTCTGTCCCTTTCTGTCTGTCTGTTTATGCAGTCCATAGCCTGCATAAACACAGGCTATGGACTGTGCATATTGTTGTGATATGTTTTAACTTTTCAATAAATTGAAGGAGTAATGTCATCCAAACGTCCAGGGCATGGCTACCGATACATCTCTGATCTGTATCAGAGATCACACGTGTGTGGAAGGCTTTCCTCACACTGTTATGTACAATTTCAGTGATTCAGATAGAAGCTTTTGGAAAGACTTGACAAATACTCTCACACACTCTCACCTCCATTCCTGTCACAGTTCTTTTGTCAGATCAGAGATGTATCAGTATCTGTAAATACATGGCCATAGCCATGCACTTGATGTTTGGATGACATTACTCCTTCAGTTTCTTGAAAACATATCAACAATATGCTGTGTGGAATATCACACAGCATATTGTTATTTTCATTATCATTCTTCATGTGTTCCTGATCATATTTAAATATTGCAGCAGGTAAAGGTGGGACTGGTCTTGAGTACTCTGTGTATTGCTGGGTAGTTTGTGGTTATAAAAGCATTGATGTATTCATTTATAATCCAGGATAACTTGTTTATTTATTATTATTTTCACGTGAGTCTGCAACTCAGTTCTCTAATATTACCCCTATAATGGATTGGTATCAAAAATACCAGAGCAGTTTCTGGAAGAAGAAAACAGTGTTGTGGACGAATAAGTTCAAAAGAACGTTGAACTGAATGAAACATATCTACAAATAAGGAACTTGAAAGTGAACTAGTTCATATTTGGTAAGGTCCCACAACGGTCACAATCTACATCTCCCCAGCACTACACCTCCGTCACGCTACATTACCCACAATGCACTACACATCAAGCTTAACAAATCAAGCATGCTTCATGACAACGCCAGTGCAGTCCTGCTTTAAAACTGCAAGTTTGGGATTTTAAAAAAGGCTCTGCATGCACCTCATCTGCTTATGATTATTTACAGAATATTACTTACTGTCGGAAATGAAATTGTCAGATCAATAGTTTCACCAGATTTTGTAAACGTGGCTTCAACATGGGTTTGACGCATCTGTCCGGTGAGAGATGATATCTTCTTATATTTCGAGATTTTCATCATTCTTTTACTTGCTTTAAATTCAGGGAAGAATTGAGCTGAAAAGACTTGTTCAACAAAAGAAAATCACGGAAAATCTTATATTTGTCTTTTGTCCACACATCTGGTTCACATTCACATCTGTTTTGTTTAATAGAATTTATTTGATTTAATTAATAGACACCACAATTTCTTAAATTTTTCTAGTCCAATATTTCACTCTCCCAGTTAACCAAAGAAAGCTGAAATGAACTTCCACTGAAGTGATTCAGTTCAAGAAGACTTGACACTGGATGACTAGATGTACTCCAGTGTATATAAATCCTCCAGAGGGATGGCCTACAAACCATTGTCTATTTTGGCTAAATATTTAGTTATGGCAATTATTTTTGTGATAAATGACACATTTATATTCCAATAAAGAGATAAAGAATCACACACAGAGAGCCCTTAAAGGTCACCCTGCAGATACGTCATTGTATTTGTGCAGTCCCACAGTAGCATAGCGTTAAGCAACCCATGGTGACCAGGATGGTAAGTAGTGTGTCAGCGAAACAAAGCTAAATGTTTAAGTGTGTGAATGGTCGTCATTAATCACTGAGTCTGAGGCTGAGAGCAGGAGACTGCAGTATGATAAATGAACTAACAGCCCCTACACATGCCTAACAGGAGAACAGGAGGGAAGAAGGCACAGAGGTGAGAAAATATACAAAGGCAGAGACAAGAGCAGCACCACACACTGTAGCATGTCATAAAGCCAGACACAACACACCACTGTGCATCTTATAGCGGGGTTTGGTTATTTCTGCCTTCAAATTGCTCACCAAAGTCAGTGGGTCATAAAACATGCAAAAAAAAAAAGAAACTTTTGATTCAGACTTTAAATTTCTTTCTGAGGAACCAAGCTGACATGAAACTGTTTTAGTCGTCCAATACTGATGCTTTTATTGAATTTGCTGTAATCAGCTGCCAGATCCGAGGCAGACAGACACTTGAGAGAAAGATGCCTGACTGACGAGCAGTTCAAATAGTCAATGGTTTTGTCCATTTGGTAATTTGTCCTTTATCTCTGCGTTCCCTTTTTCTGATTTCATACAAACAGGAAACAGCAACAACAACAAAAAATGTTTATAATTACTATGTGTTTTATCAGATAGAATAATGTATTCTAATGTCTTTTCATTATTTATTTTCAGCTCCTGTTCGATTGTTAGACTATTCTAAGTATGCAGCTACAACTTCAAATAAGCTTTAAAAGACATTTTTGAACAATTAACTAAAATTTAATAAAAATTCTGTACATTTAATAAAAATAAAATAAAAATAATAATAAATTAATAAAAAATTCTGTACAATTATGTACATTATTTTAGTATAAAAATAACCTAATTTTTAAAGATGGTGGTGCAGCTTAAATGAGGAATCATACAAATAATTAGTGTTTGATAAACAGACTTCAAAATAATGTTTTTTTTATTTAAACCCTTTTGCTAATAAAATTTTTAAAAAAAAAAAAGGATTTGATGTGGTTTCATTGAAACTTGTGTTTAGTGCATCTTCAGTTTTTTTTATCATTAATTTAATTTTTTTTTTTTTTTTTTTTTTTTTTTAAATTGTCAAATATAGCATCATGATGCCATTTTACAATCCTGACTAAAACCACACAAATATCTTTGGCTATGGGAAATTTGAGAGAATTGCTAAATATCTTTAGAACTTCTTGAGCAAGAGCTTTTAAAACTTCAAAAACAAAATGTTTTAAAAATTTTTAGTACTTTTTTTAGTACCTTTAAAGTGATGCTATTTAAGTTTCTTGTCCTAAACATGTGGTACTGATTCATTTTGATTGGCACACTGGCGTTCTTTTTACCTGCTCCTTGAGCTATAATTGTCCTATAGTGTCCCTGCAACTCACAGCTTGTTTTTCCCAAACCGGAGCATCACATGATAGCCACAGTTTGATTTAACACACTGCATCACATGCCCACAACTAGATATCAACACATTGGTCTTTCTAGATGCACAAAATGGCTAATCCAACAAAGAAATGCAACAGTATTTTATCAGAAGAAGTGAGCAAAAATAAAAACAACATAAGAGAACAAGATGAAACAGGAGTCAACACTGAACTGGCTTAGAGAAGGGAAAGGATTCAGATGGATGTTGTTGAAAGCAACATTTCCACACATTTTTTTTTTTATCGCCATAATGGTTTGATATTTGATTATTTTCATTTTTTCCAAACATGTAAAAAATCATTAAGTAAATCAACCCAAAATTAATAGCATATAAATAAAAACAAATATAGGTGGGCATTCCACCCTAAACCATCACAATTATATATCATAAAGGAGTAGAAGAAAGTATAAACTTTAATGTTGAATGCCTTCACTAATTTGATACAAAATATCTTTATTACTACCTGCCTTACTTGCTTAAACACATTTCTCAAAAACATACAATAAATTTTGATGAGTCTCAACGATAAAGAACTTAAAACCATTTTGATTATAGAACAATGAGAATTTGATGGGTGTGTCTTTATTATATTTGGAGTAGAAAATAAAAACGAGCGACTTTTCACTTCCTGTGCAGTGTGTGTGTGTGTGTGTGTGTGTATTTGTCTGCATGTAGTGTGTATGTATTTAGATTTTCAGGTGATTGTGTGCTGTAGACTTTGGAAGGATGTGAGGCAATGAGAGCTGACACAGCCGTCGGTTTTTGTTTCGGTTTGGTGTGTCAGGTCCACAACAAGGGCAACAGATCTGCTTTGTGTCTGTCTGGCCTGAGCTTAACTTCATGCTTACTGTCAGTGTGTGTATCCATTCAGTCTGTCATGTGTTTGTACGCGTGTGTCTGCATCGGTATTTACAAAAGCAGCCATTATACAGACTGTCCCAAGCACTTGTGTTAAATCAGTAACTGGTATGAGTTTCTCTGCATTTAAGCCGAGCGATGCCTTTAAAGAGAGACGATTTAGTTAATAGCAGCTTTTACCTTGTCTGCTTCAGGTGCTCCGGCTCACTGACAGGTTATCAAAGAAAAGAAGCGCCCCACTCATCCCTGCATCACTCTATATTTGATACAACAAGGGCAGACAGGAGTAGGAGAAAGACATAATGAGACCTGTCTTCTTTTTAGAATACATTTATGCCCAAAAACTGACCTTTAAGTTCCTGCTTCATCTCTGTAGTCAAGGTGGCGAAGACAAGGTCAGAGAGGAACTTGAAATACCCTTAAAAAAAAAATGGCATGAAAATTGAGTAACTGACCTAATAAACAGCAAGAGGCTGGTGTACAGTAGTGAGAAAAGATGGAGGAAGGATGAAGAAGTGAGAAAATAATGACAAGGATAGTGAGAGATGGGGGAAGCTGGCAGTGGAATGACATGCATGAACAGCAAAGCGAGCAGGGGAAAAGGCGGCTTTGCCATTCACTTTGAAGCTTGCTCCACTTCTGTCTCTCTTACGTAACAGAAAAATGAGGAAAAACAAGTGCCAAAAAAAAAAAGAAAAAAACTTGGCAGGGTGGAGAGAGGAAAAGAGGAGGGAAGACGGAAGTTCTGAAGTTCAGGGCTCTGAAGTGTTCGGTAAGCGGGTGGCTGTAAATGGACGACAGCGTTTGCAACCATTCTGAGCAAGCTGTGTTGAGTGAAGGGGTATGAGAGTTCACAAAGAGAGGGATATCAGCTATTGGTGTAAACAGAGACAAAACAAAAAGGTTGAGCTGAGGTGACCACACAGAAAAAGATAAGGAGACAGAGGAAGAGGGGATAAACAGAGACGAGAGGGACCACAGTGAGAACTGGAGCCACACGGAGATATCTATAATAACTATCTTTTGCCTTTACCTTCTCTGTGTTACATAACTGCATTTTTCCATTCTCAGTCCTGACAAGAACAGACCAGCTGTGGCCTTTCACATATATTTGTTCTTCATTAACCAAAGACGACTCCTGGCTCAGGGCCACAACTTCATCCGGCAACGAGAACCACTGTTGCACTTTAGCTAACACCTTTTATCACCAATGCCCTCTTACTGCTCTACTTTTGCTATTTTCTCATGACAATCAATCTTCATGATGTCACCATCGCCCCCGGCACTGAATGTTGCTATGGAGATCAGTAGATCTGTGCTCAACTACTGCCTTGGGGAGAGTATGCAAGCATACATTAGTGCATGTGTGTGAACCTCTCTGTGTCTGTGCACACGGTTCATCTTTAATTGCCATCGTCAATCTGCATCCTGAACACAGTCAGTAATTCGAGAAGCCCAGCATGTGGTAAATAGCTGGAGCTCATTTACAAGGGTGTTAATGGACTTTTCTTGTCTTTGTCGCTCTTGTTTTCATGTCTTTCTGTATTTCTCTTTCTCATTCCTTTATGCAGCCGAACGTGTGGATCTGAACACACAGTAGAGCAGCAAAACGGGCCGAACACAGAGGTCCTTGGCGAATAATGTGCATAATCTTCTGAATGCAAACATTGGGAGATAATTATATCAGATTTTTTTTTCATTACAGTAAACATTGCTGAGTTGATTATGATGTTTTGATGCTGTATTTTTAAGGCTGGAGCTAGCCTGATAAGATTCTGAGGCTGAAACTGACTGAGGTTTTCTTATTTGGCAGCTGAGGGACTGTTTGGGAAATTGTTATGGATGAAAGAAATGTATTGTGAAATTAAAGTTAGAAAAAAGACAAAACTTTTTAACTGTAATTTATCCAGTTGAAGAGATGAGACATCTTCATTTCCGTTTGCTATTTTAGCTTCTCCCAGTTTCTTCCACCTTTTTTGCTGTCCTCTCCTCCCAGCTCTTCCTTCCTGTGTTAACTACTCTCCCCAGCCCTCTGAAATGTGTTATTAGTATAAAACAATGGAGGAATGGGCATTTTAAGTACTAGCTTTACTTTCTTAATAACTACCCTCCATTGTAATAATCACCCCTTTTGAAACAAAAGAAGAACATATCCTCCTTGGGTTACTAGGCAATAAGCTTGCAGCTGGGACTGAGTGTTTTATGTTTGTGTGTGGGTGTATTCATGGTTGCATATATAGCTGAGTAGGTCCATGTGCATTAAGAGCCTTTGCTTCATTTTCTGAATTGTCTGATAACCAACAAAATGGATGATTTGATTTTCTTTATCGGGACAAATTAGAAAGAAAATAAAACCTTTACAGTTGCATTTAGTAGTTTTTATGGTTTTACATTGGTGACTTTTAGAAGATTTTATGCTTACTAGTACTGATGATACTGATTACAGTTCTCTCACCACCTAAAAATCTTTTTTTTTAAAATTCATTTGGCAATCCTTAATCCTTTTATCACTGTACCTGAAATCACCTCTCCTCCTCATACAGTACTTGCTGTGAAGCAATGCCATCAGTGTGGGAACCCACTGGCTTTAGTCTAATGAGGATGCCTCTGGGGAGAGTGGCCAATATTTCTGAGCTCACCGTGTCGCCAACTGATAACCATGATAACAGTAAATGGTGCCAAGACTTCCTCCATGCATTGGCTATGCTTTGCAGATAAATCTGGAGAAGCAAATAAAAAGTTGAACCATCAGTGGTTTTCAGTTTGCATTATGGCAGACTGGTTCAGTGGCCTTTATTGTGCTTATAGCTGATATTCATGGCACAAAAAAGATTGGCTAGATTAATATAACTACAAAGCAAAGTACAGTCTCCTTCTGTGCTCTGCCATAAAAAGCATTCATTTTTAAACACATTCATTTTTCTGTAATGAATTAATAGTAAGTAATTGTAATTAATTGATTGCATTACAGGAAATTGCAATAAAATCTTAATATATATACTGTCAATCAGTCAGTGACTGAAGCGTTTCATTTCAACCTTTAATTTGATCTGAAATGGGTCTGTCTTAAATGAGACAATGAATATAAATGAGATCATTTATATAAATAAAGGTTATAAAAATCCACTAATAATCAGATATTTTGACTCGACTCTTTGAATGAACATTTATCAAAGCTCATTATTACTGTCTACTTAAAACTATTGACCCCAAATCTTGCTCACACTGAGATAACATTAATTTTAGTGTGTAACCTAAATTCTGATACTTTTTTTTTTTTTTTTTTTTTTAAAGAAATAAGACTGCTTTCTCACTGCCTTGGATTTTTAATCTGTGTCTGCTTATCTTACTTTTATGTTTAATATCAAAGACTGTAACAATGGTGGCAAGCTCCCTAACCGGGATCTCTTAATTCTGTTGCATAAATTGAACTAAAGAAGCAAATCCACAGAATCGACTGAACTAGTTCTTGACAAGTTTAGACTCAAACACACTTTCCACTGCTTTGAATTTAGTATTCTTATCTTTTTACCACCTTTTGCCTTGTTTGTTATTAGAACATGATCGAGGACTTGACCTCTCAAAGGATACCCACCAAACAGAACATTTTCATGACAAAACAAAGAAAGTTCCACCTATTAGCCAAAGGTGATCCACAAGTCCTGCATCCAACATTATTATGGAAGAAACCTCAAATTTGTGTGTCAAAATCCCCTCAATGGCACTTTAGTCCAAGAACAAACGCAACCATCATCCATTTATTTAAACTGCAAGCAACGATAAACATTTGTCTGTTTGTTTTTTCCACCAAGGACTCAGGTTTGTGTCCTGTGTTCAGTAACAGACAGACTCAGTTTCTTCTAACCATGAAAGCAACATTTCCCTTGAGTGCAGGCAAGTCGTTTTAGGACTCTGTCAATCTTGATGTTTTTCATGATGTTCTGCCAATGCGAAACTTTTTTGCACTTTTGGATGCACAAATGTCTGAGAGAGCGGCATTAATTTAGCAATCCGAGGGTAAATGTGAAGCTGTGTAGATGTGGGCAGCACTCACACATATTCAGAAAAACTGACATAGTTACGAGCAAGCGTACGGTTCATCTTAAAAAAAAAAAAAAAAAAAAAGAATTAGAAAGAAAGCAAGACACAGCAGATGCTGCTCTGTTATGCATGTAGGTTAGAGGACAGCGGGTTAAGAACTATTATTCAACTGCGGTGATCATGAAGTACATCCACGAGTTAGTCTGGGTCCCTGGCCTGACATCTCCCCTTTTTTTTTTTTTTTTTTACTTTCACCTGAGGTTGCTGCCATTGTCTTTCTCAGCAGCCAGGAGACTTGCTCTTTAAATTTTTAAAAAAGCTCTCACCATCTGTCCAGTTCTCCTAGCTGGCACCAGACGCTGTGTTTTCAGGTCTATCATAAATGCAATGCTTCCAATGCCAGCAATGACTGTCTTTAGCTCATCATTTGCTAAATCCCATTAACTCCAGTGTTAACCACATCATATTAAATTTTGTCTTCATATTCAGTGTCTTTTTATTTTTCAACAGTCTGGTGATTTGAGCCAAAGGTGACCTAAATAAACCACTTTCATCTGTCTTCAGCAAAACGAGGAATCACCCAACACTCAAGATATTTGCAAATGGAGAGTCATGCACTCTGCTAATGGGCTCACTGGTTTGACTTTCTTTATTCTGGTTTGAGATGCTGCTCTAGTGCTACATAAAGTGGTGCATAAAGTATTTTTATATATCCTAATATATGCACTGTTTAATATGCGGTGGGACTGGCAGATATTACCTTGCAAGCATACAACCCCGCTGCACTAAATTGCAACTGTATTAATTTCTTCCCTTACTTCTTATTACATTTTTATTCTACTCAGTGGCTTTTCTAATCGCGTGCTCTCTCCTATTAGAGATAACATGACCTTTTGTGTGTTGGCAGTTTCCTGTGTGACCTTTAAGAGTGAGGCTGACTGAGAACAGATGTGGATCGAGTGGAGTTTAATGCATTGCTAAAGTGGGCTCCACCATCACTGATTCAGTCAGAGTGGGCCATTACAACGTTTCGTCTTGAGCTGGAAAATGAGAAAATTAGTCACCTTTACGTACATGCAAGTGTAGCCAAGCTTACAAGGACTTCTCTGACTTCATCTCTCATTCTGCTCAGCAGAAGGTGCCCACCAGATCACGCCATGTTTCACAAGCAATCTGTCACTTTCACTCTGTCTTGGTATTCCTCCTCATCACTTTCTTTACTACTCACTAACTTTGGACTTGTCTCTCCTGTTCCAACACCCTTTCAGTTCATAACTCTCACTTTAGTGATTTGTCATCTCAGAGAAAATATGTTAAGCTCTCTGAATTTTTCCCACTGAAACCAAAGTGGTAAATAAGCGTCCGTTAAACTCACTTACATTTGCAAGCATTATCCAAAGCAAATCAGTCCAAATTAATACATTTGTTCCTCAGCGATGAAACTCTCTTAGACTCATTTAACTAGTAACAGGATTATCAGGACATTTAAAAAAAACTTTTAGATATTTCTGAGGAAAAGGTATTAAATGAAAAAATTATGTGAAAAAAAGGAAATTGTGTTTACCCAAAACATAAACAATAATTATAGTAGTTGTGTTGAAATGAAACTCTTCATTGTGAATGTGGTTTTATGGAGTGAATTTTAATGGCTTCTCAGTCCCACCCGCAGACCAATTAGTTGATTCCTGCCTGTAAAGTGCTGCATTCGCTGCAGCACAGTGCACCTGTTTCTGAAAGTTTGTGATGGAGACAGCAAACTAGTTTGTTGGGCCACAGCGACAGCCTGAAATGCACAACATTCATCCTTTTGCAACATGGAACTCCAGATGTGTTTTCTGTCAGAGGGAGTAAAATTGTGCTTGTTAATTTCACCTGCTAGTCTTATCCCCATCATTAATTCTAGGTTGGTGTGTCACAGGTCTGAATGCTTATTTCTTTTTTAAAAAAATATACACCCGAGTTTAAGAGGCAGAATGAAGCAGCAACCACAGTAGCTGCTTACTAAACATAGGTGAGGCCTCTGGCGTTGGGTGAGGCAGCCTTATTTTTACTTTCCAGTCTTTTACTCACACATGATGGAAGACACACACACACACAGAAATACTTGCTCCTTCCTGGTGTCTCATAAAGTAAATGATAAAGGAAAAAAAAAAAACATTTGCGTAGATTTACAAGTCACACTTCGTTGTTCTAATTTGTCCCCAAAATACTTCCTTCCTTCTCAAACCTGCTTATTCTCATTCAGTATTACTGTGGGGGTGATTTGGTGTACTTGTCCATCACAGGGCTGAGTTGCTATACCACTAGTATCTAAGTCCTACCTTAATGATTACAATTGCTATCAAGAAGAGTGGTAGGAACTGAAGTAAAACAAATAAATAGGAGAGAGCTTGCGGCAGAATACGTGGTCACTCCCTCAGCAGTGTGCACTGATGTGTTTTTCTTACCCAAGCTTCTCCTTTGTTTTTTGCATGCAGTTGTTCAAGCATGTTATTTCTAACATGACAGCATTCCCTTTTGGTTTTTGTTTATAAAAGAAATAACTTTTCTATCCCTGAGAATATTTTCTATGCTCTGCAGATAGTGTTTATCTATATTTTTTTATGTAATTTGTATGTGAATTCACATGCAGAGATGAATCCGAGCTCCCATGCAACCAAATGAAAGAACTGGTTTTGTTAATATTTTAAACTTTTACAACCAGCAAATTTTCAAATATGTGTTCAAGGACAGGAGATGAAGGGTTTGTGTTTGAATGTAACCTTCTTACCAGGGTGCATTGCCACAAGAACACACCGTACACCACCAGCTCCAGGGCATATCGTGTTTAAAATACAAATCTCGTTCAAGAGTGAGAGACCATCTCGAAACTCCCTGTCCAGATAAGCTTGAATTGAATAATTTCTCAATTTCAACAGAAATTAAAATCTGCACTTTATTTGCTCATGCATTAGATTTTTTTTTTTTTTTTTTTTTTGCAAGGGAGTTATTGTTGAACAAATTCACACTATTTCCAAATACAAACAAAAGTCAAATTTGATGAAGCAACACTGAAAAACCGTTCAATCCTTTGAGAACTGAGGACAAGGATTGTTGCAGTTTTACAAGAGGAATTTCTGTCTCTTTTTGTTGAATACAAAATCGTAGCTCCTCAACACGCCAAGGTCATTGGCGTAGGGAGCTGCTGCTTTTCAAAAGGAGACTGTTCTCTACTGCAGGTTCGTCAGTCAGGTACACACATATACGTCTATAAAGCAACACTGTTGTAAGCTGTGTACAACAAGGTCTTGTCATGTTCTGCTGAAATAGCTACAGACTTCCTTGGAAAACATGCTACCTTGATGATGCCACGTCTCTAAATATATACTTCTAAATAAGAGGTTCTTTGTATTTCTGGAGTGCGGTTTGAGTTCACAAGCTCCACATACAGCTGTAGACTGGATTGAGTGAATGCAATATTCTGAGGTCCTTCTGAGCAAATGTGACTGTAATGATCATAATGGCTTCAGGTGATGGTCTCTCATCTAGTGTTGCCTGAGGACTCCATCATGCACAAGCAACAGTTTTACCCAGCCTTGGTCTTTACACGCAGAGATTTCATTAGACTCACAATGCAATGCACTGAAGATCTTAAAAGACCAACATGAGTGAATTCTCTGCAACTCTTTTTCCTTCTTCTTGTGCATGTTCATATACATTACAATGATTTAGTAGATGCTTATAATTGAACAACACATATGTATTCAAAGAAAGCATTTTGGGTGAGTTGGAACTTCATGACCAGGGAATGAATGTAGCTCTGGTGCTTCAGGCATCATAGTGTTAAAGCTGGGGTAGGTAATGTTGGGGAGCTAGCAAGATTTGAAAGTGACGCCTTGTCTTGGCTCCTCCCCCTCTGGTTTTGCTCCTTGCATGATTCAAGGCTTTTTTTCTTCACTCTGCCAAGGGGGTTATGTTTTTACCGACGTTATCTGTTTGTCTGTTTGTGTTCAAGATCACTCAAAAAGTTATGGACAGATTTAAATTACATTTTCAGGAGTTATTAGAAATGTGAAAAGAAAGAACTGGTTTCATTTTAGTGGTGATCCAGATCACTGTTTGGATCCAGGAATTTTTTAAAGGCCTTGGCGGAAGTTTGCGCTCTCCCAGTGCTTTTCTAGTTCGCAGCTTTTTCCACTAACAATTTTCTCTTTCTTGGCTGTTTAGTGGGAGGAAATAAAAATAAAAATCAAGCCGGGTCGGGGAAATTCTTCCTGAATTTTCTCAGCCATGTTTACCTTCCGAGTTTCTTCTTCACTACTTTGTATTTTTCATCCTAACACACTATTTATATGCAGAGTGTGGCTACCAGGTATGCACTGTGGGAGGCGGATGAGGAGAGCTGGGAGAAGAAGCTTATGAAATATAAGAAATGAACAACTTCAATTCGGCCCGAATGTTTTGATTGGTCAGAGCTTTTACAGATTTACAGTAAACTGAGGGGTCAAACTATATTTCTTCTTGTTAATGATTACAAAATGTTTAGACTTCTATCAGGACGAGGAACCACTTCACCCAGAATTTTAAAAAAAATGTCTCTGAGCAGGATTACCTACCCCAGCTTTAAATCATGTAAGCAAACATTTGAGAGACACCAATGTCCATTCTGTTCACTGTGCAGGTTGTGGAACATGTAGCTCTGATACTGCCAGGCAGTCGCATGCTGCTCTATTTTGTTTGCTAATACAGCATCAGTCTTCTCTTACAAAGCCACGACATCCTTTTCACTGTGGGAGAGAATAGATGTGTGTCTGAGAGCGTGAGTCTCAAGCTCAGGTGATGAGAATTCGGAGACTTGTTTGGATGCTTAAACAACTCAGACATTGGAACAAAATGCACCTTCATTCACACAATGTAACAACAAATGCAGTATGAATATATTGTTTTAAATCCAGCTGGGGACTGCAACATATAATTTTCATTTAGACTGTTCCAGCTTCTCTTCGGTGATGTGTTTGTCTTGGTGGGAATGACAGCGCAGTGCAGTGGAAAAATACCAAATGGTAATGATATCCTCCAACAGAAGTTCCAGTCGTGCAGCGATAATCATTTCTACAGGATTAAGTCCTGACCCACATCAGCCGAGCATATTAGCATTCTGAGAGAGGAGAAGAAGGAGAGGGGAGTGGAATGTATGCAAGATCCAAAAGGAAAAAAATATGATTGAATATGAGAGGTAAAAGTCAGCTTCTCACGAGTACTGAGACTTCCATGTTTGTTGTATGTGCATTTTCTGGCACAAGCTGAGCCCTCCTGCAGGCCGGTCTTTGAAGCGGCACTTTGTGGATTCATTTCCATCTTTTTTTTTTTTTTTTTTTTTCTAAATTTTATTTCATTTCCATCCTGCCATCTGCATTAGGAGAGCTGCCTGTAAAATTTCCTGCACCATGGTGATGCTGAATGGTTTATACACAGTCTGAGACAAACGTTATTTAAATTCTAATGATTTTTCTGTTGTTCCTGCTTAAAGCTATTCACACAGGGATGCAGATGGGAATCCCTGTGTGACAGTCAGGACAAAATACATTCCCTTCTGTAAGATCAGTCAAAGTTTAACAAAATAGCAAACATTGCTTCCGACCTTTTGTCATATAATAAGGAGCATGCTTGGTGACCATTTTCACCTGTTCCTATGCACTATGTGATAGAAAGTTTCTAGCACTGCAACAATTGATTCAGTTGTCATTTTTATATGTGATGGAAGATGTGAATGCTATCTCATCACAAAATTTTTTAACAGTATTATAATAATACATTGAAGTACTGACCCCCTCAAACATACAAGACTTTATTTTTGTTTTGATATTCAGTTGTGTTGGCTATCAACTAACTAAATTCCTTGCTAAAGTGTCAAGCATTGTGGGCAGGACTTTCTGCAAATGATCAGAAAGTTAATATTGTTGTTTTATCCTGTAAGGAAGGATGCTTTAAAGCTTATATTACAATCAAATTAATTCCTTTTCAATTGAATCTAATTTGTTCCACACATCCCAGCCTTGCAATTTGCCTCTTTTTGTTTAATTGAATCCATCGTGCCATTCTTAAAGGAAGATATTATTGCAAGTAAATCATCTGTCATGAGTCCCACTATGTTAGCAGCCCTATCTCCCAGAAATTAGGGGCGAACATTGGGAAATAATTTTCCCAATCATGACATCTGTAATCATTTGCTGAAATAACCAAAAGCATTATTTTAGAACAAATGTAGTGCCGCTTTAATGAAATGCCCAATGTGGTCTTGTAACCCATTCATTTCAAAAAGGAAAAGACCCAAACACAGGACGCAGGAGGGAGATTTAAAAAACACAAAACAAAAGCAGGGTTTCCTGCAAAGCTGGTATGAGATGACTAAAACATGCAGGTGGGCAAAGAAACCGCAGGGAACAGGAAGAAAGGGTAAAATCCAAGGACAGACACAAATCCTACAAAACAGATCAGGCTGAAGCAAAAAGAAGATATATAAAAAAGGGCAAAGACAAGAAGGTCAGTCACACCAGGAAAGCTTAGCAGAAACAAGAATACAATAAAGAAAATTTACTAGAAAGAGGAATCAATGAAAATCTTGACATGGGGTTGTGGTCAGACAGATTGACACATACTGAGAAGGCTGATTGGATAATGTAGCACAGGTGATGTATAAAGCAAGGAAAGTACACAGATACTGGGGCTGTTTGGAATTGTTCACATGTCCACTGACTCACTATTGTGTGTGCAGTTTATATTGGATAACAACACACAGCTATTGACTGACTGGCAACATAGGATGGGGTGACACCTCTACATAATTACTATTCCATACATAAACAGCAGAAAATCTGCAAAAAAAAAAAAAAAAAAAAAAACCAGGTCATTGCCACTACAATATCACCATAACATGCTGTTATTAAAGTATGTTTTTAACAAGGCTGACATAAAACTTAATTTGCACCTGAAGTTGTCCACATTGTACCCACTGGCAAAACATTTATAGCTGAAAAAAGTAGCCACACAGACACAGTGAACATGCAAAATCAGCACAGAAAGGCCACTGTTGAGCCAGCAACCTGCATACAGTCATTCAAGTCTTAAATGTTGTTTTAGTGGCACTTCGACAATATATTTTGACCTGCTATTTTTACATTTCCGTGGAGCTCAACATGCTACATGGAGGCTAAATGGTTACATTGTGCTTATCTAACATTGAAGCAGAAGAAAAGTCATGTCTGTCGCATTAGCAACAAGTACAGACACGCACATGCCAAATGCACTGTATCCATGGAGTTTTAAACTATAAAAACTAATTCATTTCCATATTTTCATAGGATATATTTTAAATTTGCATTAATAACAAGTAATCTGTTACAAATCAGTATTTTAACTTTATGAGAGAGGATGCAGCCCTTTAATCATGTTTATCCTTGGCATACAGCTGATGATCATTGAGTCATTGCAGGAATCAATGGACTGAAATTTAAATTAAAAATTGTACGACAGATAAAAGTGACCAGAAACTCTCTGACACGTATCAGTCTAAAGACCCATTTATGCACCCCTTTTTATGTAAATAGGTTTGTTTGTTTCTACGTTGCCATCGTTGTAAAGTCAATTTATCCACTAGTGGCCAGCGCTGAGAGTGACTGTCCACATTTTAAATGTCAATTTCTGATACTGGTTTGTGGAATGGTTGTGATAATGCACCAGTATAAAGTGGTTTGCAACCACTTAACACACTCACATGGTCTTTCTTCATAAGCTGCTGCCATCTTATTGTTATGGCCCTGTTTCTCTATTTTCCTCATGTTTGTTCCTTCCACTGGGTGCATGTTAGCTGTAGTGCTCAACACTGCCCCTACATTTTATGGTGGCACTACTTCTTTTACAGCATCACATTATCATTACAGATACACAAAACCCTCTAAAATGGACCTAATATGTGTGTAAACAACGCAGGATATGGACGAAAGTGTCCGTCTGCATTCATATTTTTCCACTGCGTTAACCATGTATGGACCCTAATGGAGAAGTTATTATTAATTGCATCATTATGGGATAAATGGCACATACACCTGGTGTATATAGTGGCATTCATCCATGTTAGACTCAAAGAAAGCATGAATGTTCACAATAACACAAACTGAGCTTTATCTAATTCAACTCTAATTCATTCCATAAAGAGATAGATACAAACAGTGAGTGATTCATTTTAAAAATGAGCTCCTAGATCAGGGATCCTCAAATCTGGACCTCATGCACCAGTGTCCTGTAGGTTTTCAGTGTGGTTCTGCTCCAACATACCTGACTCAAATTAAATAGATCCAACAGTGTATGAAGTTCTACACAATGAATCATTAATATGAGTTAGGTGTGTTGGAGACAGGACACATGGAAAACCTGCAGAACACTGGTCCTAGAGGTCCACATTTGCTCATTCTTGTCTTAGGTGGACTTTGAGATACACATAGTTATCAATAACGGTATGTGCTCTGCCTTACATCTGTTCCTTTAAAATCTCACATGTACATGGTCACATTTCAACATTTAATTGATAAATGTGTCTTCATGTGAGGCAGGTTGGGAGGTTGTGCAGTCATAAAGGATCAGATAGGTTTTATTGTGGCTGAAATCTGGATTAATTAAAAGCTGAAGAACCATTCAAAATGACTACATGCTTGTTACTGTGTTCAATGTCTTTTCATGGGTGTAAAACTCTCATATATGACAGCTGTGACTGAGCTCCAGGCAGGGATGAAGCAATGGCTGAAAAAAAGGAGCCTATTCCAATCTGTCCCACTAACTGCTTGTAATGTTCTCTATAATTGTTATCTCATATTCTATAGAATGATGAAACAGATGCCCGTGGCACGTCTGTACTTGTTGCTCATGCGCCTTTGCATGACATCTGCACAGTAACTTTTAATTAATCTTGCTTTTAATTATTTTAATATAATTTATGATTTTATTGTGATTTTGCTATTTGTGATGTCTTTTATGCTTTTTTTTTTTTTTTTACTCCACCTGTAATCTTTAAATGTTTCATGCAAAGCACTTTGAATTGTCTTGTACATGAAAGGTGCTATAGAAATAAACCTGCCTTGCCTTGAATTTGGACAGCAGAGTTTGCACCTCAGCATTATAGCATTAGTGGGATATCTGGTTGTCTCATCTTAACATTTGTTAATCCCAAATATAAATACATTTAAAAAAAAAATGTTACTTCCACATATGTCAAAAGTGCAGAAATTCTGAGATAGTAACAAGTTGTGACGTACAAATTTGTTGTTATTTACAGAACTCTTACAACACTGATTCTTCACAATAAAATGCCCTACAGTTGAAGTCTGTTTGAAGAAGATAAATTGACCTGTACATATATAGTCTTCTAGTCATGCCGTCCACTCAAAACACTACATGTAACAGTGACATGAGGTGGCGTGTTTGTCATGTTAAGCCTGGAATCAACCTTCCTGTTGGGGCAGCTGCTCTACCAGATGAGCTACAGCCAGCCTCAAAGACACTCTGCAGAACTTTTGCAGTTTTCCCCGTCACATGCTTCCTATCGACAGCTAATACGGTATCCATTTTGATTCCTACCTGACCTGTTAGCTCTCCCCAGCCAGCAGAAGATGATCTGATGATGACTCTTGTTTTGTCTCTCTGTTTTAATTCTCTTGCGTTTCTTTGCTGAATCACCAACACTGCTTGTTCAAAGCAGCCAGTTCTTCATTATACCGTGAAGAGAAACTCTTTCGCGTCACGTCGTGTCCCGGATGTAAAAGTTGTATTGTGCGGCTTCTCATCTTCGGGAAACTGCTGAGTAGCAGTGGAACTAAATGTGCACACGATAGATGTCACTGTGCCATTGAACAAGTCCTGGATGTGCAGTTTTAAGGTCAGAAAGTTATGTAATGGGTCTTTTAATACTTCACTTCCTTGTCATTATTCCTGTGTCCTGACTGATACAGCATCTTGTTTTCAGCAAACTACCATAAATTAGCCTTGCCAAGTCTTACCTCATTCATCTGTTGTGGGAACGTAATGATAACCTGCAACCATCAATTTACTTATATTAAAACCTAACTATGTATTTATCATACCAAAGCAACAGCAACTAATTGCAAAGTACAAAAGTGAAGTTGTTGGATAGTGGGTGAGGGGATTCTCTTGGTTCTCTTGAGTGGCAGTCCATGATGTCACGCATCATCCACCTCCTCCCAATTCATGAAAGCTTTTTTGAAACACCATTATCTGTGCAAGAGGTTGTGGCAAATCGTGGTCCTTTGAAACTTCAGATTTGAATTTAAAAATATAGAGATTTATGAATTCCCAAACAATAGTATATAATCATTTCTGTATACATCTTATTCACTATATGGCACAGATATTTAGGCTGGTAAAGAAGCTGCATGACAAAGCAGGAATAACAGGGAATAAGAACAATGGCTGGTTGAAATCTTTGTTCAAACTCTGCAGGGATGAATGTAATCTTCACTGACATTGAAGCACTAATAAAGGTTAAGTTATGCATTTCAGTTCTTTACCATTAGAAATACAAGGTCATGACACGTGCACGCAGAAACATTATGGGAACACACAAAACATGGTTTAGTTTGTTTAACAAGTTGACCTAATTTACACACATTTGTGTGCATGTGACTGTGTTCATATTCTGCTCATAATTGAATGTATTTTTTTTCTCTTTCTGTCAGTTCATGAATAAACTAGGAAGTGAACTATTCTGTTACTATAGAAACCAGTTCCCAGTTGTGTTCTTTAAAGTAATGATCCCCAGGGACCAAAAGGAAGGAGGTGTAAATAGGGTATGGAGCAATGTGTTTTGATGTCTCCAAAACAGAGTCCTGGCTCGGACTCATAGATCAGACTGCTAACAGAATGCCCTGTCAAATGTCAGTAGGAGAACATGAGACATCATTTTAGTTAAAAGACATTAAAAGCTGTGGTTGTCAAAGTGACAGGAACTGAGAGAAAGTGAGTAATGAGTTATTGTGGTATAGATTTATGCAGTGCAAGCTCATTTAGTCTCTTTTGGAGACAAGGAGACACTGATTGATGTTCTGCTCTCCCCATCACATAATGAAGCGCGTATATTTTTTTGTAGGTAGACATACGTACACATGCAAGTACGCACACAAATCAAACACACCCCGCCATCTCACAGGAAATCATTGCTGTAATTAACGTCCTAGCGCGTTCCCTGGTCGCGTCTTTGATTGGCTGAAAGTCATCCTAGGAAGCAGCTATGCACAGTTCCCACAGGTATTTTGCCAGAGTGAAATTATCGCAGCACTTGCCAAGTACCCGGGGACATCATCAGCCTGTGTCAGTGTGTAAACATTACTGTTTTCCCCAGTGACCCTGTCCCAATGTCTCCAGCCCACCCGGCATAAGTCATTTGTCAGCCTTGATTTAGATTTATAAGACGCAGGCCTCCTGTGGCTGGAGCTCAATCTTACACTCCTACACAACCCAGAATTTAGCGGACATGCATTCAGTGGAAGTGGAATAAGGGTGAAGGAAGCTGAAGTGAAGAAAGAAGCCAGAAACTGAAACATGGATGGCTTGGTGAGAGTAACTGAGGGAAAATGCGTAAAAAGGAAGGGCTGTGAGACTTCTGCTGACAAAAGCTTTAGTAGTGTGTTGAGATTTGAGGGTCAGGCTCTAAAACCAAAGGTTGAAGACAGAATGGTAGAGGTGTGATAAGATGCTGAGCTGTGGAGGTAAAAAGGGGTGGCCACCCTTTTGTGCTATATTAAGGTAGGAGGGGTGAAGGTATTTGTGTTTGCATGGATTGATGGAGAGATATGTTTTGTGGAGAACAGGAAAAGAAGGAAGTTAATGGAGAAAATGGTTGCATACGAGAGGTAAGGATTGGACCGTGGTCAAAAGTTAAGCTAAAGCTTTGGTTGAGGTAATATCAAGATGGACATTCAGGAAAAGGGATGTTTCCAGAGTACACATAAGAAACATGGAGCAGTGCAAGAGTCTGTGAACCTTTAAGATTTTCTGTATTACCGTACATGTAGAACCTTTTTTTCACTAATTTAAACCACCCAACTGAATCGATATAACTGAGTTATAAAGAATATTAACTTTTAGTCCAGAAATATATAAGTATACATATACTGCATTGTTTTGGAGTACAAATTACAAATTAACACTAGCAGACACAAGATGCATCAAGGGAGAGACCAGGAAAAGAAATGTGGGAGCAAATATGACTGGATTTCCAATGTTCTTGATTTATCTCATCTACAACCCTGTAACCGTTACATTTCTGTTGTTTAATGTCTAATCCCCTGGTATTTTTTCCCAATTTGAAAACACTTTAATTAATTTGTATCTTAGTCCCTCAAACTCGGATTACGAGAAGAGTAGTGGAGGACGGACAAGAAAATCAGAGCTAAAGTGAGAAGAATGAACAAAGTAAGATGTAGTTGCTTCATCACTTCACTTCAAACCAAAAACATCGTTAAATTTAACTCTATCATTAAATTGTTATTTAGTTGCAGCTTAATTCTTTATTTCTCAGATGAATACTAAACCTAGCTGTCCCTCGTTGGACATGAACAGCGCCCAGAAAAATAACGAAACGAAGCTGCAAAGAATGTGCTAGTGTATCCCCCATTGTAGCCCCTTTTCATATATGTGTTTTCTTCTTGATCACCTTTTATTCAGGTATATTTTTGGACATCTCTGTGTATTTTTCTGTGAATTATTTGTAGGTTGTCAGCCAAATTCTGCTCCAAAATGGAGCTGATTGCACACAACTGTATACTTTATAAGCAAGAAAATTCTCAGGAAGAAGTAGTCAATCAGCGTGCTTGTAAAGTAAGTAGATCTGAATGGGAGCCCAATTTTGATGTTCAACAATAAGAATAGTCAGTCTCTGGTATACAACACAAAGAATTTGAGGACCACAGAGATTAAGCTGTTGATGCTCATCGGAAGTGAAACGTTTACTACAACTACTGCAAATGGCCAGTACACAGAGAAGTTGTTCATAATTTGAGGAAAGCAAGGTTATTGTTTCCTTACGTGAGACTGGTTGGCAAGCAACAATAAGACATGTGACATCAAGAAAGAACTAAAGGATACTACTGAAAAACACAAACAGCCCAAGCTAATTCCAAAGAAAATAAAGGCCTCATTACTATTGCCAAACAAATAATGTTCATGTACCAGCATTGCATCATCCACCTCAGAGGAAAGAACACTGAATGTGGTGCACGGTACGCTGCAAGGAGAAAGCCAGCGCTCTTCAAAAATAACACATCTGTCTAAATTTTGCTACAGATTTGAATGTTTAGCAGACTGATAAGACCACACTACAGCTTCTTGGTTTAAAGGAGAAGTGTTAAACCTATAAGCACAACTGCATCTACAGGATAAAGATATGAGGGCTTGTCTTTTTTGCTAGTAGAGATTTCAGATTTCCGCCTGGAGTAATAAGATAAAACAAAAATAGAATAAGCTGTAGTTATGTCCAAAGCTGCTAAGGTTCATAAAAATTGTGAACTGGTTTAGATTCCACATTAAAAATGTACTTTTTGTTCTAATTTTTTCTATCAATGTGTTAAAGTGATAGTACCATGGGTAGCACTGTGGCCTAACAGCAAGAAGGTCACTGGTTCGAGCCTCGACTAGGGGGAGGTTCAAACGGTGCGTGTTCTCCCAGCATGGTTTTCTCTATACTCTGGTTTCCTCCCACCATGCAAAGACATGCATGTTAGCCTAATTGATCACTCTAAATTGTCCCTAGTGAATGTGAGCGTCAATGGTTGTTTGTTTCAGCTATGCGATGGTGGTCTGTCCAAGGCGTACCCTGCCCTGCCTCTCGCCCAATGATTGCAACCGTTAATTGGACAAAGTGGCTTGGAAAATAATGAAGGAACTTCCATCTCCACAGAAATCTGCAAGAGTCTTGTAGATGTTAGCTGAAAAAACAAAAAAAGTCAAAACTGCAACTGTGTTTGTTCGAGGATGATCTACTTCCTGTATTTGCCAACCTTGAGTTGCTATTTTAATTGTGCAAATATGCAAAAAGTCTTCATGCTCATTTGTATTTAGATAGATTGTTACTTCCATTTATAATGTCAAACATAACAGCCCATATGCGGCAATGCATCCAAGTTCTGATGTCGGCTTCAGAGAACAGAAAACATGGCAAACGGGAAGGAGATCCTGATAATCCACTTTCAAACGAGGATGTGCAGTATAAGGTGGCGGTCTCTGCAGCCATTACATACATCACGGCTTGATATTCTTGTTCTTTGTCGCTGGTTGAAGGTGAGTTATACTACACTGTCCCTACAATCTCCAGTGGTTTTCCTCTTTTTGCTTCTACAATACGCATCTACAAGCTCTTTGAGAACAGACTGAAGTGCACACAAAATAAATGGAAAGGACAGGCTGAGGGCTTCATATATATTTGTATTTAACATAAAGCATAAATGACCCCATTAAACACTGTGCTGAACTGGCAGTTTGATCATGCAGTGATAAAAATGGCACAAATTTGACTTGGGGAGAGGTCATTCACCTTACTCTATCCGAGTTTTAAAACAGTGTGCCTTTCATTCCACTGATTCATTTGTCCCAAGTAATTTCTTTCTAATGATCAAGATTCATGACATAACACACGACCGATACAACTTACCAGAAGGTTGTCGAAATTGTACTATTGAAAAATCATTGTTTTTCACAACATTCTGTTGTATTACTTTTGTCTTTTCTTAAATTGCTGTACTTAAATCACTTTGTTGTGTTATCTAAAAACAATGTCTACATATCATGACAACCAACTCACCCTGGAGATATTGCTCCACGTTTCAGGTTCAATATATCATGCAGGAAGGTAGGAGAGGGCATTTCTGTTGACAGAAGTAGGATGACACAAGAGGGCAAAAGGGATTAGATAAAGTCCACTGGGAAATATGGGTTAATAGAGATGGTCAGGGCTGGTGTGACTTGGATAGTGAGCTCTGGTTTTAATTGAGTTAGTCTGGCCTCAGTTGGTATTCCGGTCAGTAGGTCACTGCCTGCAGTCAGGCCTCTCTTGGGTTGTTCGTTAAAGTGATTTTCCTCGTCAAGTGTTCAGATCACACCATTTAATAGGCCTCCAGCAACCTGCACAGGAGCCAATTACAGATCCTTATATCTTTTACTCTGCATATCTGTCCTTTAAGCAAATATGCCCTGATTGTTTTTTGTTTGATTTTATTTACTTATTTATGTAAGTTAATTTTATTTTTAATGTATTTCCTCCATAAATGGCAAACCTTTTCAAAAGCATCAGCTATTTTACTGTGCCTGGAAGGCAGATTTTTTAGAAGCATGACACTCACACTGTTGTGGGAAAATTACATTCTTTTTGGTCTCATTTTGACCATAAAAGGAGATTTCACATGAACCCACAATGTAGCGTGAAAAGTGATCCCAAAACCCTGAGGCGTAAAAATGAAGGAAGCATAAAAGAAAAGGGGGGTGTTAAGCCTTGAGCAGTGATAAGACATGAGTGACAAAAACACTTTGTGAGAGTACAAGACTCTGTGTTTGTTAAAAGTCTAAATTATGTTACTTTCAAAGTGCAGAAATGTTCAAAAAGCGAGCACTCATAACATGAAGAAGTTGAACTGTTATTGTTTAATTCATTTCTAGTTTTTATATATATATATATATATATATATATATATATATATATAAAAAATAAAAATTAAAAAAAAAATTAAAAATAAATAAATAAAAAAATAAAAAAATAAATAAAAATTAAAAAAAATTTCATTTCTAGTTTAATGATCCTTTTGTCAAGATGCAGACAAGGTTGATTTTTAACAAAGAGGTGGATTTCTGATAGTTTTGTGAGTGTTCTTTTGTTGCAAATGGACAAATAAGCATGGCAAGGGCAAGACATTATCCTGGAATGAGTGAGCAATAAAAACAGACCCATTTTTTTTCACCCGCCAAAAGAATCAAACCAAATGTGGAAAATCATTTGAAATATCAGCTCCGCTTTCCTCAGAACAGATGAAAACCTTCCATTTCACAATAGGCCTAAACATAAGGATGCTTTCACATCAGGGTAGTCCACTAGACTTAGTCTGATTGGGGACTCGGTTCAGTTGCATGGGGGTGTATCCATTCAGACCGAGATTGCGTTCACGCTCCAAACCTTTACCATAATTTATCCCCATTCCCACCAACGGTGGCGCTGCACTAATATTTAGCAAAAGAGAGAACAAGACCCACATGAAGAATAAAACTCCATTGTGAGTTAAACATGAAGCACAAAACTATCGCTGTTTGGGTTTATTATTTTGTGTCATGCAAGGATACTGCAGAAATACACTGCAACAAAGACCACAGTACGAACAACAGACGAGGCAGAGGACTCTTAACGCGATCGCTATGTATTTACCTACAATGCAATGCAACATTAAATGCAAGAAGTTCCTTTTATTTTGTTGTCCACTTCCTGTATTTGGTCCGCTTGAAATGCACCAAGACCAGAATTCGTTTGGTGCATTCATAGTCCCCCAAACGAAGCGCACTTTCCAAGCAAACAGACCCAGATTCGAATCACAAAAGCTGATGTGAACGTGCCTTAAATCCAGTTCACTTTAATACAAATTAAGTCAAAACATTTCCAACTCGGTGCATAAACTAACAATCCATAAGATTTGTTTTCATTTGTCAGCATTTATCTTAACTACCTTTCACTCCAACAAAAGAGACAATGTGAAAACTCAAATCCTGCAAAAGAGGTGTGCTACTTCTTTAAACAGCACCACCAGATTGTCTCCCAAAGGAACCCACCAAAAACAGTTTTGCAAAAATGCTTTTTTTTTTTATATAATTCAACAAACTTCCATTTAAAGTTTAACTGAATCAGTCCATAAAATCAGCAATTGATTTTTAACTGACTGAAAACCACATACGATTGAATATGTTTAGATTTTCCACACAAAGGTTGCATGTAAACAGTAGGCGGTAATTCCCCATTCCATCGAAACTGCAGTAAAGACAAAGACAGTTCCTTCTCGCACCATCATAAAATACCTCACAGTGCATCTAATGGCACAATGTAGGCCTCTACCCTCCGCTGCATCGGACAAAACACCTATTATGTCATCAGAAAGAGACTATTAGCATACTGAAGTAAGGATGAAAGAGAGGGCACCAACTACCTGTTCACAAAGGCCATAGTTTTTACCGGTAATTAAAGGCTTACATTTCCCTGGTGGATCATCAGCAGCCACAGAACAAACGAGGAAAAAGAGCAACAGAAGAAAAAAGAAGCAGGATTCTCCTCTGTTTAAAGCTCTCAGGCTTGTAATGGTAATTAAGAGCTCGTCTCCAGAGAGGGGACGATATTAGAGCTAAAGCAAAGCTGAGGTGTTGGAAGAGGGTGGTCCCCAACTCTTTCATGTTCTCATTGCCCATACTTGTTCCTCTTCTTATTCTGCCCAAATCCTCCAATCCTCTTTCTCACTGCACTTTTCACCCCTCCAACACTCCTTCCTCACACTAACCTGCACCTCTCCGCAATGCAGAATAAAACAATCAGTTCAGCCTGTCGTCATTGTTCCACACCAGCTCACCACTATGCTTTGAACAGAAAGTCACGTACTTGCATACAGTAGGGCCTGATTGCAAATACTGCTTTTTGAAATGCATGAAAAGCTACAGGCTACAAGAGTTGCATGAATCCAAGTTTTAGTTTTCTCTCAGTCCCATAGGAGTCAACTTTGATTTCTGCTCACCATCAACTTACATCGACAGCAGTCTTACCGTGGCACAGTACCTGTCTCTGCTGTATTTTTTTTTCTTTTGATGGAGCCTGCAGAGCTGCTGCTAGCCAGCTCAGTAGGTGTAGTCATGGTAACCTGCAGGCAGCTAAAGAAAAGAAATGTTGACAGGCAGATATGGGCTTTTCTAAGCTCAGCGCCCCAATCCTTATACAACCAGAAAACAGCAAGCACACCTGCCTGGTTGTGGATCTCAGGAGAAACCTCTTCCTGCACTGAGACATGAGCATGGACAGGAAGTTGGAACTGATATTTTTAGCGGCACAACTTAAAATGAGAATTTCCAGGAATGTCATGTTGATGATGCTGGCTAACTGTCATTCATATTCTCTTCCTGCATCCTCAGCACTTAGTCTATTTCTCAGGCTTGCCATAGACTAAAACTTGTGTATACTTGCAAAGGATACACAAAGTATGCAGCAATCTGTCCGTTTTTCATCTCACAAACAAAATCACTTCATTTGCAGTTTGAAATCTATCATCTTTTGTTATCTAAATCCATCCATATGTTGTAATGACAAACTGTCATTTCCTATGGTAAAATATTTTTACATTATTGTGAGAGAAATTCAAGCAGACTCAGAATTTGTGTTTTTAGTTCACTACAAATCTTTTGAAAATCCCTGAATTTTGATGCTTGTTTCAATTTCTTCCTGTGGATCTTTCTGACTTTCGCTGTGCAGATTGAAGCACAGTATGTTGAGAGTTTGTGGAAAGCTGTTTTCACATTCATCCTGTGGACTGTAAGTTTGAGACATGCACATATGGGCAAATTGTTGTGATATCTCAACTAATGTGAAAGCCAGTTATGATGGCACGAAAAGGAAGCTAAACAAACACAAGTGAAAATGTAACATCTTCAGCAGAAATGCTTCTGTCCTTCAGACCGGTGTACACTGAAAAATCAAATGTACTGTATATATAAATGTTTTAGCTTTGGCATGATAAAGAATAAATCTGTGTTTTACCTCTTGTCTGTTTTTAAAAGGTTACATGACAGAAATATTAGGCTGTATTACAGAATGTAGCCGAACTTTCCATGTGAAGATGTGGCATGTTAATGATGTCACCAGAAACAGCTGTTCTCCATCTGTTTGCAGTTACCACAACTCACGTGTTGTGTTTTCTGGTAGACTAGCTGTGTGTGTGTGTGTGTGTGTGTGTGTGTGTGTGTGTGTGTGTGTGTTTCATGTGCGTGTGTGTGGGAGAGGGACAGCTGAAAGAAAACAAGCTAACATAAAGTTTTACCTTCCCTGAATGAGAGTGAGTTTTTAGAGTTTGAATTAAAAAAAGAAAAACAAGATAAAAATTTCAGTTTTTAAGTTGAAAGATTTCAAATCTACTGATTTTTTTCTGAGTTTAACTGAAGTTTTTCTTGTTGAAAATGGTTTGTCTTTAGTCTTTCATGCATTGTAATGTAGTAAATGAAGCACCAGAATCTGAATTAGCATCTGCTGAAGTTTGCTGTCAGTTTAATTAACATGGAGCTGCAACCAAGCCCTACTTCAGAAACGGCCTGATCCACTCTGGATGCTAAAATGCTCCAGGGGGAGTTTGGGATGTAAGCGACAAACTCAATATTGCACAGTTACCTGGGTTTGCAACATCCACCATCACTAGTAACAAGCTATAAAAGTTAAATATTTGACTCAAATTGAACCAACATGTACCTCAGATGTATAAAACAAAGGTCGAACTTGAAGAAACCTCTCAATAAAACTGTTTCTTTTAACAATAGATTTATTGCAATTTATTATTTTCCTTAAGAAAATAAATGACACACATTCCCTGACTAAGCAAGGTAAATAATTTTTTGTTGTACAATTCAATGTTTTACCATAAACAATAAATAAAATGCATTGCCAAATCTGTCATAATTGACACAGGCGCTTTTTGTGACCTCTGCACCACTTAAGGTCGGCTCATGCAGTGTCTTTGTCAGGTGGCTTCTGCATAGCTCAGGCAGATGGTAGTGTGTGTTTATACTTGAGCAGGGCCTGTAGATGGCTGGTATGGGTTGGTAAACTCCACAGGCCAGAGGCTTTTTTTTCATTTTCACTTCACTTCTGGCAAGCATTTCCTGTTTTAGAACATCAATGGCATTCATGGACTTATATACATACTTTTAATGTCTATGCATTCAGTGATCAGTCCCAAAAATATGGAAACACATCATGACCAATCGTAAGGACGTACTTCTGCGTAGCTGTCTTTGCGTAGTCAGGTTGCACGTCAGGTCTAAGGAGGTGTGCGTCAAGAATTGCGGATAGTTTCTACAGCAGTTATGGCGTTACTGACCCAACGCAGATGTGAGTGTAAAAAGGCCTTTACATGATTAAATTAAAAAAATTGAAATACTTGCGTATTAAACTCAATCCTGCCTCCTTGTGGCTTTATTGATATTCTACTGCATAAAGCAGTCCTTGTTTAAACGTCCTAAATAAACATTCAAATGATCAATTTTATATTTTCCTCTCACATTTTAATCTTTAAATAAAACAAATTAAAGTAAACCAAGTGAAAGTTGCCCGGTGTTTCTCTTTCAACCTGCACAGAGCGAAGAGTCAGCAAATGAGCAAAGTGAATTCAGGATGTGAAAACTACTGACATGATATTGTACTTTTTGTACCCCTCATCAGCCTGCCTTGAATATCAAACACACAGAACACTGAGTTGTTGCAGGAGACGAGTGAAACAATAAACCTACCCTGACTAAGACTTTTTCAAAACCCTTTCCAGATTGTTGATTATTCTTGAAATAGAAGAAATGACATGATGTCTATGTGTGCATCTGTTTGTTTATAATTATGTTTGTATGTGCATGCTTTATTGATTTTCCTTTCTTTCCCTTGCCTGTCTGTTCATTCAACTGCTCCTTTCTCTGCGTATCTGTCAATCTCACTGTGTGTTCTTTGCATCTGTGTTGAGTTTGGACGGCATCTGCACAGTGTTTTCTGAACACAGTTTGTTTTCCTCCCCTCTGGCTTGGAAAGTATTCCTCTGTAGGGATCTGAGTGCCAGCTCTATGAGGTCTAATTATCCCAAATACTGGGAAATCAGCAAAACATGCACTGAAAGTTGCGGTAAATCAAATTTCTGTCCCTCTGAAGCACACGAATCCTTTTATAGTTTCTCAAAATCCGATCTCAGTTTCTGGTCTCTTAATCACTCACTCAGTCACTCACTAACTCTGTTATTCATTCATATATCAGTGAAATAAAAAAAGACCCGCTGCACTTCAGAGGTTCCCTGTTTCCCGTCCTCCTCCACTGCTGTATGGATCATCTAATTGGAGCCTTTTTATGATTCCTTTCAAAGGCTTTGTGAGTTTTTTTGTTTAGCTCTGTTATAGACATGAACACATAGTCTGTCTGTACTGTAAGTGTATTCATTTAGAACATTCATTCTGTCATTTTCAGTCACTTTAAGCATAAGCTTTTGCCAAATGAATGCAGTGGTAAAATGGATTTTGTACAAATTAACTAAATCAAATGTTAAAAAAAAAAAAAAATGGAACGGCTCGACACTTGAAAGAGATAGTCACTGAGTAAGGACAAAGAAAGTACACAGAAGATTTGCAAAACAAGATTTATACCCACTGTTAGGTCCTTTAAACAATTAATTTGACATTTTAGGGTTTTTAGTGAAATTTGGGTGAATCAGGATCCAAGCAGATGGTTTGTTTATTTATTCTTCAAAGTAGATTTTTAAAAAAGGGTATTTTCAAAAATTTCAATATCCATCCATCCATCTATTCATCCATATATCCATCCATCCATCCATCCATCCATCTATTCATCCATATATCCATCCATCCATCCATCCATCCATTTATTCATCCATATATCCATCCATCCATCCATCCATCCATCCATCCATCCATCCATCTATTCATCCATATATCCATCCATCCATCCATCCATCTATCTGTTTTCTTAACCGCTTAGTCCAATTCAAGAAGCTGGAAGCTGGAGCCTGTCTCAGATTGAAAGCAGGAACATCCTTTTACAGTTGACTATGCTGTTTTCTTCCTAGTACAATGTTGCTTAGTAACCTTGTAATGATGATATGATTAAATGAAATCGCAACATCCATACGAGTAAATTAGTCGCAAATGATACTAGTACTTGCCTTTTTTCCCCCCTCTGCTTCAAGTTTGAAATCAGCAGATCCCATCATGCTTTAAGTGCACTTGTGACTCATAAAGTTATGTTCTAAATGCCTACAAGATAATCACTTTTGAGAGAATGAGGTGCAAATATGGAAATCCCAGTTCCAGCTTTTCAGACGGACAGATAAAAGGAAACCCTCGGTGAGAAAAATTGTGTCGTGGTTCAGTGTATAAAAGATAGATTAAAAAGAGAATGGGTCTGCAGCTCTTTGTACAACTTAACCCATCACATCCAATGCATATCCAGTTGAAAGGGTCCAGAAATTTTCCTTAAATTGTTCTCCAGCCAGTGTTCAAGATTCACAGATGATGGGCAGAAATAGAAAAGACCGCATCTTAAGTCTCCTTTCCATCCGTGACCAACTCTCAGCTAGGGGGAGGATGTCAATCAGTCAGATTACATGGGTTTGTTCCACACCCACACGTAATGCGAAGGCAGGAACAAGACACAAAGTACATATACAGAAACGCACACTCATAAAAACACTTAAATGTGCTCTTGTGCTGTACACGCTGCATATTTAGTCAGCGGGAAATAGTTTTCACACTTTATCTTGCCAACTCTTGTAATGGCAAATTTATTTTCAAATGCCAAAAGATAAAACAGAGATCTAAATTTGAGTCTTAACTAACAGACTAAATCCATAGAATCTGCAGATGACGGAGCAAAAAGTGACATGACTGAAGGTCGCAGAAGTCATGACTCGACGGTAATTTCTAAGAAGGGATTCGTTTACAGTGTATTGTGATTTTGTAAAATTTGTTCAGCCTTTTTAATTTTCTACTACAGAATTATGATAAGAATGGACGTTAAAATAAAATCAAACAAAACAAGTAAAGAATTATGTGATGATAATACTTTTCCCATATAACAACCGAAATATCAGGTCATAAATTCTTCCTCTGAGAGAACATATCACAAGTCAAATCTTCTCTCTCTCTCTCTTTCTCTCTACAGTGTATACATATATATATATATATATATATATATATATATATATATATATATATATATATATATATATATATATATATATATATATATATATATATATATATATATATATATCACTTTCAAATTAAGATTACATTTTGTTTGGCATGTTTGGTTTATTTGACACTGTTGTTTCTGTCATATTTGTGCATGTTTTAAACAGCTCCATCAACTAAACCCTCTAATTGCTGTTCAACAATTTAAACTGTGACTAAAGACACACAGAACAAGTGTGCTTGCAAATATCTCTGGTGTTACTTCAACTGAACACTGGAATGTTCCAGAGAAAAAAATGGAGGAACTGTTTAATTTATGTAAAATGGGTCAGTCTGTAATGAATAAATGAGCAATATCAGAATGAATAACCACCCTTTTGCTACACAATGTCCACTTCTCTTAGTGTTTCTGTGAAAGTGATGATGATGATGATGATGAATATGTTCAACCCTTACTGTCATTAAGACATAAGAAAGCTGTGATATGAGAGTGCTTTTAGAGTGTTGCATTTGGATTAGTATCAGGCAGCGGGGGGCCTTCAACTGTTTCCTGTGATTCCCAGGCAGCTCAGTGGAGACTTCCTCTGCAGGCAGCGGCTGCTGGAAGCATGACATTACTAGTTTACAATTCATCTGAAGGATAAACTAACAGCACACAGCATATTTGTTCAAAGAAAATGTAATTTATCCTTTCCTGTCACACACTGTGATATATAGTTTTTAAATGTGATTTTTCAGATGTTTTATATATGTTTCCTATACAGATTAGTCTCACTGCATGGGTAGATAATGCTGCATAAACACACGTGCATGTGTGTAATTACAGGCAGGCGGTTCCTATTTTGTAGGTCCAGCATGTAGCCTTTGTAGAGCCCGGCTGTGCACAAATACCAAGCTGAGAGTGGCTGTTGAACTTTGGAAATGTCAGCCGTTGCTCCTCACAGAGTGTACTATCAGTTCATTCCTGGGTGTCCTCCCATCCTGCTTCCTGCACATCTTAAAACTTTCCTTGTGCTGCAAGTGACCTGCTGAAATCTTTTGAAGTTGTTCCTTTAGTTGTGGACAGAAGGGAGCATGAAGGATCCAAGCCCTTAGTTCAAACACAAGCCGTCCTTTAAGAAAATAACCCCACCAGTGTGGCTCTGAAGACATGTGACCCCATAGTCATAGATCACGCCAAAGCTGGAGCCTATCCCAGCAATGAGCAGGCTAAAGGCAGAACAAACAATGGACAGGTCGCCGGTCCAGTGGAGACATTACACAATCTGATAAATAATTAAATGTTTAGTTCTGAATATTAATGGAAAAATGCTGTTTTACACTTGAATTTCCCCCATGTACCTTGCAGAGCTATCCATGGTGCTGGAATGTGCTGATCAAAATGAACAACATGCAGTACAGTTTGCTTTGCTCCTTTGCTCCTTTGCTCCCTTGCTCATAAATCCTGTTACAAAAAAAAACATCCCCCACCCCTCCTACCCATTCATCCTCTTCCACCAGTGTTTTCTTATGTGACATACCTCCAAGCAAATTCACAGCCCTGATTTTCCCCAGAGGAAAGTCCTGCACCAAAGAGTTTACAGCATGTGCTGCATGATGAGCCTTCCTGTTGTTTACATGTTCCTGTGTGGTTTACTGAGAGACAGCAGCATGTGGTTACCACACCCCGAGCCTGTTCAGATTGCCACTTCTGTGGAATGCAAAATAAACACGTGAGAAGTATGTTGGCAATACTGTATCCTTATTTTAAGACAGGCATTGATTGTGGACAGTAAGGGTGTACTACTCTATACAAGATGCCAACTCTAATCAGCTCCCACCAGTGCTTCATCTAATATTTGGTTTATAGTTTATCATGTTTTATGTTCTGCTCATTAATTATTTTGAGTCTCCATGCTTCCACAGATCATAGAAGTAACATTACTGCAATAGAGTAAGTAAAACTTTTTTAATTGGGACTGAAGCGACACCTTTTTCTTCCGTCTGAATACATGCCCTCTCTTTTGAACCATTCATTCATGGAGCAAAGATCCCATTGACTCCCAGGAGACAATTACTCCTTCTTCCACAGATCATCTCTCAGCAAACTGCTGTTGTTGACTCTTGGCCTTCCCTTATATCCAGCAGCAGCTCCAAATAAAATAATGTTATCGTCTGTCTCCTCTCAGTTCCTTTTGACATATTTTCTCTTATGGGCACAGTCTCAAGGGGGGACTTTAGGCAGCTCTTGAGTGCCATCATGTGTTCATTATTATTTTCTTGCTTTTCTATGATAGTTGTGGGATTTTGTGTTATTGGGTGCCATTTGACCAAATAAATTAATCAAAACAACCTCCTAGATGTTGCTTAAAAGGGAAGACCGACTCCAAGTAGGAGATTTTAGAGAAAAGCTTGAGCAGAACAGATATGTGTGAGCATCTGAAGGGGAAGAAGCTTATGCTTTAGCATTATGTGTGCATGACGCACTGATAATAAAGAACTGGTGTGTGTCCGTCACCACTTATCACATGCAAAATGGCAAGAAGCATCTGTGTTGAAGCTACTGACTTTGATGGTGCCAGTGCTTTATTTTCCAGGCTGTGCACAAATGCATACCTGTCAGAAGACAGTGGGGTGATCATGTATGACAGCATGACTTCTCCTGTCTTCACAGGAAGTGCTTTGAACCTCACTTGCCGAGCATTTTTCGGCTACAGTGGCGACGTCAGTCCGCTGATCTACTGGATGAAGGGGGAGAAGTTCATAGAGGACCTGGATGAAGAGAGAATCCAGGAGAGTGACATCAAGTAAGAAGCACATTTCACCTCTCTGGTCTTGACAGTAATGAAGAATTATTAGCAGATGTAGATATATTTAACACAAATTTTTATATGACTATACCAGGGCTTTGCCTGTTTTAGTCCATTAGCTTTAGATTGCATCAACCAAGCCCACCATTTTTTAGAGATTCATTCCCTAACTTCCAAATGGCTGCTGCTTTCCATCTGTCTTGCTATGGTTTGATCATCATGCAGGAACTTGAAGCAGGCCATTTGTCATTCTTGTTTTTTCATCTTTATTTTTGTGGTTTAAATTACAATGTATTTTATGGAATTTGCACTGCAAGCACGTGGAAACTAGACATCCGCATGAAGAAAAGATTGTCATTATCCTGTGAACAATAAAGCCAAATGCAGGTTAAGTGAATAACATTGATCACTGAGTTAAAACGCAATGTTCTGCGGGAGAAGGCTAGGCTCCTGACTCAAGTCATTTACATATACCACTCATCTATAAACATTGTGGCAGACTAAACACACTTTTCTCTGTTGTCACTGTCTTTTCTGACAGAAGCACACCATAAAACAGGACCATGAGTACTAAACATGCACAAGAAAAAAATAAAAAGCAAGGTAGCTCAGGAACAGACTGATACAATGATCCAGCCTTCAATCTTCCTACATCCTAATTCCTTCTACATCCTAAGTATCAGCAGGATACTGAACAACAAATCAGACATAGGCTCACAGGACCTAAAAGATCTGCAGCTCATGTCTTGGTGCCAGAGTCTACATGATATGACCAGAGTTTATGTGTCTGTGTCGCAATGCATCAGGGCTGTCCCGATGGCACAAAGGGAGAACCGATGATTTTAGCACTGGGGCTGATTGACAGAAGAGAAGTAACCATGAAAAGTCATAAAGAAGCTTTCATGGGTAAAATAGTAATCCTTTTACAATGTGTTCTATTAAAATAGAAGCAAACAGGAGATGACATGCCACCCTCCTCTCTGTTTTCACTTCAGTAGCCGTTTACATAATATTGCCATTAAAATAAATAAAAGATACAAAATAGTTGTGTTGCTCTTGATCTGGATATTTACCACTTTATCTTCATCGCCATACAGTTTTTTAAAGATCAAGCTGATGTCCTGTATCCCCCAAGATGATGCTGAACCTACTTTTATAAACCCTCTCTCCTTTTAATCTCCTTTTAATCTAACTCCCTCTCAGGGCCTTCAGATGTTTAAAACAAGCAGATCTTCATGTCTATCCCCTCTATTGGTATTACACAGTTAAACAAGTCATTTGCTGGTTCATGTGCATGTTTCCCATTAGAGCTGTTTGGAGAGGATGCAGCTCTGCAGAGACAGCCCTGTCAGATGGTTAACAACTGCCATTTTTCACACCACCGGTACTATTCCTCTCTCCCTCGCTGCTCCCACCTATAGAAGCATGCAGATGGGCCATAAGGAGCTGAGATGGGGCAAGGGAGGGGAGTAGAGGGAGAGAAAAGAAAGAGGGAATAGATGGGGAAGAAATAGAAAGAAAGAGACTAAACGTGTTACACGTCACTGTGAAGTTAGGGAGAAACAAATGCTGTAATGAGTTTTCTTGTGCACTAATATAAACATGCAACGGAGGCAAATCTCAGTTTAACCAGCTCCTTTGTTTCTCTCTTCCTCCATTACTCCCTGACAGCAGGATTCCCCTCACTCAAAGGATGAGGGGTTATCTTTTCAATAATTCATGCCCATATTCCATGCAGCGGATCAATAATATATTCGATCATCCACCCTCTGTTGCTGATGCTGCTACACCAGGCTTTCTCACATCCCGCTTTGGTTTTTACTTCCACAAATGAAGCTAAGAAGGATAAGCGTGTAAAGAAAGGATGGGTGATGCCAAACGTGAGCAAGTCTGTGTTTTCAGTGCAGCCAGGCGCTCTCCCTTTAAGATTATACAGAGTAGGTTACTCAGAGTTGCCTTTCTTCATCAGGCGGGCACCCACACACACTTAAAGGGTTATTATTAATGCGTCAGCAGCAAAACTCCAGCTTGGAGAGGAGCACTCATACCTTGAGCTCTGAGTTTCTGCAGGCATTTATTTGTCCAACTCCGAGCCTATTGATTTGGAGGAGTTCATTTCTATGGCAACCTGAGCCCATAAATTCTCATTTGTGCCACCGGGACAAGGCTGCCTCTGTTATCATTGCATGGATGGCTGGACATTAGCATAGCATGCAGAGATTAATAAATTAGCAAAACAAATCTGGCTCAGCATAATGAAGGAGGGTGATCGATATGTCATTGACCCAGTTCAGTTGGTGTTTTGGAGTTGCATTGAGGGGAATGTACGAAAGGAATGAGTAAGGTGGAAATTGATCACTAAATGGGCGAACGCAGATTTTGCTGATGAGTAAGCGAGAAGATATGTGAAGAAAAGTGCCTGCAGCAGCCATTTGTTGAGAACAAGTTCAGGAGTTACTCATTGTGGAAAGGCTAGAATAGATAACTCAATAACAAAAAAGACTAAGAATGAGAGGGCTTTCTATCAAAAATTTTAGATGAATTTCTTTTTAAAAATCTCACGTTTTTTTCCCATTAGAAGTGATTAGATATTTCTCTCCATGGAATTACAGATAATTACATATACAGAACATAGATTAAACTCAGTCTTTAGTGAACAACTTTGTGTAGATTATTAGTTATCATTTAGCTCTCATCTGCATAACCTACTCAAACTTTTGCCTCCATTCGCGGTTCAGGTGAGCTTTGTTGGCTTACATCGTGTGATTATGTGAAATGGGAGGCTTCAAAGTGCCCACTACTCCCTGGAGAGGCATGAATTATTCCCATGCCTTCATCTCCCAGTGCCCCCCAACCCCCATCCCACTGCACAACAACTTCAATATCATCAGCATTGCCTCAGACTCTCTATGCACGGCACATGATACACTTTCAATTACTGATGCCAAATCTCCCCAACAAGCGCTCCTTATGTGCAGTTTATAGGCTTGAAGGCGAGAGAAGTGAGATGCTTGAGAGTCATTACCCCCCCCAAACACACACACACACACACACACCAACACACACACTCTCAAGCACACAAGCAAACACTCTTTCCTCATCCCACTTCTCCTCCTCGACACTGCACATTATACATACTCATGCTCAGAGAAGCACACACATTCACACACACACACACACACACACACACACACACACACAAAGAGTGGAGATCTATTTCTCATTTTTGCTTTGTTTCCTCCACAGTGTCATTTGTGCTGAGGGTGCTGTAAAAGTAGGCTAAGTAGTGTGTCTAAGGTATGAAGGAGCATTATCTCCCTGTTCTCTTCTCCATCAGGCTCAACCAGCCCAGCGGGGGACACTCATTTACTTTATGGAATATTACTTTCTCTACTTCTTGCTGTTACCATGGCAGCCGCTATAAAAAGATTTTCTCCTCATCGCTATTATTTGATTTCACTCCACACACACACACATGTACACACACAAGCTGAGGAAGATCCCTTATTGATTTTCATTCCTCATATGTTTGGAGGAAAGAGAAAAAAATTAACACACTGTAAAGTACTGAACACAAAAGGAGCTTCATAAACATACTTTAGTGCCATAGACACGCTCTTTTAAATTCACTATTAATGAACTCCTGCAATTTGTAACATAATATCAGTCTGAATCATGATTCCAAGATGTCCTGCTAACCGCTACATGAGTGTGTACCGATTAGAACCGTCTGAATGGGACAGATAAGGGGATGCCACTTCCCATTTATTGTTTTCAAAGCTGCTTTGACAAAGGAGACGTTGTTGAGCCTTGTTTGTCTTGCAGGGTTGTCAAGGAGCATCTCGGTGAGCAAGAGGTAGCGATTTCCTTGACGATTGACTCTCTGGAGGAGGAGGACTTGGGAAATTATTCCTGTTATGTGGAAAACGGTAACGGCCGTCACCAAGCCACCATCCAGCTTTTCAGGCGGGGTAAGGACTCCCACCGCAGCCGTAAAGAGCCTAAAGTTTAACTTTTCACATTTGATTTTTATGGCTTCATGTTTGGCAAAGTCTTTTTTTTTTTTTTTTTTCTAGCTGCATCAAGTATTCTGCATCAGCTTGTTCCAGCTCTCTTACAGCTAAATGATAGATGAAATGGTCAAAGCGAGCTGCATCAGCTCATCAAATGCAAATATTCTATTCTGTGCAGATTTACCCAAGCTTCAGGACTCCATTTGGTTGTGTCATATCTTCCACATTTACACAAGCAGCTGTGTAGCTATTTTGGCTCTCTTGCATGACTTGTCTGAAGCTCTTTCATGCACTAGCTGCCACCCCAGAAGAGAGGTAATTTGATGGCTGTTTAAACAGCAAATTGGTCCTCAGCTTTTCCCAAAAGGCCAATACATCCAGCATACAATTACATTTTAAGTCTTCATATGTCTGTCTCCACACTTTAATCTCTGTCTCTGTGATCGTCCTTTGTAGACAGCCCAATCCATTTGAGTGGTCTTCGCACACTGCAGACAGCTTCATTTAACTCCCTTTGTCAAAGGAAAGGAAAACTCTCTCTTTCTCTCTCATCCACATCTGATGTTTATTTCATGTTCCCCTTCAAAGAATGCATCACTCATAAGCCCAGCGGCAGGTCTAATGCCACTGCAGGCAGCTTTTGCTCATATCTTAAAAGGAGTGGAAAAATGGAAAGCAGAGCAGTGGTCAGTAAAACATAAACAACTCAAAGAATGAGAATGATTGCTGATAATGAGCTACAAGTATTAAGTTATTCAAAACGCCAATTAGCTCCAAAATAACAATTCCCCATTTGTATTTTTTACACTGTTTGTTGTTGTTTATAAGGGAGGAAAATGTAGTGCACACAGACAAAGGACCAGTTTAAGATCTGAATATAAACGACTGATACATAAATATAATAGTAGTATTCAGATCGTTGTCTGCATCTGATGGCAGTAGGCAACTTTTATCTGGTGTGCTGCAAATGGGTTCACTTTGCCCTGAAACTGACAGGACTGATTTAGATTTAATTTATATAAACTATTTTTGGAGGGAATGCATTAAAACAGGAAAGTCGAGGAAAGTTGAGTTAGTAATAGCTGAACAGGCTAAGATGTCAGGAGTTATGTCGTGTCAAACCTTGATAAAAACATTCTGCGATTAAACGCATTTTTTTTTTACGTGTTAATGTTCCTGTAATTAATTAAAAGTAATTATCACGTTAAAGTTACATCCTTAGAAAAAAAAAAAGAAAAAAAAAACTCTTTCCTCACACACCCTCCCATCTCCCCAGGGTAGGGTAGGTGGCTGTTCATCTCTCAAGCTTGGGTTCTCTGTCAGAGTCCTGGGAGCTTGAGGGTCCCACACAGTATCTTAGCTGGTCCTTGGACTGCGCTTTACTCTAAACTTCTCTGGGAACCAGTATAAAGGGTCTGAAACAGGCAAAGGGGATCCTGAAGCCGTCTAGCAGCCCAGGTTTGTGGATCAGCTGAAAGATCTTCAGGAAAGTGTTCGGATCAGCTTTAATGGTTTTGAAGCAGTCCAATCTAGATTGAATGAATGTATGGAGCAATTTCTCATCATGACTTTGAAAAACAAAGTTACCTTCTTTTGTATTACATTACTGCAAAAAGACTTTAGATACTTGTTTTTGGTATGATTTACAACACAAAACTATCAAACAAGAAAAGCAGACAAAACCATTAAACATAAACTAATTTTTACTATGTGCTCTGTCTTCAGTGGTTTTCAGTTTACACCCACATCATTTGCATCATGTTGTCATTAAGAAACGCAAAAGTTCCGTTGACTATTGATGTACAATGATGATACAGCGATAAGTGTAAATGTATAAAATGTTTCTGTTGTTCAGGTACAGTTACATTATTGCTCTTGTGTCTCGCTTCCATGACTTCGACCATTTTCATCTTCCTCGTAACAGCAGGGTCAATAATGTGTGGCGCGGAGCAGATATGGCTTCTAAAACCCACAATCCCTTCAATTCCCAAACATGGACTTGTTGCACAAATTTGTGCATGTTGGTTGGTTATTCAGGAACATATTTAAATACATCTATACAGCAATGAGAAATAATATCTCACTGCTGGCTGGGTTAGATTGATGTGAGGAAAATTTACAGACAAGATCATTTAGATAAAGCGCCTCTTTGATTAATTACTTCTTTCATCACAGCTATGATTAATGAAGAATTGTGGATGTGATATGATTGCGGTATTCATCTGCTCATCCAACTCTCACCACAATAGAATGTCCATATGAATATCGAATTTTTATAGTTATTATTTTCTCTAATAATTTGTACATTATTACATACAAGTTTTTTCTGATTACGTAGAGCACTTTGTTTCAGCTCTGGTTGTTTTAAAAGGGCTTTGTCAATAAAGTTGAGTTGAGTTGAATTAACCTTGCTAAGCCTTACAGAAAAGGTGCAGAAGTGTGGATATGAAGTGAAACAACTTAATAAATGTTAAATAATCTTTCTTCAAAAAGGCACTTCTGCCACATGTTAAGATTTATGCCTTTGTGAGCATTGAGGTTGCCATGGCAGCCATTCTGTGTTATAGCCCACATTGTGACAGAGATAGAAGATGTACCTGCTTTAGATGAGTCAACCAGGTAAATGCTGCTTTAATGTGTTCCATAAGTCATTCTTCCCCGAGTTACATCTCAGAGCGGATGTGGAGGTGATAACAGAGAAGAGAGATGAACGGAGAAGGTAAAGAGAAGTGAGAGAACTCGGAGGCCGTTTGATGGAGAGGCGAGTGACAACGAGATGAGTAAACTAAAGCACGTTGTTTTGAAAAGGCCGCCATCCATGTCCTGAAATGTCACAGTCCCTCAGTGGATGACAACCAAAGTACAGAGCTGTCTCATTGCTGTGCTGCGCCAGAGAAATGAGCCCAATTTCTCAATTATGTTTTCTTTTTTTTTCTTTTTTTTTTTTTTTGCACTCTCGTTTCTCTCAAACTCATTATGAACCTCATGTCTCTGAAGATTGATTCTTTTTTGCTCCGAGCTAAGCTGTGAAAATTTTGAAGACTGTCCAAATTTCAAGCAAATTCAAATGTGTCCCTTAAGTGCCTCGATGCTGAGCGTGAAAAAAAAAAAAAAAACTTTGGGTCCAACCTGGTGCAGAAAAAATAACCTTACAGACAAAACTGCAAAAAGACTTTGAGCTGTGATTGCCCCAGCAGTTTTCATGTGTTTTTGGTCTGTATGTGTTTTCCTCAGCAGAGCTCATGTACACCGTGGAGCTGGCAGGAGGGCTGGGAGCGATCCTGCTGCTTCTCATCTTTCTCATCTCCCTCTACAAATGCTACAAGATTGAACTCATGCTTTTCTATAGGAGGCACTTTGGCAGCGAGGACGTGAATGGAGGTAAAGACGTCACAATGCATTTTTGAAAAGAGACCCTCTCTGTCTCTGCCTGTAGCTTTTTTATCTTCCACTACATTCTCACCTTTTTCTCTCTGAGTTGTTCTAAACCAAAAGTCAATGTCAAGCCAGCAAATATGACTGAACATGTGCCTTTGTGGGTTTGTTCTCAAAAAGGTGAATTTGTTTGGTTTTCCAGTGTATGTACCATCCAGAGCTGACTCCTGAGTAGATATAAAAGTCTTCTTCGCTTGTGTCTAAATGTCAGGGGGACCATTTCCTCTCTCCTCCTCATGTGCATGTGGGGTGCATGTGATTGTGTGTGTTCAGTACACTGCTGCCATGACTGCACTGGGGAAAAGGGAGAAGGATTTTCAATTTGTTGTCCATTTAAAAAGAGATCAGTCTCAATATGTCACAGAATGGTGCTCACCCTTTGCTGACGAAGGCCAGGAAGTGGTACATAGGGGCTGAATGGGCTCAAAGCGCCATTCCTAGGTGACAAATAGAAGCTAAACTTGCTTGAAATTGTAGGGCAGCCTCCTGTTTTCTCTACAAAACACAGTTAACTTTTCCCTCAGTTAAAAAGTTGCCTGTTTATGTCCTAATATCTTTCCTTTGTGTTCTGTTTTTTTCACTCTGCTTTCTTTAAAAAAAAAAGTTCTGGAATCACTGGATTGTTTCTCCAGAAGCATGAATTATCTATTACACACAGTGTTGTTAATTCAAACTTTAGCATGATTAAGTCATACTGTCAGGGACCGCTGATACAACCTGTTTTGATTTCCCAGCTTTGCTAGGTGGTTAATTTGCAGGGTAGGTTGCTAATTTGAAAGCACTGTTTGATGTTTGGATCTGGTGGAGCGCAGCTCTGGACTTTCCAGCGAGTTTCAAAGCTGCGCATGCTCCTCAAAGAGTTTTTGAAAAAGTGCCTCTCTTCCCCTTTTGGATGGCCCACATTCCAGTTTCTACAGAGAATAATGACTAGGACTCACTGAACGTGTCACAAATCGTGTTCTCTCGTTGTTTCTTTCTATTCCCCAATTTTCTGTCTCTGCCTTTTAGTTCTTCTCACTGTCTTCTGGGAAATCATTTCAAGGGGAAGAGGGCTTTCCTTGTGTTTTGACTTGGGTGTGTTTGTATCTAACCCATTTTCTTTCTGAGACGCTACATGGCTAAAATTCTTGTATGTATTTTTGTCAATGAGCAAAAGTCAGTTTGTTCCAGTCAGAATGCTAAGTATCATTATTTTGAAGACATGTTATACCTGATAGAAAACCAAAGACCAAACAGATTGCTGAGTTTGATGTGGGAAGACTTGCCTGGGATCCATACACTCCTGATATATCCTGATATCCCAGCTTCACAAATACTCTTGCAGCTGAATGGAAAGACCAGGCTCTAAAACGGAGTAGTGTTTGCATTTACAGACAAATTTTAGAGCATGTGGTGGGAAACTCCATGCAGTTAATTACTATTTTGCCTTAAATGAAGGTTAATTTCACACTAGTGCAGAGTAAGAAATCACTGTGGACTGCATTACCTGTGTTCATAATTTTTCTCTTTTGAACACAAAAATTAACATGTATAGACGTGCTTGTAAGTACAGCCACTCCCACATATCAACGTCATCGCTAGCAGCAGGGTGATTATCTTCAGAGGCCCATGTATAGTACATACTCATAGATTCCTCCAGTAGGCAACTCTTAAAAACTACTACAACAAGGACTGATGGTGTTTGACTGTCCTACAATCTGTGACATATCGCTGCATCTAAAACACGATTAAACTGGTAAAATCCATCTTGTTATCCATTTCTTGGTGTCCTTGATAGACTTGATAGAGCCCAGTAAACTCAATGAAAGTCTGTCAGTCTAGTTGTTACATTGCTACTGATCAGAGTTGGAGGTAATAAATACTTTTATCTATGACAAGTATTTCAGCTCCATTTCTCATTGCACACAAAGAGCCAGGCGTTAGTAGGTGCAGGTTGATGGTGCTTTACCCTTCGGGTCTATTTTTGCTGTTTTTAAATACTTTTCATTTTATCTTCACATCCCACCAACCAGTGTTTACAATGAGTAAAATACACAGAACTCGCTAAGTGGCCGTCCCCCTTTTACGCTGAGATAAATACTTTTGTACTCCCATATCTCCAGCTTTACATGGTTTCTCAGTGGTAAAAACAAAATTTGTCACAAAGTTTAATTTCACTTTTAAGTAAAATTGGGGAAAGCACTCCAGCTTATTTTTTTCTCTTTTTCTCACCACTTTTAAAACATCTTGGAATCACAGACCCCTGAAATGTTGCATTAGTACTTCAAAATATACTTTCTCCTATTAGTATTAGTAATTAGTGCAAATGATTTTGTATTTGCAAAGTTAACAAAAGAATTACTGTAGATAAAACTAGCCAAAGAAATAACAAAACTAAACAAAAGCCTGATTACATTCAAACAAAATAATTATGTAGGCAAAAACAACATCAGGCTTCCATATTAGCAGTTGCTTGATTGTGTCAAGAAGTGAAGATTTTGTTACCATTTTTTGGTTTTCTTTTTATAATTTAGTACAAAGAAAGTGTACAGAAGTGTAACTAGGTTCAGAGTGGTAACAGCAGATTCAGCCTTCCTTCGGAGACCACCACAGGGTTTCACCGCATGAAAACACAAAGAGTAGACAGTAGATTTCATTTAATTGCAGCGCTCCACCTTTGCTTTTCTCAGCTTTTCTTCAACGTCTTCATCTTTACATAATATTTGCTAGTTATTCAAAACACTTAATTTTGGGGAAATTCAGTTTTGATGGGAACAAATTAACTCATTAATTGTTCAAAGAAAAATACAGACCAAAAAAATTAAGTTAAACTAATAACTTATTTTGTAGCACAGTGTGAGAATGTGCTGTGTTGACCTGAGGAACAAGACCCACTGATGTGCTTGTTAGTCAGCAACACAGCAGACTTCATTTGTTGAAAATAAACATTGAAGCATATTTTCATCCATGTTTATGTTGCAGGGACTCCAGCTGTGAGTTGGATATCAGCACATTTGATCATATGAACCTCTGTTTTTTCCTACTGTTTTCAGAGAACAAAGACTATGATGCATATCTGTCCTACACCAAAGTGGATCCTGACCAGTGGAGTCAGGAAACAAGGGAGGAGGAGCGATTTGCCCTGGAGATCCTCCCTGATGTCCTCGAGAAACATTATGGCTACAAACTTTTCATCCCAGATCGAGACCTCATTCCAACAGGAAGTACGCACAATGGGTGTAACTGTGTGTGTGCAAATATCCATATATATAAAGTCTCTTTACAATTTAAAAAAATATATATTATAAACGTAAATGAATAGATAGATTTTGTATAGATTTTTTAGAAATCTTTACAACAGGAGAAGCAGATGTTTACATCTTTTATTTTGTACCCATTGTTTCCATCTCTATATCTATTTTCCTCTGATGTTCTTGGTCCTCCCCTCCTGCTTTTATCCAACACTGTCCCTGTCTCCATAAATTTCCAGTGCTGTACACAAACTGATGGTCATGATGGTAAATATCTTCGATAATCATTCGCTGACTGTGTGTGTATCCAAATTTGTTTCAAAGAAGAACAATACAAACTTTGCTTTTCCATGAGTAGCAGCCTTTTTTTAGGGGTTTTATGAGAAGTTCTGTCCTTAAAGGGGAACCTGAAATACACCAATGAAAAGTTATTTAAAACTTTGGTAATCACAGAATACATGGAAGAAATCTGATTAATATATGTCATCACTGTTACACTTTTTTTTATTGTAAAGAGACTTTATGGACATCCTGTGTGTATATATATATATATATATATATATATATATATATATATATATATATATATATATATGTATATATATATATATATATATATATATATATATATGTGTGTGTGTGTGTGTGGGTGTTGTCGCAGCTGTGTTTGGCACATTGCTTACACTTTGTCATAGTTTTAAATGTTCGTTTCGTGTTTGTCTTCAGTGTTTTTCGCCGTCACTGTCTTGTGTTTTTGTGCTGTTGATGAAAAACCAAGCTTAGGATAGCCATACTCACAGGTTAAATAACTAGATGTTTCCAGAATTCCAAAACAACACGGGCAAAATGTCTACTCTAAAACTGTCAGCGAGGATATTTTCACTTGTATGCTCTCAAACCTCTTTAGACACAAGTAGAAGATTGTAACTCTTTGCACTGGCTATTCCTACGCTGAGTACTCCAGATCAGGGAATACAGTATACAGTGTGTACCGGGAGCTGGTATATTGAACAAATTTATCATCCTTTTTGGTTTTTATCCATGCATTAATAAATCCATGAAAATCCTGTCTGAACATATTCTCATGCGTGCTAACTCGTGCCTGCTTAACAGTCCGTCTGCCAGTGGTACACAGTGTGCTCTACTTTGCAGCGATGTTACGTGTTTGTACTGTAGGCTTCATGTGGAACTGATAAAACGCAAACACGTCTTAGATGGTCCAGACAGAATTAAACATCAGTGAGAAAGTGGGAAGGCTCTGAGCCCCGCTGACTGAGCCGCCTCTATCCTTTAATCAAAAGAAAATTGCCGCTAGCATCAGTGCCAAGCAGAATCATTGCAGATGAATGTCCAATCAGGGAAACATGGTATGTGATTAATTATATGTGAAATAAAAAGATGAGTGAGGGGAAGCACAGCTGCTTTGACGACAGTGTTGTGCAGCATTATGTTTCTGTGTCTGTAATGTGTTCTGCCTGTGACCTGAATGTTAAAATGTTTATGTTTAGGTCTCACCAATGAGCATTTCCAGGATGACACGCGACTCTTCGGAGGTACTCGCCTTCAGTCTTTTACTCTTGCATTTAGCTGCTTTTCATATACCTGCTGCTATGAAGTTGCAAAGTGATGTGCTCATTCGGAGCCTTGTGGAGCTGAACATCCAAAATATCTCGTAATAATTCAGACTTCAGTAGAAATATATTTATCAACACACACATTTGTAGTAGAGATGGAAAAAGTTCAAACCCCTTCAAATTTGTCACATTTTTTTGTGTCAGAATCATCTTAACTGTGATTTATTTAATTTTATTAAAGATTACTAAATCGATAAAAACACTTCATACACAGCTCTCCACAGCGGCAAAGCAAAAGCAGGTTTATGTGTCTTTTGATTTGTTATAGATTGAGATAAATCCGTTTGTAAAAGTATTCAAATATTTGCTAAAACACTTGCAAATCAGTGATCTTTTAGATGTTTCTTCACCATAATTGAAATCAATGTGTATCAAATGAAATGTAATGTAATTAATCAAGAATACATTTTTCTGTATATAATCACTTAGTCTTCATGGTCAGAGTTCAGCCCAGAGGTGTCCAAAACAACGGTAATTTCTATAATTTTTAACATGGAAAATGCATTGGAATTACCATTTTGGGTGGGTGGATTCAGGGATGAGATCAGAGGAAAACCAGTAACTTCTGAAACCTGCTTGGTTCCTGAGGTACCAGGCTTTACTCTTTAAGGAATGTTGCATTATTACAATATTTAAAATATTCCAGCATCCTCAGTAATGTTATGTTTACACCTTGTGGGAAATATGACAAGAAAAATATGAAATCAACTGGGAGGTTGATTTAAGTGTGAAGTGTGCTATTTCTAAAAAGGAATGAATGCGGCAATTCCAAACGGACTGGAAGGTAGCATGACGCTGCACTCCACCTGAACTCAAGAATCAGCATTTCAGTGTTCCCAGTAGGAAGAATCACCTGAAGTCTCACAGGTGAATTGAATTTCTGACTCAAAAAGTTAGTGGAAAGTTGGTTGGTCTAATAATTAACACAATAGAAACAAACCTAACACAGAACCAAGCTGACCGAACAAACACGAAACAATGGGAAAACTTAAATACTGGCTGATCAGACCAGTCTACTGTAAACACATAAAGGGTAACATACTAACAAAGAAACAGAACCTAAAAGTCAGTTTAATTACTCAAAAAAATAGTAACAAGGAGATTAAGTAAATAAACTACTCCAAATTGGAAAAAATAAAATATATCAAACATTTTAAGAAAGTAAATTAACAATCCCCAGAAGCAGTCATCTTTGAACAGGTCTGTTGCACTTCCTGTCCATTGGCTTTGCCCAGTTTTAATGTTTACTCCTGCTAGCCAGCGTTCACAACACTCCCTTTCAGCACCCAAAAATGAAAACACATAAAGTTAAACAAGTGAGCTAAATTAATCAGTTGAAAATACTTCTAAATGTGCATGCTGACAAAAAAAAATGAACAAAAACATTTCAAATGTGTTTAAATATTTAAGAAGATGGAGCTGAATAACAGACTTGGTGCACATTTGAAGGAGTTACCGCCTTCAGATGTGTGGCTGTAGGTACAGCCATCACAATCTTTTTTAATCAGTCACACATTGAAACATAATCAGTGCACAAGATGTGGAGATGTCGCTATGTGCAAATTACAGTAAAAATACATTGCAATTTATTTGTATTGTTAAAACTGGTCATTGAGCAAACCGTGTGCGATATCTGACTTATAACTGAAAAAAAGGTCAACTTGTCCACGATGTCATTTCCAGCTCAGCTCTCTGACTTTTAAAGTAACTGGAATGCAGCATGATACTTTATGTGAACCTGATTATACTACTTCCATTTCTCAGTTCACTGAAATTTGCACACGACAGCTTTCATTTAATGTGTCAAAAGGCAGATCAATGGTTCTCTAGCAGACACAGGCTCAGTTCTCTGATTGGACAACGCAAAATTTAAACATTTGCCCACAATTTCCAGTTAAATGTGGACAAAACCAGACAGTGAGTATCAGTACCTTAACATTGTTTCGATGGTCAAATATGGTGACATCATTCTCTGTGGCGAGGAGTGGGAGACCACCAATTAGAAATGAATGATGGGTGAGGAAAAATATAGCAGTCTTGAATTAAATCTTGTTTCAGGAAAGCTCAGCAAAAGTTCAGGAAGCACCAGTCAGTCCGGGCTATCCAACAATGCAAAAACTTTAGAGACCTTAAAATGACTATTGTTCTTCATCCAACCCAGCTGAGCACAAATATTTTCCACCAAGATGTGTGGAAAGGATGTGCCAAGTTTGCAATATCATCCAAAACATGCAGGCTTCCACTGCTGCCAAATAACACTTGAACCAAACATTAAGTACAGGTGTACATGGTTTTAGTTTGATGGTTTTGCTTTGTCATTGTGTAGATGTGTGTGTAGACTGATTGGAAAAAATATTTAATTAATATCAAAAAGAGGTTTAAATATAGCTGTTCTGTCTCCTCGTCTTTTGGATTCATAAAAGCTGGAAATAGGAATGAGTGTCATAAGTCCAGATTCCTGAGTGAGCATCTAAACAATCATCTATCATCATCTTGTATTTTGTACTTGGTCTGTCTGATCATCCGCCATTAAATGTTGTTGTTCTGGCCTCATTAACTGATATCAAATGTACACTGATGGCACCTTTTTGTCTTTTAAATGTCTGTTTTTGTCTTCCTTTGCTTCTTTGTTTCCCACAGCCTACATCGAGGACGTGGCTCGCTGTGTAGACCAGAGCAAGCGCCTCATCATAGTCATGACACCCAACTACGTTGTACGGCGAGGTTGGAGCATCTTTGAGCTGGAGACACGACTCCGCAACATGCTGGTGACTGGGGAGATCAAAGTCATCCTGATCGAGTGTGCAGAGTTGCGTGGCATCATGAACTACCAGGAAGTGGAAGCTCTCAAACACACCATCAAAACCCTCACTGTCATCAAGTGGTATGGCCCCAAAAGCAACAAGCTCAACTCCAAGTTCTGGAAGCAGCTGCAGTACGAGATGCCGTTCAGACGCACAGAGCCCATGCTCACCCATGAGCCGGCGCTGGACGTCAGCGAGCAGGGTCCTTTCGGAGAGCTGCAGACCGTCTCTGCCATCTCCATGGCAGCAGCCACCTCCACCGCCATGGCCACCGCCCATCCAGAGTTGCGCTCCTCATTCCACAACACCTACCACACCACCATGAGGCAGAAACACTACTACCGAAGCTACGAGTATGACATACCCCCAGGCGGGACCCTGCCACCTCTCTCCTCTCTGGGGAACCAGCACACCTACTGCAACATCCCACTGACACTGCTGAACGGTCAGAGGCCTCCCGGAAAGAGCCGAGAGCACAGTTTGGAGGAGGCTCACGCTAACAATGCCATGCTCCCTCTGCTGCCAAGAGAGACCAGCATCTCCAGCGTCATCTGGTAGTGATCTGCAGACTTGTGTCAATTTCAGGACAATGGGTGAGCCTCAGACATGACTAGGCTCAGTCTGGTAGTTCCTAGAAATGCAAGTAGAGGTCCTGGTTGTGGCGAAAAGTGTGTTGAATCCATTTGGCTCCAGGCGTTGCAAACTGGCCGCAAATGACAGAGGTGCAGGAGGATCGTGGACACAGTTCACCTTGTTTTTCAAACTGACTCGCTCCCTTTGACAGAGGATGTTTTCTATATGGAACTAAATGGGACACAATGAAGGAGCTGTTTCATCAACTAACGCGAAACGGACTCACAAGAACTCCACATGGACGGATTAACATTCTATGGCAATTTTCCACACACATGCATTCGCATCCAGACAAAATGTGCATACAAACAAACAAAAAGGAAAACAGGGTCTGTACATATATTTCAATTTATTTGTAGCATCAGTGTTTTCCTGTTTTTGTTCTTTTGTCCATTTTATTCAGTCATGTCTGTTGCCTTCTCTACTGTAGGACTTTGCTTTAACTTGTTATACAGATATGTGTATTTTTCATTGTTTTCACTTTTCAGGTTTTTTTTCTTACTTTAATACGCTTGATTGGAAAGCCAGTATGTCACGTACCTGCGCTGTCGTGTTGTTTTGTTTGTTTTTAAATCTTTTTGTAGTTTAAGAGAACTTTTTTTTTTTTAAAAAAAAAACCTTTTTGGAACAGCCTGGACATTTCAGAAGCTGTGAAGAGTGGAAACTTGTTTTCGTTTACCTGTATAAGGTGTGTCTAGTTTAAAAGGAAACTCTCTTTTGGAAAAAAAAAATCATAGAATATGCAAAAAGACGGAGAAGCTGGCAAGAATACATACCTTTCTGTGGGACCGAAACAGAGGAGTGATTGGGGAGCAATACTAGCCCCCTCCAATCAGACAGACCGATAGACTGGCAATTCTCTCTCTAAAGCTTCGTTTTTTTCTATTGAAACAAACAGCCTTGCTGTTTTAGAGTGATAGTGAAATGCCTCACCTTAAAAAGAAATCTGTAGATTATTTTAAAAAGAAAATCTATTTTTGTAACAGAAAAGAGTTTGCTTGAGAGATCATACTTATTTGCATTTCATCTTCCATAGAAAGAGGATATGTGTATAAGTGTTTTGCTGGTTTTGTGCACTTGCAACACGGTTCCAGGTTTGTTCACAGATTAAGGTGGTTTTTGAATCCCACGTGATAAAAATGTGTCCTCTACTACTGGCTACTGATTCAAAAAGGAAAAACATTTTCAATGTTTTGATTTTTAAAGCATATTATTATTCACATGCTGATGATCCATTTGGTTCATATGGATAGTTCATGTTTAAGGAAAAAAAGACAACATTTGTGTTTTGAGAGACTTTTTAAATATATTTGAAGGTGTGATTTTTGAGTATGCATAGCAAATAGATATGTATTCTATATATAATATAGATATTTATATAAATATATAAACACAATTTTCACTTGGAAAGAAATGTCTATCTTTATAGAAACACAATCATTATCAGTTGCCCTTACTTTCTCACTGCACATTAAAAAGCATTGATTTCCTTTTGATTGTTTCCATTTGTGTCCAAGATAAACTATTTATAATACTTATATAACACTTCAGATTGCACTCATATAGTAAGATTAAGTATGTTTTTTTTCACTCCTTATGACTTCATTGGCAGTTATTTGGTTTGCTGTGTGATGAAAACATTAAATTTGAATCAGCGATGATCTCTATACCGTGAATAACATCACAGTTTGATAGATTTATCAGGAAAATAGTCATTTATTTTTCCAGTCTTTTTACCCACATCTCTGCTCTTAACAGCAGAATGAGAAACGTGCTTTGCAAACCAAGGATCAGGATGTGAGTTTCCACCAATTTATTTTCCTCTCCTCCTAGAATTCTCTTCTTTTCCACGAACGCATTACATCACATAGTACTGAGTAACATTCACAGTGACAGAAAAACATCAGTGAAGCATGCAAAGGAGAAAGTCGACAGTGATTTTCTCAGCAGATATTTTGGTTATTTTCTCGGCTGAAGAAGAGCAGGTGATCTCATACAGTGAAAAATAACTTCATGCTAGTTTTGTGAAATACTTCCAGGCCCATTGTTGCATGGTGCAGTTTGGGCTCCTGCCACAATGATGACTTACATGACTTCTTATCAGAGTTCCATGACAATACAAAATGTCTGCCATACCAAAAAAAGTAATTTGACATAGGTCCTGTTGGGCTTAAAATGTATTGACATGCAGGGACAGATCACTGAAAAGGCTTGCCAGATATCAAACTTTACCACAGAAACTCTGGTGAATTCCCAGAGATGTTCTCTATGCATCTGCAAGAGACATAAATAAACCAAAAGTGAATTCTAAATGTCAAGAAAGAATACAAAAAATACTAAAAAAGGCACAAAGTAAGTACAAACTGATCCCTATCAGTCTCAGACATGTTGGCTTAAAGCTGAAGGCTTTCATTTGATGCTTTAAGTTTGCTTGGCAACTCGTTCACTGGCTGACTAATTACTGCCAAACAGTGCCATCTCGTGGGGATAAGCACTAACTGCAGCGAGGCTTTGCGATCGAATGCTGGGAATCATTCAAGGGGAGAAGTGATTTACTGATTTCTGCCAACCCCGAGAGAAAACACAGAAAAAAGAAACTGGGGTAGAAGAAAACAAAACACAAGAGTAGAAAGAGAGAGGTATCTGAAATTGGGTTAAAGGCAGAGTCTTGACACAATCATCATCCACCTTGAAGTCAGGCTGTTCAAAAGGATCTGTAAGCTCCAACGGTTTTAGACTATTACACAAAGAAAAATTAATGATATGAATAATATTAATGAAAAATTAAAATGGCAGAAACCAGCGGAACATCCCTTTTTTTCTTCTTCTTCTTCTTTATCAAATGTGTCTACAGAAGGATGCAAAAAGAAATGCAAAGCATGTACAACATGCTGTCAGGCTGAAGAGAAGGAGGTGGCTCTTTGCCTGTTGTCATCTTCCTGCCAGACATCTGGAGTTTTATTAGCAGTCACAGGATTAATAGACTCTTTATAACCCAGAGCAATTAAGGACTTAATTGAAGAGAAAATAGGCCCCATTGAGAAGCGTGCAGCAGAGATAGACAGGAATAAGAATATTATCAGAGCTAAGTCCACAGTGTATGTGGAGTCCATGTGCAAGTATGTGTGTGTGTGTGTGTGTGTGTGTGTGTGTGTGTGTGTGTGTGTGTGTGTGTGTGTGTGTGTGTTCATGCATGTGTGCACATTTCTCTTGTCGTCTTAATTCCTGCAATACGTCATTGGACAACCAGGGAGTAAATAAGAGTCATCTGCGATGGTTGCACATGAAGTTTAAGAGTAAAAACCCAACTGAGGGAAAGTGTTTGTTATTTTCATGGATATTAAAATCTGGCTGCTTTTGAAAACATTTTTTTAAACAAGATCACAATGATCAGGGCGAATTCCATTTTATTTACACCCTGGCTGCTGTTCAAACAACAAAACCTAGACTGTTGCGCAGCAACTGATGCCAGTCGTCCCAGGTTTAGGGTCTACAAATAAAGAAAAGGTTGTTTCATGGTCTGAAGACAAAGATCTTTCTTTTTGCCTCCTGCAAAGAAAATGCATATGTTCCTTTTGCCTCCATCTTACTATCTCATCTTTAATTCCCCCCTTTTTTTGACTAAAGTGGCACATTGTGATGAACAAATGTATCCCAGTGGTGCACAGAATGGGAAGTCTCTTCTTTACTGTGTCAATTTTATGACATCATCACAGTTAAACTCAACTAGTCAGTTCTGATTTAATAGTTCCCAAACTATTCAACCATGCTCAGTCTAATTATTTATTTGTTTATTTATTCATTTTGAGAATAATGAATCAACCAATATTTTAAGCTAGAATGTTTATTATTGTGATTTTTACCACTCAGAAAATAGAAAAAAGATACGAGGATGGCAACATATTCTGTTTACCTTGTCATCAAGATGGTCCTTGAAGGAGAAGAAGAAAACAGAAGCTTAGATCTGCAATGACCAGTGTTCTTCTGTGGGGGATTTTCGTGTATTGGTCTTGCGTGAGGCTTCTTCTCTTGAGAGACTGTTAAATTGGCAATATGCTTTGATTTTGAAGTCTACCACAGGTTTGTAAGTATGTTTAATTTAAGGGGATTATGGGTGCTATGGCAAAAAAACGTCAGCATCTTGTTGCAGTTGTGCTTCTCAATCCTTAACACTTTGGTTCAGAGTTTTATCAATGGAAAAACTGTCATATTTCCGATAAACATATTTCTGCTCACTGCAACCCAAACTTTGTTTGAACTCAGTCATTAGAATCATGGGGGTTTCTTTTCTTTTCCTCTGGTTCTTCCATGAAACTCACATTTGTGCAGAAATCCAGAAGAGGAGAGCACCACCACTAGTGCAAAGTTTGTTAAAACCTCCTCAGGATCTTTTTGTAGACAAACAAGACTTTCAATTTCTCTTTAAAACAGTCAGACAAGGGGTTTTCTTGTTTTTCCAAACATCAACTTGACCTTTTGCAAGCGATTATTATTTACATGACAAACAGAAAAATATAACACACACTGGCATCTTATTACAGCCCACTCCCGGTCTTTACACGTCAATTATTTTAATGTTCAGGCGGCTGCATGGAAGCTCGTGGCTCATCGTTGGGACAAGGTCTTGAAGCTCACATTCCTCTTGCAAGGGGTTCATTTCCTTCTTTGAACACAAGAAGCACAAATAAAACACTTATTGTGTTTATTAGATTAAAAGGAATGAATAATCTTCAGTGTTTTGACTTTTAAATTTAATATACCGTTGCTGTTTTGTTCTAAATAGGTTTTAAATGCAGGGTAATTTCATCACAATATTTACTGTAATTCATGTAGAGATCCAAACCAAACCTGTTTTCTAGCATTGTTTAACTTCAGGCTACAGTGTTGACGAAGTTGATTGGAAGCAAACAGAGCCACAGGTACTGAGCTGAGCCGACTGAGCGAGCTCCAGTCTTCTGGGTTTTGAACAGTGAGAAAGTATTAAAGCTACATGAGGAGGAGTGGAGGAGGAAGAGAGGGATCAGATGTTCAGGGACTTACCTTCATAAAATTATGATTACAGTATGTCTGCAGGTAATCTTTATCCCCTTGTCCAAGGTGAAAATTCATGACTTAGAGGAAACCGAGGTCTTGTGTGCTAAATTACCTTGTTTGTTTTTATATTTTCTGATTTTTTTTTTTTTTTTTGGGTTATTCTTCACTGTTCTGAGCCGGTCCTTCATCCTTCGTCTTTGATGCTTCACAACCAAACTCCACAGCCAACAAAGTAACAGCCAGAATTAGAGTGACAGGTATTGGCTGCTTTACCTGAGGCACTTCTATTGCCATTCCCATGCCTGTCAGCGTGTTGATGGATGAGGGGGACAGTGCACAATCATTGCATGCCGTTCGATGTTGCAGTCTAGCGGTCTGAAACGGCATTTCAATATTTATTTTGTTCAATCCTCCAAAACGTACCTGTTCCACTGGTATTACAGAGCTGCATCCTTCTGAAGCCGGCCTATACAGCTCTGACAAGCTCTTATCAGTCACTTACATCATGACTCAGATTATTTTAGGGTGACGTCATATTTTGTGAGTCCTCTTTGATTATCACTGTTACAGTTTATCTCCTGCATAAGATTCTGTCCAGCACACCTTCTTCACTGGAAAATGTGTCAGTGATGAAAGAGCAGATATCCCACACACGCATGAAGATGTTTGTTTATTATTCTAGAAAAATAGTTTATATAAAAACAAATAAGTTATGAATTCAAACAGCTGCTTTGTACGTTTCCTCTATTATAATTTCTCTTACCCTCATCACGCTTTATGTTTCTCTCTCTCTCTCTCTCTCATTCTCACATGCACACGCACTCGTGCTTCATAATTTGGTCGTTTCAGAGTCCTTGAAGCTTTTCCACACAGTTAGAAATTCAGTCCTCATCTGCCCCTAAAAGCTCAGAGCATCTTTAGTCCATCTGAAACCTGCTCAATCCATCCCAGTCCTCTGTGAAGCTGTGACCTATTACCCGTAAAACATCTCCATGAGCACCTCCTCGATGTTGACGGCCCCGATGACGGGTCTAAAGAAGAGCTGGGCCACCACCTGCGGACTGATGGCCCTCAGCATCGACAGGGCGATGAGCAGCTTCGCGAAGCGCGTCGTGTCCTCGCGGTGGATGAGCCGGACGTGCTCCTTCAGAGCCTGGTGTGCCTCTCGACGCAGCGACTGGATGTAGTGGAGACACCGCAAACCTTCCAGATCTGAGTGGAAAGATGAAAAAAGACAGAGGTGAGAAAGTAGGGGGAAAGTTTTGTTTTTCTCTGAAGTTACGGTCTGTAAGTCAAATGTGCTCCTTTTTGTATGAATATCACGACCATTTACAACTCAACTAAGTTTCTGGAAATAGATCAGCTGTATGATGGTCAGTTTTGTCCCATCAGGGTAAAAATAAACAAACAAAAAAAAAAAAAAAACTTTCATACCCACCTGGATTGAACAAAACAGCTCCCTTCAGGTAGGCATACTCCTTCGTACTGATATCAACACTCCAACACTTCTTCAGGAAAGCTTTAATAGCTTCGATGTCCAGGACGGAGACCCCCGCAGCCGCCCTGCTCTGCCCGGCCAGAAGCTCGCTCTGCTTGTCCGGCAGACCGGTGAGGATGCGCTGCAGCATGCTGGGCTCCACGGTCTCCGTCGTCTCAAAGTCGACCCGGTCTTGCGCCAGTCCCAGCACCAGCAGAGGTGCCCAGCCGCTTCGGATGAGCATCAACTGGTCGTCCTCTGGCAGCTCGCGAAAGCAGGGCACGTTCTTGACGAACCGCAGGGTCTTCACCAGAACCGCGGAGGCTGCTTTGCACGTCACCTGCGGGAACCGGAGGACGCCTCGGCGCCGCGTGGAGCCGCAGGAGCAAGCCTGCTGCCGGAGCTCCTGCAGCGAGGAGGGGCCGGAGGAGGAGGGGGTCTTCTGGAGCAAGTGTTGCAATGTTTGCTGTTGTTGTTTGGATTGTGGCTCCTCGACAGACACGAGGCTATCGCTCTTTAAGATACTGTAGAGAATGCTGTTGTTGTTTCTGCCGCTGGCGCCCCGACAGCGACAGCCCTCCAACGTGGCCATGGCAACGGTGCACGGGCCGGAGCTCCGCGCGCTCTGCCGTCTCTTTAAAAAGCCGGAGGTCAGCGACAGAGGCAGAGATGTTTACGTAGCTCCTGATAGCCCCGAGTGAAGGGCAGCCCGTTTATATCAGCTCCTGTCTGTCCCAGCGCTTTGGAAGCTCCTTCTGGTTTTCTACAAAGTCCTCCTCCCCAAACACACGCACCTCCTCTTTCTCCACCTCTGCTGTTCTCTCTCTCTCTCTCTCTCTCTCTCTCTCTCTCTCTCTCTCTCTCTCTCTCTCTCCCTCTCTGTGCGCACTCACTTTGTCGAGTTCTCACATCTTAAACTCATTCAACCTGACAAGAAATTAGACATTGCGTCGAGCAGATTCTCTGCTGCTCACCTTTGAAATAAAAAAAAAAAACGAAACAAAACATCCAAATAATGATGCTCAACATCTTTAGCCTGCTTGGCACGATGCAATCAATCCAAGTTAAAAGAGCAACCAGTCAAAAAGTCTGTCAATTAAAAAAAAAAAAGTGTGTTATTTACAGCGAGAATGAAGAAACAGATAAAGGCAAAATAATGGAGAAGGCATGAAAAAAAGAAAGTCAGCTTCTGTTCTCAGCATCACCTTGACTCTGGCGGTGCTGTTTATCAGACAGGAACCAGTAAAAAAATATAGACCAGACATGTATCTGAAGGCTTAATTATTTAAGAGGCAATTTATATGATTTTTCTATGAGGAAAGAAGTAGGAAGAGCTGAGCTGTGAAGGCCAGCCTACATCCTTGACTCGGACATACTGATATTGATTTAACCGTGAAAACTGGAGCTGGTGAATTATGATGTCATGACTCAGTGCTCCCCTTGTCTCTGTCACCAAAGGGGGAAGTGGTAGGGGTGGAGGGAAGAGGGGAGGGGGGGGGGGGGGGGGGGGGGGGGGGTTGCTGGAAAAGAAGTGGAGGTCAGTGAATGAAAAACTAGGAGGGACAGGCCAGTATAAAACAGATGAATTAGAGGTTTATCTTAATTGCTCCTAAGAGGGATCACAGGTTAGGGTTGACTGCTACCTGCAAGGAGGAGGAGGAGGAAGAGGGCTCTGGGGAAATCAGAAGTGATTATGAAGGAGTTTAAGCAGGCATGAGCTATATGCAATGAACATGTGAAAGTTACAGCAAAGGAGCAGCCATGTCACACCTCTCCTTGTACTGAGGGTCTTAAAAGAAGGTTGTCTTTACCATTGAGCACACCGCTGCATTCATGAAATAGCAGTAAGCAGGACCTCGGTGTCCCTTGCTCTGGAGCTCCGAAGGACACAGCTCTGAATAGAGGTAAGATTAAAAACTTTTGCTGTAGCACTGCAACATTGTTCAGAGGCCAAATGTCTTTGTATTGATTTAGCTCAGGGGAAAAAAACAGAGAGATTTTTCACATGTTTATATCAAGGACACCGCAGGATAAACAGCCTTCACTCAGCCAGTCTCTTCTCCTGCTCAAGGCCCAGCCAGCACAGGTTATAAAAAATCCCTCTGTCTCAAGGAGAGATTACATTATGTCTTGTTGCAAAAGCACAGAGTTGAAGAGACTGCTCTCTGTCGCTCTTTGTCTTCCCCTTTGTCTTGCTCTTCGAACTGCGTTTTCCACCTCTGATTATCTATCAGATTTTTTTGCAAGATGTACTCAATCAGCTCCCTGCTCCACCATTTTTCTTTCTGACAGGGCAAACACAATCTGTCTTGAATATTTCCCCTCTGACTCCCAGTTCATGATGCCCAGCTGTTTGAACCTGTAATGCTTTTTTCCAGGTGCTGAGGATAAAAAAATACATAATTTCAGCCCTTGTTTTTTTTTTTTTGTTTTTTGTTTTTTTTTTAAATGATGCAAATTACATCAATGATAGTTTAATGTAATTAAAGTTGAAAAAAAAAACATTAATGAGTTTCAAAGCGGTCACATGCTTTTTTTTTAAGAACTTTAGACAAACATATGATGCCCACAGTAACGACGCTTGCAGATGGAGATGATATAGCACATATTCAACAGAAATGTTGGTAGATGTAATATCATTCTGTGGCAGAACTTTCTTTTGCATTTATTTGTATTATTTTCCTCACAATGAACTGCAGTAAACTTCTGAAATATTTTCATAACCTTTGCAAGACTTAAGGACTTTTTTCAACAAACTCAACCTTTTTTTCTAAATGCTTTTCAGAGTTGTTGTGACACAATGACACCAAACACATTAATAAGACTTCTTGTTTTGTGAGGTTAACTCGTTTATCCTTGTGGAGGTTAAAAAATCACCAGCACTTAAATTAATTCATTCGCATAACCTGTTCTGAGGAACACTATTACATTTGTCAATATTATTCTTTTGAATGCTCCTTCTTTTTGGCTGAAAAACGCCTGAAAACTATATTCCTGACACCTACATTGCAGTTGTTCAGGCAACAATTGTAATAGCAACTCTGGTTTATTATGACCATGAACAAAAAAGGAACCGCTTTGAAATGGTCAGGGTGAAATATACATTTTTTTCTTTCTTGTAGGGAGATAAAGTCTAAAAAAAAATTTAAAAAAAATAAAAAAAAGTAAATTCTAATAGCAATCCACCATTTCACATCACTGAAGCTTTTCTTTAAACCCATCACAGCGGCAAATTCCCTACATAAATCTATAAACAATCATTACATGTAGAGAGATTCCACTAGCTACAGCAACATATGTATGGAAAAAATATCCTTTATCAGGACATAATGAAAAGAAATGAACTGATTCTTACAATGTCTTATAATAAAATAAATCAGGGGAAAAAAAACAGAAGTGATTATGAACCCTTAACTTCGATCCCTGTCCTGCAAACATTGGGAGTTTCCCAATTTTTCTGAAATGATCTAAGATGTAACGCTTTAGAATTTAAGGAAGATGTAATCTACTTATCATGGGACTGTACATTATGCTTTTAGTGAATTCTTATCAGTCAAAACAGCTCAGCATATACAGCTATTTTACAGTCGTGCTCTGAAATATGCAGAACTTTAATTCAGTTCAACAAAAATTACATAGATCATCAAATCATATGTGCATCAACTTTAAATTCTTCTTGAACTATCTGAATCAAGTAGATTGTGTTGTTAAAAGAGCATAACTGGCCTAAATCACCTCAGCCAGTAACTGTTCTGCTCTGCAATGTCAGAAAACATGATATATAAAATAAAATGAAAAAAAAAAAAACTGTTCTTATTGGCACACACACAAACACACACACAAAAGTCCCACTTGACGGCCTTTTAAAACTGTTGTAATTGCTGTGACACCCAGACAGTCCGAGTCAGACAGCATCAGCCAGCCTGAAGCTCTCAGTCTAGCTGTGAGATTTAGAGCAAGGTCAAAACCAAAGAAGATATTTACTCAGACAAAGAGCATGGGAAAGTGAGAGAGACAGCCAGAAATTAAAGTGCAAGAGAACACTACTTGAAAAACTATAACAATCACACTCCAGGACTTTTAGCTTTGTACTGTTAATCAAACTAAGTTAATTAGAAAGACTTTGCAGACTGAAAAACTGTCCCTTACAAAAAATCAGTATGGTCCCTTGAAGTCCCCTCAAAACATCCATCTCAATTCTTCACCCCTTCCAGCTGCAATGACCAGAGAAAAACTGAGCCTCTCAGACAATAATTCTTCCTCACAATGAAAAATTTGAAAAGTTTCTGAAAACGTGAAGTTTGTTCAAGCAAATAAACAAAATGTTTTCAGGAACATAAGTATTGTGGTGTGTTTTTTGCAGCAGTGAGTATTTCCTGAAGGCTGATCACGCAAATGAAATTCTGAGGTCACTGTGACCCAAGACAGTAGCTCTTTGGCACATTCGGTCTTACCGGCCTTGAAACACAAGTGTGGAGAAAAACACAAGGTTTTTACCAAACACTTGGGGCTTAGACACCCACAGACACTCCGAGACAGGTCTCTGAAACTTAAGAGGACAACTTTGTATGATTCAAGGCTTTGCATTAAATGGCTCCCCTGGAAAAGTCTTGTACTACATTGTTTGTTGATTTGTTGGGCACTCTTCTGGCGGTTGCTATAGTGACTGCCTCCATTTTCTCTCTGTAGCTGCTCACATAAAGGACTGTGTCCTTGTCTCCATAATAGTTACAAATTGAATACTGCACTTCTCAAGGACTCATGTCACCAGCTTACAGCAAAGTGAAAGTTAATGTGCATGTGTGTGTGTGCTTGTGTGTCTGAGAGGGCGGAAGAAGACAAGTTAGCTTTAGATGTGTACGATAAATGAGAGGTAAAAGAACGGTCTTTTGCAGTCTTTTTCCATGAAAAAGAAACAAAATAAATAAAGTGAAAAGATGCGGGAAAGCACAATGGAGATTGAAGGGAACCTTGAAATAGAAAAATTAAAAATAAAAAAGATTGATAAAGGAGCCGATCCGGTTATCCATTATCAAGATTAACGTACAGTTCATCTGAACGATTTAGTAAACTTTTTTTTTTTTTAATTGTTAATCATACTTTTATCAGTGCTGTCACAGCAGCCTTGCTGGAACACAACTCTCCTGTTGAGTCAAATATTACATAAACAACAGAATAAAATACTATTCAGTTTAATAACTTATTGACAACAACCATCTGAGTGTGAAATTAGTTAATAAATTCAGTTGACACCTTAGAAACTTTTATCCCATCTTCACCATGATAGAAATAAAAATGCAATTCTTTGACTTTACTGGATGTTCACTGGATGCACTAAAAACTTAGAATAAATGGCAAAGTAGGATAGGAGTGGTCATGTGTTATGGGGAAAATATTTTAAATGTAACTCTTCAATCCAATTCCAACAGTCTGCCACTAGCAAAACTCAGCTTTATCTGTGATGACACACTTCAATAATCTTTATAAGAGGAAAAGAAACAAACGGATTACTCTGTATAACTTTAAGGAAAAGTTGAGACTTTAGATTCATTATATCACTGCATGGTGCAATTCATATTGGATAAATCAATTAATCCATAATCTGGTAAAATACTGACATTAAGTCAGGATCACCTTTTTTCATTTTGGGGAGACATTCTTATAATGCTTCGCTGTAAATACAGCTCATTTCAGAGGTATGAACCAAAGGCTTAAGCTCTCACATGGAGACCTGTTCTCTATGTCTCCATTGGTCAAAAATGTAAGAAAAACATCTAGTTTAAGGAGTAGCATTAAGTTTTAGTTTGAAACATAAACTATGGTTTTCAAGATATAAAAACATAAGATTTTATTTATAAAGCAATTTTCATGCACAACAGCAGCACAAAGTGCTTACATCATTTAAAAGAAATTCATCTTAAAAACACAAGAAATCACACACCCAGCTTGAATCAGAATTGTTAATATTTTATTATGAAATTTCACAAAATGCCTTGAAATTATTTGTGTCCACTTGAAGAAGAAAATTGTCTGTGTATTATGAGTCTATAATTGTTTGATTGGAAGACAATTTGGAAGAAGAGCTACCTTTTTTGGTCTTTTTATACTCGCCCAAACACTGATAATGAGTTCCTAAAGTTGGTCTAACAGTATCCTATGCCTTTATATTTTTATCGTTGCACTGTGAGCCCCTGAGTTATTTAAAACTCAGCTCAGTGATGCACGGAGCCGCTCTCTGTGAACAAACACAGCATTGCTCATTGTTTACCTCAGCTGTGAACCTCTCACTTTTTATGGGTAAACAGCATACGTAACATACGCTTGCGATAGGATGTTTCACCGTCTGTTTGTCTCTGCTCTTGTAACAGTGTTCAAGGTTGGTGTGCGAACACGAGGTCACCATGATTGCATCAAACAATGTAGCAGATATGTGAGGTTTTAGGTCAGCCACGAGTGAGTTCGCTGTTGCAGAGTGATGGGATGTGTTATGACATAAAATATATTGTACTGTGACATGGCTCATTCATGCAGTCCTTTACTCGGACACTTGAAAAAAGCAAATTGATTTGAGTACTTTTCTTGTCACGATTCAACTAAAATGTGCAGCAACATTACATATATTCATCCAAAACTGACCTTTTGAACATGCTCTTTACATAACAGTGGACAGCTGACGTACAGTGAATGGCACATTGCTTCCATGCCATGTGCAGCAGAGCTTTCTTTAATGTGAAAAAAGAAGGGAATGTTGCTAAGGGTAAGTTTGCTATGTGGCTACAAGAATGGGAAATACAACGAGGAAGCAAAACACATAATCGAGTCAAGTGGGTGAAGTCGACCAGTTAACACGGTAAGCTTGGTAAGTCCCTTGCTAGAGTTTGCTCAAATACAGTCAATGACAAGTTAAGATTTATGTGCAAAGATACGGTATTTGGCCCATTTTGGATGTTTCGGCATAGAGTTGCAACACATCTGACTCAAAGGAACATATAAGGAGGAGGAGGAGGACCTGGAGCACAGTGGCCCAAGAGGCCTGGAGTTGATGATAGCTAAAATAATAGTAATGATTAAAATGACTTTGTGAGATGAGTAAAGAAAATGTTAATATTACTAGTTTGACCATTTGATTTAAAAATGCATATTTATTGCTGCAAAGTGGCGTAGCAGTTAGCACTGTGGATTCCCAGCAAGAAGGTTGCTGGTTTGAGTCTTGACTGGGGGTTCGAACAATGGCCTTTCTGTGTGGAGTTTGTATCATTTCCCTGCGCAGAGGTGGGAACTTCCTCCCACTGTCCAAAGACATGCATGTTAGGTTAACTGGTTACTCTATATTGTTCCTAGGAGTGGTTGTTTATCTTTTTGTGTTGGCCCTGTGATAGACTGGCAACCAGTCCATGTTGTACCCTGTCTCTTGCCCAAGGATTACTGGGATAAGCTTCAGCTTCCCGCAACCCTGAAGTGGTCAAGAAAATGGATGGATACATATTTGTTCACACTCAGCACTTACCGATCTAGTAAATATTTTGAACTTCACTAAAGCACCAATGGCTGTTAACCATTTTACTAACAAACAGCTTAACATGTCGTGGTGGATTCAAGGTCCCATATTTTTATACCACGGACACTGCAGAGTGCTGCTCTTTTATTTGTCCCTTTTATGAAGTTTTATAACCTAAAAAGTTGCAGCAGCAGGTGCTCATCAAGGCTGATATCATTTTTAGTGATTGCACATGTATATGCATCTCTTTGTATGATGTTACCAATTTTATGTCTGGGGAAATGTGTTGTTGAACAAATAAAGTGATGTTTCACAGCATCAGGGCATTACAGGGTGTAACAATGGCTCCAGGAATCTACATAATGAATATCAGTGTTCCATCAAAATAGGTAAGAAAGACATTTTTAGGGTTATAAAGTTACATAGTGCTACTTCAAAGCAGTACATTTTCCCTTGACGTTTTCAACCAGTTAACATACATCTGAGTTGTCAAAATTGAAATATCACAGACAACAGGGGGCAACACATTTAAAAGAGTTTTAGGAAATGTAGATTACAAGAAGCCTGAGCTGCATGTATGCATAAGAAACCATGGCGACACCAGCTCACTATCACAGTAGATTCCATTTCGGGTGGATACATGGAGTGATGAGGCACAATGTCATCCTTCTGGGGCATGATGCCCTGAAAAGTGCTGTTTCAGGCTGTTCTCAGGCCAAGCATGGGAGGCTTGAGATGCACCAGATCTCTTGGCAACCAGCTGCCAACAAAATGACCTGAACATAGCTTCTTTGTTTATAGGATGTCAAATATACTGAGACTTGGGCATGTGCCAAATGGAAATAAACCAGGCAGTGAGACTGGTCTGTTAACTATAACTTTACACATTTATGTTGTTAAACCTTTGGTTTCCCAAACAATGACAAGGACTGCATAGTTACTGAAAAAACTTCCAGTTCATCTGCATGTCATTACCCCAGTTGTACAAGTATCTACTGTATGTATTGTTTGTGTTAGGTGTTGTCAGCTTGGTAGGAACACAGCAGCTCTGCTGTCATCAAAGGGCTCATTTGAACATTGACCCAGTAAAAAGTCTGACTTCAGGCACAAGCCGTTTTAATGGCTTTTTATAATGTGATCAAAGTGATTTAAGCATTGCAATAAAAAAATTAAACATAGGGACTCTACATGTTAAATCGTAACATTAGATGTTATTAGAAAGCGCACTTTAAGGATTTATTTATAGTAGATGCTAGCATAAACACAGAACATATGTGCTCAAAGATCTTTTAAACACTCTTGACATCTAACAGTCCAGTCTCACCATGAAATGTGTGGCAGGGGCATTATCCAAAATGTATACTGCTACAATCTGTGGTTATTATTTGTGGTATTTGTTGAAATCTGTTTAGAAATTTTTAAATACATACACCTCAACCATGTGTTATGTAATAAACCTACCTTGTACTGTCTTGACTCTAACCCTGATCAGTTGAAAGTACTTGCAAACAGAAAGTAAATCTCTGATCTCTGAAAAACAATGTCTACACTTTTTGCTAAAAGTAGAGGAAGAAAGTTGCAGCTCATCCAGGCCTTGCTGATTTATTTCCTTGTGATTAACTTATAAATAAATATATCATCAGTATAACAGTGGATATTTGTACAATGATGTTGTCCATTGGAAATATTTGTAGTTAAAACAAAAAGGGTCCAGAACCCTGTGAAATATGGTAACTGACTTGAGCTTGTGTGCAGCATATGTCATGGCTGCTCCATCTTGCAGTGTTGCCATTTTTGCTATTGCACCCTCGTATTTGCTGCCACCTGCTGACAGTGACAGCAGGATGGATATCTGAACTGGCATCGTTAGGCAGTGACCCATAGTTACTGATGAAGTCATTTAATTAGCCAAGCTTGAAGTTATTTTGGTTATCATCTCAGTTTGGAATTGATAATAATAACCAGAAGAGACAAAGAAGAAACACAAGGCAAAAAAACAGTCCACCCTACACTCCATCTCAGTTTAGGCAGTGTACTGTAATTCTACTGTACTAACTAGTACTTTGTCTGAGCCCATTAAATCCAATAAGAAAAGTGTGTCCAAACTTTTGACTGGTAATGTATATGATGTATACAGTTTCTGTGATATTTGGTGTCACTTTATGGTAAAAACTCTGCTCAAAATCCTGTTCGAAACATCTCCTGATTCTTGGCTTCTGCTCCTTAATGGACACCAGAAAGCTGAAGATTATACTATGAGAATTTTGTCATATCACAAGGTAATAAATGGTAAATATGCCTAAAAACCATTGTTAATCTGTAACAAGTTTTTGTTTTAATTTTGTTTAAGGGACAAACAAAGACATCATATTTAAAAAACATTTACTTTTCCCATAATTTTTTCATGGGTCTACTTAAAAGGGTTAATTCTTTATGGAATAGATTCAACAAGGAACTAGAAGCATTCCTCAGAGATTTTTGTCCATCATGACATCAGATATAATCCTTTATTCCTAGGATGTGATTGTGATAGTGTGCTCATCTAACTAAAGTCCTGCCAACTGCTTGCCAAACTGCTGAATTGTAGATTCAGCTTTCTCTGATGAGAGTCAGCTCTTCTAATTAGCTACAGAGAAGTTTTACTAATTTACCCCCCTGGTAGGTGGCTTGTAAGTTTTGAAACATACCAGCCAAGTTGATGGTATTGATATAATCTGTATATTTTCCCCAGCCTCGTATGTTTTTGAAACTCTTCATGTTGCTCTCATAAAACAACATGTAAGTGTGCACACATCACTATTTTTCTAGGCATGAATAAAGCAGCTGCACCTCACCAATATCACTGAATCAGCTGGAGGCAGTGACATGAGTGGCTAGTTATACGGAGGCATATCTCAGCATGAAATCATTTGTGGTGTCACCATGACAGATAATGCTTGTTTCAAAGTTTTATTTCAGATTTTTCTGTTTTAAACAGTTTTACCGTATCAATATTTTATTGGTGTGAAAAGAGATTATTTAGAAATTGTTTGAACTGTCATTTATGCTGCACTTTGCAATATTGTTAAAGCTTTATCTGAAAAAAAAAGCATTGATACTGAATAGGCCTCTGCAAGAATCAAGGTGAGGCTCAGTAAAATGGAAATATTCAACTTTAAATGACTCAGATATCGGAGACAAGATATACGATTTGGGATATCCCAAAAATATTACAGTGTGTGCATTCTTTTAATTCAATGAAGCCAACATGAAAAGCAACAGAATCTACTGTATGAGCAGAAGAAAAAACATCCCTGACATATAACCATCACTTAAATTAATATATATTTAGCAGGTATTGTCAAATAAAAAGCCATATCAAAGTCCAGTAATCCATCACATCTTACCTTTGATTTTTTTATTCATCAGCTGTAAGACCATGTCCAGCATCTGGGTCTTAAACTGGTTGTTCTTTTTCCTGCCTTTCTGTCCTGTGCGAATAATGGATAAACATTTTGTCAGCCCTTTTCAGAACGGCAGATAATGTTACTCATAAAAGAGTAAGTGTACGCCATAACAGTGAAGTTGTGGAGCTGAGCATTGGAAAACGACTCTACTCTGTCAGACTGAGGACCCATATTTCATCACTAACCTTTTCACGTTACATGCCTTTATTTGATTTGCTGGAGACGTGAAATATTGATGATAACAACCTCAGATTAAATGTCATGAATAAGTACTAAACTTGTGCACACAATAGGTTTATAGTACATCAGCTGATTTATTATATAAACATAAAACCAGATTAAACCTTGCCTTTGCAGTGCCACCTAGAAAGTGTGCGGCTCCGTGTTCAGGCGGGACACGGCAGTTTGTGGCGTCCTTCTTGTGTATAAATTGTGTGGTGAACATATGCCACTGGGATGTGAGCTAATTAGCCAAGGTTGAGTGGGACTGCAGGGGTGGGGGTGGATAAACATGTAAGGAGAAGAGGGGGAAGAAATGGGGAGAAGCAGCCAAGGTCAAACCAATAAGGGTACATGTGCTACTGAATACATCCAGCACAGTAGTCCTTCAGTAGCACTCTGAGGGGCTCATTTTATTCAGCAACCATCTTCAATCCAGCAACTTCACTCCAGTTATCCGCCCTGTCCTCGCTGATCCGTTTATCTTAACCACATGTATGTCATGCCATGAAATAATGCTCCTCTTTTGTATGTATAGCCCACACCGGCAACAAAGGGAAGACATGCATGTATTACTGTCTGTGGACAATGTGATGCAAGGAAAGTGAAATATGAAAGAGCCATGGAGAGATAATTTATGTTCCTCCCGTGTCATTGTTTATTGGTCTCATAATAACTACAGTATGAATATTTTGCCTTACAGCATATCGAGGACAGGGTCATGTTTGCATAAGGAGGTAAATTATGACACTAATAACAATGTCGGAGTGCCAGGGAGAGGCAGACAGAGGGAGGTGGGGGACGGATGGAAAACAAGGAAAAGCAAATGTGAAGAAAAATATGTTGCTGAAACAAATTTAATAAAGATGAAAGATAAGTAGTAAAAAGATTAAAACCCATTATTTTTCATGCATTTCCAAAAAAAAAACAAAACATGAAATTCTTTTGTTCGGGGAAATTGAATGAGAATTTGAAATCATTTGTAAGTTTGCACACCTTGAGCAACAAAGACAATTTCATGTTTCTTTACGGGATTTGCAGGAAAGGCAATGAGTCACACCGTCTCATTTCGCTTTATTTCCTTAAAAGCCGCGCAAATAAATATCCACAAGGCCTTGAAAATAAAATGTTTTCAATCTTTTATTGTCCCTAAGTGAAAGTATTTAACTTTTTTACTTTTGAAGGGCTGTGAAGTTACTTGACTTCCGAAACCACATCCTGAAAATATATTATTTTTTCATCCAAATTTATATATTATTTCACCCCACTTCATATGAAAGGACAATCCAGTTTCATCAACTTTTTTATTAAGAGAAACTGAATAAGTTGTTTTATTTTGAACATAAAATGGGCTCAACAATTAATAGAACTGGAGCAAAGAGTGAATTTGGAGGGTATTTTCAGTGCTTTTTTTGTATTTTTGTGTTGAGGTAAACTTGTCAGATAGCCCAACTTTATTGGCGTGACAATGTCAGATTAATTATTTGAACACAGCTTTGTGTTTATTGTTGAACTTTTTTTCTGTGTGATAAAAACAGAGTGGGTAGCAAAATGCTGGAATAGGTAAAAGTGCACCTGTGTATTAATATGTGGGGCTTAGGTGTAACATCGGGGAATGTTCATGTTAGAATCTTATGGCATAGGGTTAGAAACTCCCCCTCAAGTCTTGCACAGAAGGGAGAGCTGATCTGCAGCATCCCTCCGCCGCATGCTTCTCTCTTGAGAGGAATTTGAAGTTCTGCACACAACTGTTGCCAAGCCGGGATGTATTGCTTTTAACACAATGTGTTCAACAGCACCAAAGATAAAAGTCTTACAGGTAGCCGAAAACTCTCCAAAACTCATATATCAGCGCACCTATGTGCATATCAACACCGCTGTTCAAGCAAATGACTACATATTCACCTGATATGCTTCAATGTGCAAGACGTTCTTGTAGTATCATTATAATGTCAACACAGTTTTTCTATCAGATAGTTTACCTTGAAGCATTTGTTTTCTCTTTGCTCAGTGAGCTTGAGGTTTAAGACACAAGATAATGAAAAATCAGCCTCCGTCGGCCCTTTCTGTCAAACATTGCTTGTGAGCATTGTTTGTCCAAACAAAGCAGTTCAGGGTCTTCGGCTATGACAACAGACTGTAGTTTTAAAGTAAGCGACACTTCACCTGTATTAATTTAATCCTTGATTCTTTTCTGCCAAGCTTTCTTTTTTTTTTTTTCTCCAATTATGCCTTCTTCATTTTTACCGTTCCAAGTTCACACATCAGCCTTGCATTACTAAAGAAAATTCTTTTCCACATCACTCTGCTTCTTCTATCCAATTAATTTGTACCAGTATTTTTTTCCTCCCTTTTCAAGGCATTGATTTCTATACATATTTGCTTTTACCAAGGCTAAGGCCTTCACAAAATGATGGGTAAACTTTTTGAACTTCTTGTTTCCCAGCAATCTTTGCTGAACTACTTTACTGAGAACTGTGCTGTAAATACATCTGCAACAATATTAAAATCAATGAGAGTTGAAGTGAATTATGTAAAATAATTATACGGCTGCCTTTAAAACTCCTTCAATGTCAAATTAATCTGTATTGTGCTATAAATACACGTCTGAGCCATGAAAAACATGCCTTGCAGATTACATGACAAAGGTTGTTCAAACAAAGATCAAATGTATTTTAACTTTAAATCCATGATATGACTTATACTGTGTGTTGTCATGATGTGGAGTTTGTCTGTTAAGTTTTGCTTTTTTTGTTTCATTTTGTTGTCCTTTATTCATTTTACCTTTTTGATTGCTTTTATTGTTTTATCTTTTATTACTTTGATTACTATTATTCAGATCTCAGTCTACACGTTTTTAACGTATTACTTCTTTGTTCAGCACTTTGTTGCAGCTGGTGTTGTGTTAAAGTGCTTTATAAATAAAGTTGAGTTAAGTTGTTTAATTCCCTCGTGTCTTGTTTCCCATTTTGTGTTCATTAGTTCATTTAATCCATTTAATACACCCATGTCTTGTTCTGCTTCTGTCTGTATTTCTACCACTTGGTTTCTTTTCTCAGTGCTGCCTCATTGTCTGGAGTCACCTGTGCTTGTCCATTCAAGTTCTTCATCAAACGTCTTGATCCTGTACCCGGCTTCTCTCAGCCTGTTTGTGTCCACGTCTCCACGCACCTTGACAGTGTGTCAATTTATTAGCTGATAAATGATTGTGTTCTGGAAGTTATAAAAGAAAAATGCAGATTTTTAAATAAAGATTTTGAATACAAACATCACAATCTGGTCCAGTGTGACATGGAGTTTGTGTTGTCTGTGTTTCTGTTTAATTTTGTAGTTTTCATTGTTTAGTTCCCTCATGTTTTGTTTCCTGTTTTGTCTTCCCGTTTATTTAGTTCACCTGGACTCAAATAGTTTACTCAAAACACCTGAGTCTTGTTCTGTTTCCCTGTAATTATACCACCTGGTTTCTGTTCCCACTGCTGGTTCATTGTGTGTGCAAGTGTGTGTTCTTGTAGACAACTCTGTTTTACCTGTTGAAGTTTTTGGATTAAAACGTCTTGTTTCTCTGTATTTGGGTTCACACCTCCACGTAACATCCTTTTATCCTTTTCTGTTTTTTTTAGGGGCCATCTGGGTGAGACGGGGGATCCTAAAAAGCCAAGGTGACTGACATTCCTAGACTGTACCCACCATTGTAAGGCTTGTCCTGACGTCCCAGCTGATTAATTTAATTTAATAAACTTCTTCCTACTATAAATGGACTAAAATCACATTGTTGCGTGTTGTTCTTGTGAACAGAGCTGTGAATTTTCAGAATTCATTTTGCAGCAAAAAAAAAAAAAAAACTGTTGCCTTGTTAATATTTCCTATAATGTGTTTTAAAGTAATTCGTAAATGTTTGGTCATGAAGTATTTCACAAACGGTAGAAATGAAAATGATAACAGAGAAGTATAACAAGGATAAAAGAACAAGTGTGTCAAAAAGTCCAGAAAATTAGGTCAGTGTGTGTATACACTGACGATAACCGTTATCAGTCCAGTTTTACATTACAAACAAAACAAGCATGACATTAAAGGGCTGCTTTGATAACATGAATTTTAAAAACAAACTAGAGAGTAGCTCACTTAAAGTATTGTAGTTTTGATAAAGTCACACAGCTAGTAATGTGAAATATTAGTAAACCAACAAATACTGAAATTAATCTCAATATTAGAGAGGAAAGCGTTTATCCAGCCAGCTGCCATGTAGATTCACATGGGGACTGTGTGCTGTGATATATAGTCAAACATGAACACATTATGTTTCCTAGCTCTTTGAGAGCACAGATCCTGCTGCTCCGCTGTCTCTCAAGGTTTCTCTCTGTCTGCTCTGGCTTAGCCAAGGTCACCCGCGCTGCTGCAAGCTCCCTGCAACCTTGAGCGGCTAACTGACCGGGAAATGTGTGTTCTCCCTTTTCACCACCTATGTATCCCAGTGCCAATCAGCCATATACAGAGCGGGCCTGTCATCAAATGTTCCAGCAAGCTGCCATCACAACGTTAGGTCACTGCAGGAGATTTCACCTGCCAAAAAAGGTTTGCACACAGTCATTCATGGTAGAAGCAGTTCAGCTTCTGAACAGCAGTTAATTGACTGAAGTGCCTTCATATGCAAGATGAAGCCTAAGACGCATCCACACAGGTGTGTTTTGCGATTTTTCAATTAAAAAAGAGAAATGTTTGCATTATTATTTAATTCTATAACAAGTCAGATGGATCTTAACCATCTGAAGGCACTGACAAATTATGATCAAGGATTCTTTTAATCTCGCTGACAATAAATGAACCTTCATGTTTCCTGCAATTAACAAGGGTACACAGTGAAAGGCTTTTAAATAAAAGCAAGTCACAGAGCGCTACAGGCATAAAAGCCACAATGGTGAGACCTTGGTTTAGATATGAAATCTTGCGGCCTTGCCTCTACTGCCCTTCGTGTTAAAAGCTCTTCGTGACAAAGAAATTACTTTATGGACCTCTGAAAGACACTTCAGTGCCTCAGCCTCCCTTCTAGTTTCATAGCGAAACCATGAGAGAATCGGTTTTTAAAATCTCTTCAAGTTGCTTTTCGTGATATCCGTCTCCGTCCCTGCTCTCATCCACAGTTTCTCTCTCTTCCACTTGACCTCAATTGTACTTTCCATTTAAAAGAAAAGCTACTAATTACAAGTATTTCTTTAATCTTTTGTCCTTTCTTCCTTTCTGCACCTTTCAGAAATCACACTTGATAAAAAAAAAATGTTTGTAGATCTGGTAAGAAGGAAAGGTAAGAAAAAATGTGCATGATTTGCTAAATTTGCTGAAATGGAGTCTTTGTGAATAAACGCTATGAGGGAGCCTGCTCTATGTTGCATTACCTCCAAACAATTCTGCTAAACAACCTCCGCTTGAACAACAGGTCTGCTTTTCATTTGCCCAAGGTCTGTGGAAATCAGTTTATTTGAATGTGCTCACACTGCCAGGCTTGGCATTGGGAGAATCAGATTTATATGTGAGCATTTCTGTTTAGGTCTTTAAGGACTTGGTTCTTTTAACATCTACCTGGAATGTTCTACCCAGATAGAGGCAGAAATACCAAACATGTGTCTCTGCAGCCTTGAGACTTCACAGGACTCCGACTATGCAGCACTCAGCTCGGTAAACACAGTTTCCTCCTGTGGCTTGCTGTTTGGACAGGAAACAAGGAAGCTGATCAAACACCGGCTTAGAAGGCCATGGCCAGACTGGGCTGCAATGGAGTTGCACGTCTTTCAACACACTTTAAAAGAAAAGGGTATAAATATCACTTCTAATGTGCAAGTGTACTTGTTTGCTTGAGTGTCTAATTTTTTTTTTTAAATTGTGGACTATTTTTCTAGATACATCACACAGCTGAGATATTCTTATCTCAAGCACAAAGCAGTATCACAAGCACCATGTATAATTTAGAGTTAGATCATGGCCTGCCTGCGTGATACAGATTTACAGCCTAGTCCTGGTGACATCATAGTCTGAGTGTGGGAGAGTGCAGATGATAAGAAGCATCAACAGGATAGATACACAGCAGCAGAACAAGGAGGGATTAAGGAGGCAGAGGGAAAGAGGGCTAAATAAGATGGGTGATATTGCTCCCCCCTTGTGACTGTTTAATAAATTGCAGACTTTATAAGAAGAAAGAATGTGGGAAATTAAAACTCTTATCTTAGATACAAAACAGCCTGTTCCTAAGTAGATGATCTCAATGTGGCCAAAGGTTTTGTTTCTTCTTTCTTTTTCTTTTTCTTTTTTGCAGAATCAAATTTTGGCCTGCATGACTTTAACAGCAGCATCACAAAAAAGCTGTACAGTGATAACTATGTAAGTGCAACAAGTTTTTTTGCTTACAGTATAGTTCTGAGGTTCCTCAAATGCTACTTTGTGCTTTATATTTCTCTTTCACAATATCTCAAGCCACTGTTTTCTTTATTCCATTGCTGTTATTTAACAGCTGCTGTTAGCTTTTCATTTTCAGAGACATAACCTCTAAAAATAAAGCATATTGTTGAAGCTTTAACCAGCAGTTTAAACTTTCTGGCATATATTATCCAACTAAAACCAGCACGTAATTGTTGTATGTTTTGACAGGAACATTTCTTGTGAACATCTCAAATGGTTTTATTGTATTTTAGTTCTTCAAATATCTTAAATCTCACACACACAAAAAAAATCACAGATTAAGAAAGATAATACAAAGGATCCCAGATTTATCTGTTGTCTTTGTATGAAACATGTCATATAAAGTAGTTCAAATCACCTCCACCAGTGGAAGCAACCAGTTCGTGTTCAGAGCAAAGAGTCAGAGTCTCTCTTAAATACTTTAAATACATCAAAAGAAAAACGGAAAAGAAACAACAAAAGGAAAAAGGAAAGGAAAAATAATTAGCACATGTCAAAACAAGTGGGGAAAATTTGACCGTTAATTTGTTTATTGGCAGCAGGCTAGTAACATGATCAGGGTTTATAATGATCATTTCAGAGAAGCAGAGCCTCATAAGAGGTGAACTAGGGAGAGGTTTGCCAATCTGCAACAAAAGCTTCATGCAATGAAGAAACACAGTCCAGAAAAAATGCCAATTTATTTGGACCAAAGCTTATTTCAATTGGTTGGAGTCAGAGTGGAAAACTGTTCAGATTAATTAAAATTTGGCATTTTTTTTTCTTTTTGACTGGAAATTCCTGCAAATTAAAGACAAGTGGAATAAAAGGAAAACTAAACTAAGCTAAACTAAAACTCAGGTAAAACTATTGGAAAGTGTAGTGAATATGGTCTCCAGAGGAAGTACTTTGTTACAAACTTGACTTTTTAATGTTGCTGAAGGACAACAAGGCTTTGTAGTGGTTGGTGGATGAGTGTGTAATTGTGGGTTTGGGCTTCATGTGTTTTTTTTCCTTGTTTTTTGTTTTTCAGGTCTGTTTATGACTTTGTTTATCTGATTTTTTGTTTTATATTACCATAGACACAGAGGCAATCATGTCTATATATAATGTATTTATGTGTGTGTACGAGATTCCTGTTGTCTTCCCTGTCATACTTTTCTTTTGTTTCTCATTAAATATCAATCTGTTTCTGCTTTTGTTTCTTGTTTTTAAGCTCTTTTTTTAACCAAGAAATCATTATTTCCTATATCCACCTTCCTTTTACTTTATAATCCTGTATTTGGGTCTTTAATCCAATTTACAGCATGACAGGCTTCTCATTTTTAAATCTTGCTCAATCCTGCTATTTTAAGTCCAAGACTTAAAGTAAACAGAAAAACATTCGAGTTTAAAAACACATTTTAGACCTTCAGGTTTTAACACAGGACTGCACAGTGGCGAACTGGTTAGCCTCACAAGAAGATGTTCACTGGTTTGAGCCTTGTCTGGGAGGAGGGTTTGAACAGTAGCCTTTCTGTGTGGAGACTGCATGTTCTCCACATGCATGTGTGGATTCTCTCTTTAGTTACTCTGGCTTCCTCCCACCGTCCAGAGAGATGCATGTTAGATTAATTTATCAGGAGTACTCAATTTGAGCCTATAAGATCTGCAATCCAGCAAGTATTCCAAGTATTTTTGCTCCAACACATGCGTCTCAATTAATGAGTTATAATGCAGAACCTGATAGGCTGGTAAATCTATTTTTTATTCATATGCGTTGAAACAGGAATACATGGAAAACCTGCTGGATTGTGGCCCTCAAATGACCAAATTGAATACCCCTGCACTAAATTCTCCCAATGGTTGTTTGTCCTTCTGTGTTGGCCCTGCTACAACCTGTCCAGGGTGGACCCTGCCTCTTACCTAATGATTGCTGGGGTAGGTTCTAGCTTCCCCACGACCCTGAATTGGACCAAGGGGTATAGAAAATGAATGAATGAAAGGTTCTAAGACATCTTTTGTAGGATGCCATTAGGATGAAATTCTTTCTGCATCAAACACTCCAAACATACAGCTAGGACTATATATAATCAGCAAGAAGAATAACTTTAAACAGAATCTGTGAGGTGGCGTTCTCTACATCATGAGGTCAGTCTGGAATTACTTGAAGATGTGAGATTGATAGGAAAAAAGAACATGCAGCAACATGAACAACTGTGTGTGAGTGTGGAGATATCAGCTGGTGATTGTTAGCTCCACCAAGGAGGTTATTTGTTGACTGCTTTTTTCTTTTATTCTTTTTATTAACAAGTATATACACTTTTTTTCAGAGAACGAGTCTTGGTCTAACTCGAATCATATTTTGGGATTGATCTGAAAGGAATTGTGGACACAGGAATTATTAAAAGAACTCTTCACAAGAAGGGAGCTTCTTGGCAGAAGTCTACGTTCTCCAAGTGCTTTTCTAATTAAGATTAAATCTTTGTTATACCAGAAGGGGTTTTTGTATTCTTGTGTTTTCTTTCTTTGTTTTTCAGCTTTATTATTTTTTCACAACATTGTAAATTATTCTGCACAGTGAAGGCCAGGAAAAGCAAGTAAGCAAAACATATTGTAAGTGAGGTTGAAATTTACAGCACAAACTAAATAGTAAAGCCAGGATGCACTTAGCTTCACAAAGTAACACATCTAACAGATAAATAAATGATACCCAATGTTGATATATTAGTTATTAAGCAATACATAAAGCAGCAGCATGGGTTTTTTGATATGTTATACTGTGAGAGATTAGTGTTCTCTGGAGGGGAAAAAAAAAAGGGAAATGATACTTTCTGTTTTCAGTTCTTGTTTATTATCCTTCTCTGAGGGAATACTTGACAAAAACACATATTCAAGCATAGAATGCCTGTCAAACTTATGTGTAATTAAAGCATGGTTGCATGTAATTAATCATCACTCACAGACTTCAATGAAAAGAAGAGCGAATAAAAAAGGAATCAGATGTCAATAGCAATATTGTGCATTCATTCATTCATTCATTTTCCAAAACCGCTTAATCCAATGAAGGGTCGTGGGGGAGCTGATGCCTATCGACAGCAGTCTTTGGGCGAGAGGCAGGGTACACCCTAAACAGGTCGCCAGTTTATCACAGCAGCAATATCGTTTTTGTAAAAAACAAAAAAGAAAGGCAGAAAGGTGGTCCTTGACCCCCAGATTACATCTTTTTATTCTCTGTAAGCGGCTCTCTCGATGTTTCATTAGAAATTTGCAGGAAGGGAGTGCTGATCTCGCTTGACTGCATGTCACCAGCCACCCGCAGCAAGCAGCTGAGGACCATGTCTTTAGCCACGCCGGCCTCCAGGTTGCCTTCTCGACTGAGCTGCAGAGTGATCTGGTCAAGGCTGGTCAGAACCAGCTCCGAGCCGAGAAGAGGGCAAATGTTATCAACCTCAGAATGTGAACCATGGGCTGCTTCTCTTGCCATGTTCTCCATCATATATTGCTGATATAAATCCAAAAGCTTTTGCTCCAAGTAGTGATTTAAAAAGGAGTTTGAGAACGGACCTTCTCGACCCTGGAACAAAAAACTTTGATCCCGGCCACTCCCCCGTCTCCAGTTATTCAAACCTCTGCTCAACGGATACAGCAGGCTGCTCTGAGCTTCTATTCCTGGGGTTGAATCCTCCACAGCAGGGGGGACATCACAGGAATCGAGAAAAGGGCTGACATCCTGCACTTCAGTGCAGTCCCGCAGCTCACCCTCATTGGCCGACAAAGGCAGCACCTGGTCACCTCCAATGTGGAGGTCACTGTAGTTTTTACAAATGCTGTGACAGGATAAGGGGACCAGAAAAGGGGTGTCGCCATCTGTGCAAGCCAGAGCTGGGATCTTTATCTCTGGGGAGATCTGTCTGCCTGTAAAAGCTCCCAGGAGATTTAAGGATTGCAAGGGAGGAATGTACAACTCCAGCGAAGAACTCGCGTTATCTGAGCCATCTGCGTGCTCGTTGGAGCTGTGATGAATGAGTGGAGCAGGTCTGCTGGAGCCTGCTACAAAGGTGCTTTTAGATGGATTAGGTGCAGTGCAAGTAGGTTTTTGACGAGGGAGGGAGTCCATCTCCTCCGTGTCCCCGTACATCATGCTCAGCAATGCACCTTCACAAAGCATGGCTGAAAGAAAGATATACTTAGAAGATGCAAGCCGAGTTAGTAACCTATGAAGTCAAACTACAGTCATTGAAAACCTGTGTGACTAAAGAGAAAAAAAAACTAAGCTTGGACGTTCTTTACATTTTAAATACATCTCATTATCAGGCCACAGTGTGAAGACACAATAACTGTGTAAAATTACCATAAAAGTTTATGAAAATTCTCATTTAGATTAATATTTTAGCAGTGTAAATGCTCAACTGTAAAAGAAAGAAAAATAACATGTAACACACATAAGGAGATTCTACACAGTCATGTCAAACAAAGCACTTTATAATATAACATAACATAACATAACATAACATAACATGGCATGGCATAACATAACATAACATAACATAACATAACATAACATAACATAATATAATATAATACTACATTACTTTAAATATCTTCCTACCTTGGATCAGAGTTACAATCTCCAACTCAGTTTACAGCTCAGGCTTCTCAAAAATGCATAATTTTGTGTGCATGTGTGCATTTTTCAGGATAGATATGAGTGGAAGTGCAGGTGTGTTACTTTATACCAGCAAATGAGGAAGTGAGATTTTTTTTCTCCCATTTCTGCAAATTTGATGTAACAGCTGCCACTGTCCCAGACATCTGTTGTTTCCATTTACTGCAGAAACACTGATGTATTCCCCTTAAATTTGTCATTTCTGTCTACATAACAACTTTAAGACATACCTGTCTAAGCACTGCTTTTATTTTTCTTAGAATGAATGGACTGACATTGAATAGTGCAAATAACCTGTAAAAGAAACTCCTTCTGTTTTATTTTTATGTAAAAGAAACAGGTGTGAAAAGCAGAAGAGTCATTTTTATTGATTTTTTTTTTTAATCAGCAAACAGAAAGTGATTCTTCCAATTCCTCTTTTTGTTTTATGAAAGGTGACCACCCATTTTAACTTGTGTGAGAATGCAGCATTAAATTGGAAAAACTGATGATTATAGCTCAAAGCTTTATTCCCATTTGTGACGTGTGTCCAGACAAACAGAAAAGTAGCTTCATGCTCATGTTATTGTCATCAATTCCTCATCTGTGTCACCTTTTTCCTTCTTTGCTTTTAGCTCCACTTCTCTGCAGTTAACAAACCTTTATTTGCCTCCCTTTCCCAAGCGAAGCTAACTGAATCAGCTGAGTGGTGAAAGAGGTGGAAACTTTCAGGCTTTATTTAAGGCTAGGATATTTTCCAACAGTAAAGCCAACATTAAAGCTCCTGTCTGCATGTCTGGCTCCCCTCTGATACAACTCTTTTCTTTTCAACTTCCTACTCTTACGACGGAGGAGCCCAACAATGGCTGCTCATGAAACCAGAGAGAAAATGGTTTATTATTAATCAAGTAAGGAAACCTTAGACATGAGTCAGCATCAGTTAAACTCTTGAGTTTGTTGCGATTTCCAAGCCAATTACACGCTTAGTTTGTTATTTTGGTATGAATGTGATATTATATGTGCATCCAAACAATTAACCAGCCAATATGTCAGCTTATAAACTGTTTATGAATCACCTTTTGTTCCATATGGCACAAATATTTATAAACCAGTAACAGTCATAAACTAAACTCCCAGCTGGGTTGCTTGTCAAATTTTTTTGCTTAGTCTCCTGCTGGTTAAGATACCTGACAGGACTGCTGATCAGTATCATTGCAGCACATGGTATAGAGTTACGAGCCTGTTGCTAAGCAACATCTCCTAACATTAGAAAAATACTGGTCTCTCGCCTGGACACCTGTTCCAGATCTGCTTTTGAGAAGCCTTTTGGAAACTTCAGCACCCTGGACAGCGAACGGTCAGTCTGTTTAAAAGAAATATGGAATGGATGCTGCTCACATATTTAAGACTCTAAAAGGAAAGTTTGAAGCTATGACAGACTCAGTTTAGAGTAATGTTCAGGAAGATCAATAATGTGTTCCGTCCAAACCATCACGGACACAGAGGGAGGGATGCTGGTGGTGGGCTTCAGGGAGAGGACTACCACAAAGCCTGCACAGTCAGGCTGGTCCGCAGCACCTCCATGCTCGTGGTGGGAGAGAAAACTCAGACAGCTGAGGGATCAACTTTAAAACGCAGCAAGAGTACAGTGAGCATCCAGTCAACTTTGTACTATTATCAAAGACAAGAGGACAGGATATGGCTGTACACACAGAATCAGAACTGCCTCGAGTATCTGGAAGCGCTTGTGGCTCTGAGAAGGCAGTATATTAAGAGTGTGAGTGACTTGAAAAGCAACGACGCCAAGGCCACTGTAACTTCAAAGAAGAAACCCCCTCCTGCAAAGGAGGAACCGGTAAGATCACACTGTTCTTTCCCACAGCACATGGATGGACGTGTCAAAGGTAAATATTTTGCTATTTTAACTTCAGATATCAAGAGTTAAACTCTCAACTGCTCCAGTAAGCAATGAGGAGGACACTTTGCAGTTCTTTGATGAAGTCATCGCCAGCTGTGACAATGAACCTCATTGCAAACCTTACATGGATGATGGTCACGCAGATGTGGATTTCATAGGTGAGTTTGGGATTTCTTTATTTATAATCCTGGGGATTAAAAGTGGCAATCTGATCTAATGAGTAGTAAAGTCTTAGAAACACACATTTACAGATCATTAAGCCTCAACCTGAAAATTTAAGAAATGTGCTTAAATAATCTGCAGTCTAATTGGCGATTCTTTTCATAACATTGACATTTTACCATTTGTTTTAAATGGTAATATTATATTAAATATAATGACAAATATTAAAATCACAGGATCTAAGTGCAGCGATTTAGCTCTAAGTCAGAAGTAGTTTCTGGTATTACAAATAAATCTGAATAAACACAGGATAATGGTACCTTTAAAATAATCTTCACAATCACAAAGTAGTTTACTGAAAATTAAAGCCTGAATTATAAAAATCACTGCATTATTAGCTTTTATTTTTAAATCGGGGGTGTTGAGTTGATCTTTGAGGCTGCTGTCCTGGGTGCTTTTTATTTTTATATATTCTTTGCTGCAGCACAGTTTCATCAGACGGATTCTGGGCCAAGTGGAAGGAAGGCTTTAGTCATCTTCCCTCAAAGACAGCATATGTATCTGTATGGCTCTATGATGCACACACAGGTGTTTGCACTTTTTTACATATTATCCATGTTGGTTATCATACACCACACTTTACTAATATCGCTAATATTTTGACTATCAGCTTTGTAGGATGAGAATAAATCAGCTGTAGTTGCTGGAAACTCTTTCAGACGAGAAGCATTCATACATGCATCAGATGAGCCATAAACTACATGCGTTCTTGTAGGTGTTGGTTTATCTAAATTCTTTTTAACACTATCTAAGATGTAATTACTCGTGTGAAGTATGTGCAGGTTTTGTTGCAAAATAATGACTTGTGGTGGAATTTTAAAACTTTTTTTTTTCTGCAATAACATGGGTGTTGTTAATCATGTTAATAAAGTGCAGTGTGTATCAAGGCCACAGAACAAAACTGGCACACCTTTAGTGGACCTAGTCATTTAACTGCGTGATGATTAGACCTGTGTACGCAATTTGGAAGATACAAATGTTATTTCAGTTGGTTTATTTCCATACCAGCAACTTCATCTCATTTTAATCCCTTTTTCTTAAGATTAGGCTCCTGCAAAACTTGAAATGTATTAGAAATATCTTGCATTCCAGCACTAAAGCGCTACATTTACAAAAATAATTTGTAAATGTCTGCTTTGATTTGTTTGGTTTTTTGTTTGGGGGTTTTTCTTGTTTTGTTTTTTTTTTCCTTACAATTGTCAAAGTTGTTCTTGATCGTTTATGACAGGGAGGGGGAAAAATATACCAACTGAGAAAACACAGCTGTGTTTTATAAAATACAACAAAGCCAAAGAAAAACATCAGTTAAGTATAAAATAAATAAATAAATAAATTAATTAAAAAAAATAAAAATAAAAAAATAAAAAACTAAGATAAAAACAAGTCACTGTATTAATTTTTGTTTCTTTGTAAATGTGCACTTTATCACAAAAAAAATTTCTTCCTAACAGAACTGATGGCCACATGTTTGTTTTGTGAAATGTACTTAGAAAACCAGCGTTACTGCTAAAATAGTTTTTCCTTTCTTGTTTTCTTATGTTATTTCTTTCTGATTGCATCTACTGAAATATTTATTTCTTCAGGAATATGATGTTTGCTGTTTGGTTTCTGTGTTTTCTGAAATTTTGTTGTGATTTTGGTTCTATTGGTGTCTTTTGTTACTCAGTGGGGTAAGTGTTTCAGACATTTGGTCTATTCCAGGCATGCGTAAAACCAGCTCTGTTGTCCTGCAGGTTGTGGATGTTTCCTGCTTCAGCACACTAGATTCAGATTTATGGAGCAGGATTGTTGTGCAGCATTTAACAGCAAGCTGTTAGACCATTTTATATAAATGAAATGAAGTGTGTTAGAGCATGGAAACATCTGGAGCTGGACACCCCTGATCTACACCATTTTTATATTGTAGCACATGGGGGATAAAGCTTTTTTTGGAAAAAAAAAATGGCACAAAAAAGTACATGTCAAATATCTTCTTAACTTAAAAAATAAAGGTTCAATGATCAGATTTAAATTTCAAACACTGCAAATGTATACTTTAGATTATACAAGCATAGCTGACTGCCAAGCACGTCACTTGCACCAAACTACTGGCAGGTTATCATTAAGTCAGTATCATCACAGATCTGCAGCACACACCTTCCACTTTCAGCCCTAATCTCAGCTTTTAACTGTCTGTTTGTCCAACAGTGGCCTCCAGCTCTGCTGAGCATGACCTCCACTCCAACTGGGTGCTGAGAGTTCCTCGAGTCACAGATGATTCCAAACAGGGAGTCATTCACGACTGTGCCAATCAAAGTGCCCCAAAGAAGAAAACCCAGAGCGGGTCCGTGTGTAGCAGACTGAGACTTCAGAGGAACCCGATCCACCTGCCCAAAGTGGTGGAGAGTGCGTTCCAGACCCTGCGCTTCAAGCCCAAATTAAAAAAGCAGTGAGGACTAATGGACATTTGAAACTAGTGACACTGCCACAATGACAGACCTCAACTTCATTTGTTTGCATGGCAAAAAAAAAAAAAGTCAGAAAAACTGATGAATGATTAGATTAAATCTAACATTTAAAAGAAGAAAATTACATGAAAACTCCAGTTGAGAATTATGGATTCTAAATATACAAGTGTTGGTAATAAACATTAACATTTATTGTCTCGACAGAGCTGCGACACTCAGACTAAAAGAACTGAAGCAGCGAAGTGTTTAACCTTTTTTTTCTTTTGTAAATGCAGTGACATCTCATTGCCTCCATACAAAAAAAACAGCCTGGTGCTTGCGTTTGTGATATCAGATATACTGTACATGAGTTCACCATACCAAGGGTATTATAACTCGGATGGTTTGTAAGATGGTCTGAATTTAATTGAAATGTTTTTAAGAATCCTCAGTTTTTCCTGACATCTTGAGATTACTTTGACCAGTCTGTTCATAGAATTTCTTTAAAGCTGCCTTTTGAACTCACGTAAACAGGAGATGCGTTCAATATTGTGGCAGAATAGGATTTTGGCTGATTATGGGGTTAAGTTCACACCTGAGTGTCTGCATTCCTTCCAGGTATCAAATCCAAGTAGAAAATGAAACAATGGCTCCTTTCAAGCTCAAAGTCAATGACGGCAGCAGGAATGTCTGTTGCGTTCAAGAGCAGCGCTCGACGAGGCAAAGTCCAAGGCTGGAGCTGTCTGAATAGCTCCAAACCAGCTGAAACAGTCTTGAACTTGGACAGTTGGTACACAAAGTTAAAAACACATTTATGGTAATCAGCAACACTGATTTATCTGGCTTTAAGTGCTCAGGTTATAAAGGCAACTTTCTCTAGTATTTATGGAGCAATAAAGCAAAATTTATTTCATTTAGTGCTTACAAGACTGAGAAAGACTTAGAAAGCTCCGATACCACAGTCGTGTAAAGGATAAAATAAAGTATCATTCTGGTGCAAGTGGAAGACATATCCCAGCTTTTTACTGAACTAAAAGTATAAATATCAGTTTTAATGTAATGAAAATTGTAACTACATTACTCTTGGATTTATAGCGTTCATTTTAATTTATAAATCGAAATAACATGTCCAATGCATTTCTTCTTTTTTTTTTTTTTTAATTAGAAATATTTTGTACAAAAATCTCAACCTACACATTTTTATTTTTTTCTGCTTTAACCTTAGGGCTGAAGAAAGATGACATTGGCTTCATTCCAGTCTTGTCCACCTTTGCCAGAGTTTTCTGAGCAGCTGTCATCTTCTTAGGTGGCTGAAATAAGTGGAAATGCCAAAAAAAAAAAGAAGAAAAAAATCAATAAAACTCAATGACCTTGTGCAGAGACAGCAGTGAATTCATTATCTATAATGGTGTTCAATTGTTTATGAGAAAAGATAAGCCCCACTGGCACATGTCTGTTATATACAAACAAAGCTGAAAGAAAGCTCTCAGCAACAGAGAAAATGACTAGGAAAGATTTAAAGAGAAAAACAAAAATTGCAGACTGCTTTGGCCACAAGTGAATCAAACACAGTCAGTCACAGAGTCCTCTAATAACGTTTCATCTGTTCAGGAAGACTGCTCCAAATACACTCACTTTCCGCGCAAAGTCTGCACTGTTGAATTTGGTGTAGTCTTCTCCTGCCTCCACCGGCTTGTCTGAAAGTTTCCGCTTCTGTCAAACGACGAAGTAAGAGATGCTTTTCATGACACAGTGCATCATAAGAATACCACTACCAGTTCTACTGAACTCAAACTACATACAGCCCTTGAAACCACACACGCAGTGACTGAGAGGGACTGCTCCCCAAAAGCATGGAGTAGTGAGGAAGAAGCCAACATAAAAAGTGCAAGGCAGCTGCAGCGACATGCAGAACCGAGAGTGTGCCACATCAATTTTACACATGAATGCTAACGTACTTTGGAAGGAGGCTCAGTCTCTTTTGGGCTTGTGAGCTCTGGTAACCTGTAAAGTGCAATAAAGACACTTCATCTTCATCTTCAAAAAGTCAATGTAACATTAAATATTAATCATGTTAATTTTGATTAAGTTACCCCAGGTGTTTGAGGAGGGCTTTGCTCAGGTCCTCACTGATGTACTCTGAAATCAGACCATGGGCATAGCGTAGATAATCCTCTGTTTCAAAAAGGCAAGAGAAAGTACCGGTAAGTGGTAACCACCACAAAACTCATCAATTATTTACATATGTTTTAGCTGAGATATAATATAATTGAATAAATATAAAGAAAAAGAGAAAAATTTGAGGCAGTCTTAGTCATCAAACATAAAAAATGATACACCACTACTGCCATCTAATGGTCAATATCTATAACAGCTCAAACCTTAGAAATGCTGAAGTAAAAATAAAAGTAAGGCAAGGCAAGTTTCTTTGTATGGCACATTTCATACACAAAACAATTCAAAGTACTTTACATAAAACATTAAAAGCATTACAAGAGTTGGAAAGGGAAGACAGCACAAATAATCACAATGAAATAATGAATCAGATTAAAATAATTGATCGGTGAAAAGTTGCAGTGCAGATTTCACACATAGGCAAATGAGGAAAGAAATGTTTACTGAGTAGTGTAAAGTTGCCCTGTCTGAAACATAAAGGTGTTAAGAAGTCGACTTACCCTCATCTGACTTGGACTTGACTGTGACAAATGTTGTAGATTTGACTCCTTCTCCCACAGATATATTTTTCTTCTTGAGAGCAACGACAGTCCTCTCCACCTATAGTAAAAAATATATTTAAACAGGAACTTTCTCAACTGTATTTATTTTGAGTTGCTTTATAGGTTGAATTTACTGTCCTTACCTTTTTCTTCAACCAGTTCATCGTCCGCTCTTGATTGTATCGATGAAACTTCAGGCTTCCCACCTCTGGAAGTGTGAAACACAACTTTTAAGTGAAATATGCAGCTTAACCTTGTAACCAACTCCAACCAGCACAAACAAACTTCACCTTTTTCATCTGCAATGTGGTGCAAGGAAGCAAGGGAACGTGTGCAGCTGAGAAGCCTTGAACAAGCCGGGAATTCTTCATCCATAACAACTTGAGCTACAGGCTGGAACTTCTCCTAACATTAATATAAAGAAAAGGTAGAATGTTGAATATGTTACTTTGGGCGTATTAATATGCAAAGCATTAAAAGAGAAACAGCCTCTTTCAGATTAAACACCAGACATATTACCGGACAAACTAACACCTCAAAAGTAGAATTTTTATGCTTAGCATTAATTGTTCTTCATGAGGAAAGATTAAGTTGTCAACACCGTGACTGAGCAGTTCAACCTTGAACCACCTTGAACCAACAACCGCCTTGATAAACATGGATTCAACCAAACAGGTTTCACAGCAACAAACCTACGGAGCAAATAAGGATTGCACTATTAAGGAGAGGTGGAGTGACAGCAGCTAGTTTAAAAATGTCAACAAGTCAACCAACCCCTGAAACCAATCCAGTCAACATGCATGGTGAGACTTGTCAGACAAGAAGAGCTGAAATACAGATTGGTTATTGAGGGGTTGGTGTACCCAGAGTGTGAGTTCAACATTTTGTGTAAACTACTACACACACTAAAGTAATGCGCCTCATTATTTCCCGACAAGCATTTTACTCTGGGATGTTAAAACCACTGTGTAAATACGTAAGCAGCTACACATATGGCTGCACAATGGTGTGGAAGTTAGCACCATGGGCTCACAGCAAGAAGGTGATTGGTTCAAGTCTCGGTTGTGGAGGGGTTAAAACCACAAACAGTGGCCTTTCTGTACAGTTTACATGCCCCCCCTATCCAAAGACTTGCATGATAGATGAATTGGTCTCTGAATTGATCAGTCTAGGGTGTAACCTGCCTCTTGCTTGCTAATTGCTGGGATAAGCAATATACTATCAGCTTCCCCGCAACCCTGAATTAGAATAAGTGTTATAGAAAACAGATTGTGTATGATAAAGTCAGCATAAAATGGTCTTTATTTACATTTAATTTATGTTTTAACTTTGTTTTAACCTTCTCCTCTTAGTGTGAAGCAGCTGCCATTTTCACATATGTAAAGATGTGTTCCTACATATTAATTACAGTGACCCATGTGTAAAGTCCTATCCAGAACCTCCCAGAGATTCTCAGTGAAGTTAAAGTCTGGACTCAACAGCACCCTATTTATGTGTCCAAACTATCTCTTGTACATCCTTTCTGTCAGTTCTTTGATTTTGGAAATTGTAAGCTTTATATGTACCTAACCTTGTTTATATTTTTGGAGAATGTATTCAGACATGTTGTAAATGACCATTTTTGTTCGCATGCAGTGTGAAGGCAGTTTCCACAGCCACTCTGCTTCCTCAGTTCAGTACAGACTGTATTTGAAGAAATATTTTATAAATATTGACTGTAATTTAGACAGTAGAACAAGACCTGCGAAATCTGCTCCTTACCTCTCTCCCAGATTTGATCAAATATGGCAAAATTAGATAAAGAGGATCCATTGGCGTCACAAAAATAAGTCTCCCATCTGTTAAAAGAAAAGGAAAACACCAAACATGCATCAGGCTAACACAAAGTCAGTGACAAGACATTAAAATGATTAATTAAGCGTAATACTTATTATGAGAATAATGTTCAAAGTAAACATTGACAGCTTGTAGGCCTACTTATTTACAGTCCTTAACATTACAGCTGTAACATTCGGCTCAGTATATATTATTTTGATGTAGATTAATTTGATAGAGTTAGTCATTATTTTTTCTGTTTTTCTAAGATTATTTCAGCTCTAAAAGGTGAACTAAGAAGCTACAAATTAGGTTTACATAGCTATTTTACATGCAACAAACTATCCTGATGGGGATTTACGGTGAAATAAAAGGGAATATGGATCAGTATTTATTCATAGAGTGATTGAGAGCTGATCTTGTATTGAGGAACAGGACCTACCTCTCTGTACAGTTTGTCCAACAAACCAGGAGTGGAAATCTTCTTCAAATGCTTTGACCTCAAACAGCTGTACATCACCACTTCCCAGCATATACAACGAAGCTCCATCTGCAGCAGCGATAAACAAGGAACTGTGTTACTTTCACTTCTGCAAACACGGGTCAAAATATAGAAATACACTGCTGTAAAAAAAATTTCATGTGAAACATGCAGGAACTTCAGAAGTTTAGGTTTTTCTTGTCTTTACTGATGCGTGAAAACTGTTTAAAAGACTGAAAATTAACTGTAAAAAAAAAAATAAAATAAAGGAAAGAAAAACAAGAACCATGAGATGAAATAAAATATAGTATTCTGGCACTGTCTGGACAAGAATGAAGTTGAGCTACATCCACTGATAAAAAATGAAGCAATGCACATCTGAATGCTCTATTATCCATGATCATAATGTTCATGATACCTCATCTTTGCCTTGTTAGGAGAACAGAAATCATTTAATACTATTAACACAGCATCATTATGGTATTCTAGATCTTGACATGATCCAAAAACAGCACTAAAAACAAAAACAGCTGATGAATATATTTCTTAAAATGAAAGACATCTTTCCACCCACTGTTTTAGCCTACAAATGAAAAACAATGCCAGTACAAGATATGCAAAACCAAGTAGTGATAACATAGCAAGCAGTCATCTATAGGTCTTATGAATAAAATAATGTTTTGCTTTTCCTTAGTGTGGGAAAAACTCAAACTTTTCTAAAGTGCAATTTAAGCATTCAAATGTTTCCTCCTCCAATGAATTTAAATTCACCGGTTTCAGAAATAACATATGACATAATTAAATAAATTATTAGCTGCCTATGTGGTTATGTGATAAACAGTGAAATTATACCTGTTGAGGGATTCCTCAGTCTTACAAAAGCTGGATCACTGTTGCCATTCTGTGGGTTTGTGACAGAGTCTATGGACAGGGAAAAAGGGTTACAATAGCTCGAAGTGTAATAAAAAAATTTTTAAAAAAAAAACAAAACCAGTGTAAAATCTATGAAGTATTCCAACTATACTACCCTATATTTCTACAGCAAACTCAGCTCTACAATAATATAGTTTTTAAAAGTAACTCATCCTTTAGTTTAGCGTTGGTTTAAAAACATTATATCAAGTATTAGTCAGAACGGCACTAGTTTGGACAAGTTGTCAACACACATTATCAAAGTGTTTCAAAGTGTTATGTAGCTTGTTAGCATAATTAGCACTGCCTAGCCTACCTGCAGCCATAACAACCCAGCTGTCATTCCCTGTGTTCGGAGTGCGCTTCTTTTTAGAGGTCATGTTGTTTAACTAAAAGCAACAGAAAATGTTTCAGCAGTATTTTGACTGTACGGGAAGCTTAATGTGTTTTTTTACTTGTAACCGTCGCTAGCCTTTAGCAAAACAGAGCAACTATTTCTGCCCAGCATGAGCTCAGAAAAGGCGCCTCTCTGGGTCTACTTCCTGCTACCAGAACACACAACTCCATTAGAACATTAAACTACATTAAAGCTCTAATACATCATTTTATGTATACTGTTTAAAAAATAATGTACTTCACGTTTGATGTATACACGAAGACGTGCCTATAAAATGAAAAGGATACCGTATTTTCACACTTTATTTAAGATATTTCTTCCCTGTTTTTCATACAGTGTGGTATGTCCCGTACTGACGTCACGCCAGTATGCGGGATTCCCTCTACCGCCGCTAGAGGTCACCCAAGAATTACTAAAGTTTCAGTCCATCAAATCATTTAGGTCACATTTCACTTCCAATCTCTTAACTAATACGTCTCTAATGGTTTGGGTTTGAGGTCTCTGCTCTCAGGTGCAAGATGTTTGGTGGCCAGTTGTCCTTTGGCACTGTGGCTCATAACAGATTGAGGAATCCATCTGTGCTTCAATGGCATCTCTCACTCTCTTTCAGGATGTGCCACTGTGTGTCCCAGTTGGTTTTCACTGACTCATTTGTTGTTGTTGTTGTGTTTTTTTTTGTTTTTTTTTTCCCCTCCCTCTGCACGGCTTATGTGCACGCTCAAATGGGGATGTGTGGGATGTTTGTGTGTGCTTTCAACCTTTTCATTTGGTCATAGATGTGTCATCATTTTGCTGAACTGATATGTTCGTATATTTTTCTTTTAGCTGTTCATTTCCCTTTCATAGGATGATACACACACACCATAGACCATTAACAGATTTTTAATTAGCTCCTTTTGGTAATGAGAAAAGGAGGAATTTGTATTGTCAGTGACTGAGCTTTTTAAACATCACTATTCAGTGTTTTTGCAGGGAGCACCCTGATGCAGAGTAAAAACCGATTTAGCACAGTTACTTATAGTATGTTTCTCTGACTTGCTCATTTTCATGTAAGTGTAACTTTTTCTTTTTTGAGCATGAGTCTTGGATCACTGTCTTTTTTTTTTTTTTTTTTTTTTTTGTTCTTGTTCTCTGTGTAAGAATACTTTTTTCTTCCAAGCCTATTTGCCCAGATTTGAGTAACACATGTTTTAAACCCTTTGAAAGCTGCCTCAGCTCCTCCTTCAAATCAGTTAGATTTATGTTGCTGTAGTCTGTGGCAAAGAGAGCGTGGGTGAGATGTTGTCTGTGAATTACTTGTTTTATGGGTCCCGGGAGTATCATACACCACAGTCTGTGCAGCTAAACAGAATATTCCATGAAAGCCTTTCTTTCATTTTGGGCTGCTTTAGGGAATGTCTGTGTTTCTGAATGCCAGGCAGAACAACAGCAGCCTTTCTGATACACTGGACCACAGACAACCCCAGAGAGCCGAGTGCTCTGTCACCAGTGTGCAGACAAGAACAAAGTGGATCTAAATTTAGGTCTAGATATGGCTTTGGACCCCCAGTCCGATACCCCTTTATCCTCTCCCAGACCTAACACCACAAATGTCATCAATCGCGCATCCAATAAAGGGAACACAGAAGAAATGTCCGTTCTTACTATCCGACCCACAAGCTCTCCTTCCATCCTCACTTTTTAGCAGGTTGTTTCTTTTAAAAAAATTAGGTGAGTTCAATAAACCTCTTTTGAGAGTTTCCTGCAGTTCGAAGGCTGTCGATGGTTGGTCACACTCTGCTGAGCACATTGAACAGCCAACAGTTCTATCTACTGCCGTGGCCTCATTTGTGGAGGTCCAATGCAGGGTGACTGGTAACAGCTTGCAATATTGACTCGGCCTGGAGCATTTATGTCAGCTCCGCATGCATTACAGGGGCTGTAATTTTACTCTCTTCATCGCCTGAGAGATGATTTATAAAAAGAAAAGGGCATTTTTATCTGCTGTGGTTGCAGGTTATAAATAGAAAGACAACATCACCGAGGGTGCTACACTTCCTGTGCAGATACAGACACAGGCTATTTTTTTTCACACTGCTGTTGAAGCAAAATGTTGAATTCCACCCTCAATTTTCACCTCAAGGATGTAATGCACACGTTGATGTCCTCAGACATGCAAACAGATGTGCAGAGAGTCTCCCACTGCAGCAAAAGCCTTTGAGTCATCATCTGGGATTCCCTTCCTCTCACTTCCAAATATGGGTGGGATTGTGAGAGAGCAAGAGGAAGAATGTAGAAGGCAGTGGAACCCCCTCGTGATGTCAGAGCTGGGGAACAGTAAGCCCAACACTGCCTGGAAATTCACGGGAGAGAATGCTGGGAATGCATGAAATCACTGCTATGCTATTCACTCATGCATGTTAGCAAAAATTTAGGTTGGAGCACACATGCTTCATGGACACACACACACACAACCATGTCAAAGGGTCTGCCAGTTCTCTCACAAGGGAAATATTTCTTCCCGTAAAGTCTTATTCCTCTTCCCCTCTCCCGTTGCACAAGATGGTGACTCTCTATTCCCAGCATCAGATGCTCTGTGTGAGCCCCACCACCATCACCACCACCACCACCACCTATCAGGGAATACTTGAATGGCTTCAACATTTACTGTGGGGTGATAAATGAAGCCATTTACATTTTTTTCCAGTTATACTTGTACAAAAAAAAATAAATTTAAAAAAAAAAAAAAAACATAAAGAAAAATACAGACTTTGTCAAGCAGGCAAACATTTTCAAATTGATCCTCTGAAATTTATTCTCTGAAACAATTACATACATGTCTGTAACAGCTCAGCAGGCGGCAATCTCAGCCCAACACTATGACACATCATTCTTATTCATTTTCATGACATCTATATAAATAGTGCAACTCAAAAGACCCCGATGAAGAGTTTCCCTTGCCCAAATGTGGATTAAAAAGGCCTCTTTCTGGAAGTGGAATATGAAGCATCTGGTGGCCAAGCCAACACCCCTGGGGCCCAGTTGGGCTCAGCCTGAAAGTATGACATGGGCCCCCTCTTCTTTGGGCTCACCACCTGTAGAAGAGGCAAAAGTGATTTGGTGCTGTGTGAGCTGGGAAACAGCCAGAGGGGAACCCTGGCAGCCTGGTCCTCTGTGACAGGAAAGGACCCTGAGCTGTTGTGCCAGAACAATGGTTCGGGCTGAATATAGTTGGAATCAACTCAACATAACTCAGGCTCTGGATCTAGTCTCCTTAAGAAGGGCTGGACTCTTCCACTCCGGAGTTAAGATTCAATTCAATATAATTCAATTCAACTTTATTTATATAGCGTCAAATCACAGCAATGCCATCTCAAGACGCTTTACAGACAGGAAAAAAAACATAATGAAAGCCAATTCATGATAGTCTAAGGAAACCAACAGATTGAATTGGAGGATCCAACTCAATCTCCCATCCTGAGCAAGCACACTGGCGACAGTGGGAAGGAAAAAAAACTCCCTTTTAACAGGAAGGAAACCTCCGACAGAACCCTGCTCAAGGACAGGCAGCCATCTGCCTCTGCTGTGAGGGGGGAAGAGGACAGAAAGACAACAGACAACAGGAACTGCTACTCCCGGCCAGGGAGACCTGCTAAGACAGGAGACATACATGTTAATGATGCAACACTGTTATTGGGGGGGATAAGAGTGAGCAATAAACAGAGAGAGAAAGAAACTCAGTGTATCATGAAATGTCCTTCAGCAGTCTAAACCTATAGCAGCATAACTGAGGGGTGCTAACCATTCCTAACTAAGTTAAGAGGCACCAAGCAGATGTGGGCATACTCGTTGGTCCCCAGTTTGATGCCTGTATGGTGGGGTTTACCCGAGTCGATCACAGGCTAGCCTCTCTCAGCGTCCAGGTGCAGGCAAAGGTCCTGACCATTTTGTGACTCCAGAGCACTCCCCATGGCAACTCCTTTGTTCTGGTGGGTGATTTCAATGCTCACATGAGCAATGAGAGTGAGACCTGAAGGTACATGATTGGGATGAATGCCCTTCCCAGATCTGAACCTGAGAAATGTTTTATTATAGGACTTCTGTGCTCATCATGGAGTCTCCATTCTGAACACCATGTTCAATTATAAGAGTGCCCACATGTGCACTTGGCACCAGGACACTCTAGACCGCAGTTCAGCAATTGACTTTGTATTCATCAGACTTACAGCATGTCTTTGGCACTTGTGTGAAGAGAGAGTGAACTGTGAGCTAATGAACACCTGATGGTGAGTTGGCTTAGATACTGGGGAAGGGTGCAAGTCACGCCTGGCAGGCCCAAACATCTTGTGATATTTGTCCTGCATAGTCCCCTGTCAGAAAGAGCTTCAAATCAACCCAAAAACATACTGAGTACCCAGGGTAGGGCTCCCCTATCTCTAGAGCTGAGCTCCCCTCATTGGAAGGGCCCCAGGGGTAGGTGATCCACCCAGAGTTCCTGCTATCCTGGAGGTTTTTGCTGTTTCCCTGCTCCAACACATCAAATTTAAATCTAATGTGTCCAGTAGCTTATTCTTCTCAATGAACCATTAATTCCAGTCTGGTGTGTTAAGCAATGAAACATGTAGGATAGGAATGTGGAGGGTCATAGTTTGACACTTGTGCATTAACAAATGTCTGAGTCAACATTTAAATCCCACTGAGATGGTGCACAAAAAAGGCATCAAATATCTTGTAAATGAGGTAACTGTCTATGGAAGATAAACTAAACATTTTAGCCAGAGGTAGCATTCTGTTCAGGTGGGCAATCTAAGTTTTTCATGACAGACATGTTGACATGTATGGCAGGAAGTGTGTCAGTGTAATGACGTCTATTTTCTTCTACGGGAAGGTCATGCTGCTGCACATGCTGGTTTACTGTCATGGACACTAAAGCGAACTGAGCCATTATTAATGCTATTAACTGCATCTGTGTTTCCCTGCTGGGACAAATAAAAAAAAAAGTATGCTGTAGAAGTAAACATTAAGACCAAAGTTCAACAGAGAAATATAACACATATTTATATTTTTTTATTAAGTTGTAATTTTTTTCCTTTTTTTTTTATCAAGCCACCTTATCCAAGTATCCAAAAAGAAACCTGTTTGTGCAGCTGTATTGCATTCAGAACCCACTTTTCAATGGCATGCATATAGTTTTCCATATAGTTGGATGTCTGCTTTTTTATTTTTGTATTATTCTTTTTTGCATAACTAACAAACTAAAGCAGTGAAAGTGGGCAAAGTGGGCTTCATCTTCATTTATCCAAAAACCTGTTAGTGCTGCATATATTTTCAAGTTTGTCCTGAGATGTGGGTGTTTTGCATGTGCCTTTGAATACAGCTGCTATCAGTCAACAGATTGTACAAGATCAAATGAAGAATAAATCTTATTTCTAACTTGTGAAGGTATCTTTTGATGGCCAAGATGACACAGTTATCCAACATTACATATACAACAAATGTCATTAATAAAAAACTGGTCATCTGAGATGGCTAAGGAACAAAGGCCAACATGCTGGGAATGTTAAGAACAGATTTTTAATAACAAATAATACAAATGTACAATCACTCCAAAAAAGTGCCATTTCTTCAACAGGAAAAACCACTGAAAGGATAAATTTCTATTAAAAAAATCTTCTGCTACTGGGAAAAGTTCCTGGAGTCAAAACGGTGCCTCAAGACATTACTTTAAATGTAAAAAGATCTGAAAGTTGGACATTTAAAGAATTGTGACAGCAGGGAACCAACAATGAATCAAAGGTTCCTGCCACTGGTTTCACACTATTCAAGTGATCAAATCATTTTAAGAAAATTAGGCATGAGCCAGTAAGTTAAAGAAAGACATGAAAATAGTCTGCCAAAAATTTATGAGAACGAATTATTTCTTTTTTTTGTTTAATTTATCAGCACATTCTTCATCAATTATGGCACTTAGGATCTCTTTTTTTATCTTAATCTATACATACATGTGGACAAATCAAGCACAAGTTAACTGGAGATTTTAATACAAATTTATTTATAAAGTACATTTAGAAACAACAATGCTTGACTAAAGTGGTGTACATGAAGACTGTAAGACAGACATAAAACACTGACAGAAATCACAATAACTCGTGATGTGTTGAATGGCAAGGGAAAAAGAGGAGCCTTTAATGGGATTTAAAAGAAGACAGTGACGGAGTCTGTCTAACATGTGGAGGTACCCTTCCATAATTTTGGTGCAGCAATCATGAAAGCCTTCATCCCCTCTGAGCTGTAATCTTGTCCTAGGAACAACCAAAAGTAGCTGATCGGCCGACCTCAGAGACAGTGAGGGAGAGCATGGATGAAGCGAATGAAACACTGGTGAGTAGGGTTTATTAATAATTTTAACTCTCAACCTCTCAGCCGAGCTTTCATCAGTCTCCTCTCTCCTTTCTCTTTACCTCTTCACTCCATCCCGCCTATGACGTCCCACAATACTCCATCCCCAACCCTAATTATTGTTTACCATGGTCAATCTCTCTCTCGCTGTCCTTCTCCCTCAGTGTCTCCCTCCCTCCCTGTGTACCCGGGACCAGAGATGATGTGGTAATTACATCTGCCGACTGCTGGTCCGCCGCAGACGGCTCCGCAAGTCTCTCTGCTCAGAGAAAAATTAGAGACTGCTCAGTGCAAGTCCAAGCCTGTAATTAGTATAAGTACTCTACGAATGAAATGTGTTTATTTGTTTATTTATGAGACCCTAAAATTCTCAGACTGTGTGCTTCTGCTCTCTAAGTTTGGGCGCTGACTTTGGGGATGTACACCAGAACCTCTCCTGGCATAAAGAAAGTACATCTGAAGCAGAGTTATTTAAGCATGTTTTTGGTGTATTAATGTGCTGATGACACAAAGAAAAACAGGACAAATATAATAGTTCGGCATTTTAAGTTACTTAAATCAAGTTTGTTGTGGTTGGTCAATTATTTCTCTACTGTAATAATACCAAGTGATGTTGGATTATAAATAGTTGGAAAATCCGATACGTCCCTTGCACAATGAGGCTTAATTTGTAAGAATTGTGCTTTTGTGGAATGAGCATCACAAACATCTGAGGGGTGCCCCAGAATAATCTTGAAAAAACAGCCCATTCTGGCCATTTTTTGCACTTGACTCATTTTACACCGTCAGAGGCCTCAGCCGCTTGTATGCACTGAGAGAGATTACTCATGATTAGTATGCATGCTTTTAATGCTGTTAAGATATGTTAATAAATAGGTGAAGGCTTATTTCTAATATGATGTTGAAGTTATTTTTAACAATTAATGATTCTTCTTAAGTAAAGCACCTTGTACTGCTCTTTTTTCATGAAAAATGTCATATAAATCAAATTTGGCAGCACTTGAATTTCAAAACAGAAGTGAACATAAACAAGGGAATATGGAAGGGGATTCTGGCACATTTTTGTTTGCTGTGTTAGTCATGCCACAGAAGCAGAGGTCTATATTTTGTTTTGACCTAGACTTTCCAATAATAAACAAAAAATACCAAATGGTATTGTTAAGTGGGAGGCTTATTGACCAAGTGAAAAATTCCTTGCTTTGTGTCCTAAGTTTTATTATGTAAAATGTATATAAGCACATTTTACAATACATGCTGTATATGCCTGTTTTTTCTTTCTTTTCCATTCTTATCATTTGCTTTTTGACTTCTAGTTTTATCATGTGTATTTCTGTCTTATGAGTTTAATGATTCCTCTGCCTACTATCTAGTGGCTTCCATCTCAAACCTACAGCTGGTACAAAATGCAGCTGCACAATCTTTAACTGGTACAAGTAAACAAGAGCAGTTTTAGCCTCCCTTCTTTTTTGCAAATTCCTTTTAACACTCTTTTGTTTTTAAGTCTCGCTACTTTTTTTTAATTAGTCTGAGCTCCTTCATCCTTATTTGCCATCAAGTTCACTTAGATCAACTTACTTTTAACTGCCCAAAAGACATTTTATAAATTCAGAGGCGACAGAGTCTTTTTCAATTGCAGCTTCTATGGAATGTGATTTCCCTACAGGTTAAGCTTGTTGTTGTTCTTTTTTTTTTTTTTTTTTTTTTGAAATAGTGTAAAAACACACTTTCATATCTTGGCATGACATGCGAGTTTCCATTTGTGTTGTAGTCTTTTATCCTGTTGGTGTCTTTGTGCTGTTTTACATTTCCTATAGTTCTTATAAAGTTGGCAAAAAGTTATATATCTGTCCAACCAAACTAAATCCTCCTGTGAGCGCCTGTAACTCTGTGACGTTTCACCTGTTCACTTACAGAAATCCTAAAAGTATCTGACATGTTTTTTTGTTTTCATGGGAACATACTGGAGGCTTGCCATCATTAGGGGGTTGCCAGGCAACTAACTTTATCAAACAAACTTGAAAGTGGTTTCAATCTTTTCATCAAACTCACTCAGGATACAGAAAAAATATGAATTATTCTTTTAAATGTCTGCTGTTCTGTCACATATAGCCAAAATGGCAGCTGCTCAGCAAAAGCAACAAAGCCTCATTCAGATGTTATAGAATTTATTCCCTTAATGATGTGCTGATAGTTTCTTTTAAAATTCCAAGCACAGTGCCACACAGAAAAATTTTTACATCATAAAAGTGAGATTAGAGTCCCTATGTAATTCAACTAAAGAAGGATGGAAGGTATTGTTAACCATACTAGAAAGTAAACCTATCTCTAAAGCTTAGAAAATGTCTGCTTGGTCAATTATCCCCCCCCCCCTCCTTCATTACCAACTGGTGTTGTATTATACATTGTTGGAAAGCCTGGTCCTTGCAAAAATGTGCAAAAATCCCCTGCAATAGTTTTTCCAAAGCAATAACCAAATATGGGAGCATTTCAAAATGACATTTTTGTAAAAAGGAAAGAAATGCATTTTTTGTCTTTTCAAAGCCACACAGCTGCCATTTACAGCCTCTACCAGTAGAGCAAAGACCAATTGCTTCCCTGATTCCTTCTAGATGTAACACACACTCCATTTCACTTTGAAGAGATTCAATTTCAGACACAAAACAGTCAAAGGGGCCCAAAGCTGTGCAGGCATGCTTTCACCACTCCCAGATTCATGAGCTGTGCAACGAGACAGTTGACAACTCAAGCCATTAAAAGATTATCTGGATTTTTCACAGGCATACTGTGACAACTCGAGGAGCAAAGTCATCATGTGTACTTCATATAAATCTTTAGTGGAAGATAACACGTTGAGGAAAGAGCTGTCCACTTCCCTATTCAGATGTATAAATACAACACACACGAACACATTTCTAACGTATAAATATTTCCATCTCTTTTTATTGCTTTTTTAAAAAGTACTTTGGTTGAAACTAAACATCAAGGATTCGGCCTGATATTAACTTAGAGTGCTCATAAGCTTCACTTTCACCTCTGAATCCTCTCACACTTTATAATATAAAAGAAGACCACTCGGAGGCACAGCTGGATACCCAGCAAAAATGACTCCCCACAGGGTGAAATAAACATGATAACACAGGACACATGTGACAACAAAGCAATGACAGCTGAGAGCCTGATGTTCAGCCTTTACGTCAGAAGATGGATTGACCTGTTTGGGTCATAAAGTAACCAGCCAGTCTTTTAGTAAAATTGTTCCTTGTGATGGATCTATGCTTTTATGTCAGAACTGTCATTTTCCACTAAACTGAAACAACTTGCTCTGAAGGACTTCACATTAGGGCGCTCACTTTTATGACGCACTTGTCAATAAACTCATTTGGCATTTTCCATAATCATTTAACTACTTTATGAAATTGTGCATGTCAGCAAATATTTACACCCTGACGGTATAGGAATGGATTGACAAAGTGTCAGACCGCTTACATCATTGGTCATGACAAGAGAGAGCAAAACCTTAGATGACATCAGGATTTTGGCAAATTTCCATCATATAGGTAATAATTCCAGGACCATTATGTTTGATTGTGAACCAAAAATTTCATTTTACGGTTTTGCTCTTCTCACTGGACAACAACAGCAGAAGCAAACACTTTCATCTCAATTGTAAAATTGGTCATTACTCTTCACTGTGAACCCGGCCTCTCAGTCTGCATTTTGTCCTTGGCTTTTCAGGGATAAGGGTCTTGGCATGAACCGGTCAAGAGTAATGTAATCGAAAAAGGCGAGACCGTGAATCTGGTTGCGTGATGTCATCACTGTGAGACACTTGTGTGATATCATAATTATGAGGTAATGGCGGGAAGGGTGTGCAAGTTTATGACTTTGGCACACGCTCGGTTTACCGTCAGCCGACTGCAACAGGGTACTAATGAGAATAGATGGCTTGCCTCAAGCTATTCATGTTTGCCTGTGTGTGAACGTGTGTGTAAGTGTGTTTGTGTTTTGATAAACTGATGGATCTGGGTTAAATAATATAATCGAGAAAGAGTTAAGCAATGACCTGCAGGTATAGTATCAGAGGAGATAAAATTGGAAAATGAGTCTTTAAGTCAGCATGTTTTATGTGAATCTGATTCATTTTCCATTGACACATTCGGTTTCAGACAGCTAAAAAAAAAAACACTCGAGAGATGAGTAACTTGGTTCGAATGACCACATGTTAAGAGGATTTTCATTAAGCAATCACCATAATGTCTTACACATTGCCTTGATTGTTCCTATTTTTGCTTTTTCTGGTGGTCTGTAAAGAACGTTACTGTGAAGTAATAATAAGATACTGTTAACAGAGACTTCAAAAAGTCTTTATAGTTGCCATTTCTTATTTTAATTATATTTTCTTGTTTTTTGTAGTGCTGTGTATCACAACAAAAGAATGTGATTTTAGAATATCTAATATTGTCCATTGTCCATATGCTCTTATTCTAGTTTCTGATGGGGTAGAGTCTACCCAAGCTGCTACTGAGCAAGAGGCAGGGTAAAAGAGGGTACAGTAAAGTACTTTAAGAGTGCAGACCCCTGTCAAGTTGCTCATTTCTACCAATGTTGTTGTCAATATTTTTAAAAATTATTGCACCCACAATTCCTTCCAGATTACTCCCAAAAATTATGTGGAATCTAAGTTAGACCAAGACCAATTAAATCACATAATACACCCAGTAGCTCTTGCTAATTAAAAAAAAATTTAAACATTTAAAAAAAAAGACAGGCAAACAGACAAAAACAGGCACAAAATTTCCTTATTGGTGGTGGTAATAATAATAATGTTAATAATGATAATAATAATAATAAGCTGAAGAAGAAGCAAAGAGGAGGAAGAAGAAGGAGAAGAATTCAGCATCTGTCTTGCATCCAGTCTTTGAGTCTGGAGGCCCTAGGTTCAAGTCCCTGGGTTGACAACTGAGGTGAACCACTGTGGAGGGCTCTTAACTTAGCACTACTCCCTGTGGGCTCTGAAATCTGGACTGCCAGTCCACTGCTCCTAGTTTAACTGGGATGGAATGAATGCAGAGAAGGTATTTCCCAGCAGATATTAATAAAGTTTAATAACAGCAAAAACCTTCCTACCCCAGGGCCCAAAATATCAACTGTTAACATTTAATGCTCCAGGACCAGAAACTCAGTTGCTGGTCAGAGCTGTTTAAACTGGCAATGAGGAAGACATTAATATTATGTGGGTGATCATGTATGTCTGGTGTGTGCAAATATGACACACAAATGTTCACTAATAAAACATTTAAAAAGTTAAATTAATGTTATCTTTGCAGAAGCAGAGATCATTTACATAATAAAAAAGTCGGTGAAAGGCCAATATAGCTAAAACACCTGCACATTTTCCTCACTAGTGTGCTAAATCTTTACATTGACACTGAAAATGACTTCTGTCAGAGATTTTTGTCTCTTTACATTATCTTTTTTTCTACTTTATGTACAAAAAGCACGTGTTAGATGCTGTAACGGTACTTCTCAGCCATTAGGTGTGAGAATATCTATTTCAAACAGAGAGTTACAAGCAGTAGCTTTAAGGCATTCACAATAAATTCTCACATTACAGGGAAATCGATTATTAAATGATAAACAGGATTTGATTATTGTTCATCGACAAAAATTAAATCCTGGTCTAAGTCATATCAATGAAACTGAAGCATTTGAAGTCAAACTTATTACGAGTTGAATCTCATGTCCGTAGCAGCACTTTAAATCAACACATTGGCAACATATTTTCCCTCTGTTATTTCTGACTACCTAATTGGCTGCTAAATTTGACAAGGCTCAATCTGTAGCATTGACACACTGTTTCATTGTCAATTACAGGGTGTTAGACGTGAAAGTGTGACCTCAGCCAAGCAAGCACATGTGGCAAAGTCACCCTGCAGAAATGACATCATCGATAATGATGTCATCCCAGGATTCCAGACCCTCTCCCATTCCTGCTTAAATGCTTTTAGGCTTGGCTGCACATACACACGCACTGAAAACGTGTGTCCTCACACACACACACACACACACACACACACACACACGCACACTCTCTAAGACCCACACACACATTTGAGAAGCCTCACCCAAGGCCGAGTCGTGATATAAACAAGGCAAACACACAACAGATGCGATAAGGATGTCATTTGGCCTCAGAACAAATAAAACAAGTCTGCAGAAGCAAAAGTGACTAATAACAGTCCTTAAGGTTTCTGACAGGGTGCGCATTTTCATATTCTGCTGTGCTAGGAATAAAAGCAGCAATGTATGCATGTAATCATACCCAACCTATTTTAGAATGCCATTTCAGGTGTAACGTGTTCATTTTCTGTTTTCCATTCATAGTTCCTTAACTGTAAAGTAAACCGAAGTCCCAGTAAAGCAAAACCTTTAATGAGCGTTAAGAAAAGCTATGCTTATTTTTGCATTTATATTAAACGTCTACACCCAGCAGACAATAATTTGTTGAAATAGTTATGCTTCTGTGCATTTGTTTAGATAGGCCGAACTAAATAATGAAATAATTGTGGTCACAGCTGTGGACTGCAATTACGCTAACTTGCCTCTTGCACTTTCTTTTACTCTCCTGCACAGGCTCCCCCTCGGGCACCTTGCCCAGTCCCTGACCTTAGTAAATACGTGGCTAATTTGAAGCATGTGGCGGCAAATTGGAAACACTGAGCTTTTAAAACTGTGGACTTTTCTTTTGCACATGCTAATTTCTCCCAGGAGATCCCATCAGATTAAATGACCCAAAACATGCCAATGTTGGGGCGACTTTTTTGGCCCATGGGGTGAAGGGCAGGCTATGGGTTGGGGAGACAAGGGATCGGATGGTGGATAAAGATCAACTGAGGGCCAGAGGATTGAGATGATAGGGTGTGCTTATATGGAGAAACTCATTCAAGTCATCCACCGCTGATGTACTCTCTTTATCTGTCATGAACTCGCTCTCACACTCTCACACCTCCCACGCACAGGTGGAAAGTCTCAGTGTTTCACCTTCTGTTTAAGGGAGAGCTGCATGATCCATACAGGACAACAGGTGCACACAAGGTGGGAGAGCAAATCCATTTGTGCAAGTGTTTTTTAAAGACTGTGTGCGCATGTGTGTGTGAGCATATGTTCAATTTAAAACTTTTTTTTCTTTCTACGAAGTGCTGAGATAGTTTTTGGCTGGAGTCCACATCTCAGTTTGGGTAGACGCCCTACTCAGCCCATCACAGCTCAAGACTGTGATCCTCTATTCTAGCTTTTAGTTAAAATAATTCTGTGCTTGACAAGGTAGGCCACACCAATACCACAATTTCTTCTCATTTGTCATCTTCATTTCTCCAGCACACTTTTCACAAGAACATAACCATAACCATGTGTTTTCAATACTAATATTTGAATGCAAAGAACAATAAAACAGTCTTTTGTTCGTGTTTTTGATTGTATGAGTTAAAATATTTCTTGAACATTTATTAAATCCACAGTTTCTGGTTTCTGTCATACTTCAACAAATGTTGCACAACCACATCTCACCAGAAATTGTCAAATATAATTGTTTGTCCACGTGTTACCATATAATCTTCAAAATTGTGTAGTGTTTTGTAATATTATATCAGGTGGCACCATGTCATTTTACTGGAACTCTGACCAGTCTAATATGGAGCTATGTAGTCCATGACATAGTATTTTCTAACGTCAACTTTAACTATACATTCATTTGAATTTTTTTTTTTTTTTTTACTCCTTAGCTGAAACAATGTAATAGTAAGTAATGCTGAAAGAAGAAAAGCGAACTGAAGAGCGTGATACTAATTAACAGTTTTTCACTTGTAGGTAAGTGGTTTAATGTCATCCATGACAGCTGTGTCATCTGACTCCTGGTAAAATCATATTTGCCTTAGTCAAAAGTGGCAGCTGTCAACATCATCACATTATAAATACTAGAAAAGCACTTCCAGAGCGCAAACCTCCGCCAAGGTCTTTAAAAAGTTGCTGGATCCAAACGGTGATCCGGATTGCCACCTAAATTAAATCAGTTATCCCTTTTCACATTTTTAATAACTCCTGAAAACTTCATGAAAATCTGCCCATAACTTTTAAAGTTATCTTGTGAGACCACAGTGACTGAACACAGCATGCGGGCTATCATCACTACAGGTTATTCACATCAGTTTGATGTCTAAGCACAGGAACAGCCAGCATGGTAGATTTTACCACGGAAGCCGAGGGCACCCATGCTTGCATGTTTTTTAACATCTTTTTTTTTTTTTTTTTGTGACAATGGGAGTGCAAGCTTCCAGTGCATAGTTGTTCTGGACTGGGATGCCTCAGTACAGTCAAGCCAGTAACAGATGCAATCTGATGTCAGATCAAGATAAATCCATTACTGATCAATACCTCCATCTTTACTTCTAACGAGTCTGATAAAGGCTGAAATTCCCCAGCTGTCATCAGGGTCTATTTCAATCAATGAATCAGATGTAACACAGCATTTACTTCCTTTTGAGGCCCTTTTAATTAATTATCTAGAAAAACAGAATTTTGTTAACTCAAGATAACAAGAAATGTAACTTATTAAAAAACATAAAACCTCTGACTTCCAGAATATTTAAAAGCCGGAATGCAGTAGGAATAAAGTAATTTGCTTATCTGTTAGTTTTCCTGCTGGGAGCGAGATTATGTCTCAAAAAGGGCATCAAGGCAAACCTCTCTAACCCATGGTATTGTCACCAAGTTGATTTTACTATGCCACATTGCTGAAAGTACACTGTAGTAAAATGTACAGAAAGTACAGAAAATGCCATAATACTACCTCCACTCAGTCAATATAATAGAACAAAATAGAGAGAGACTTAATGAGGATGACTGTTTTGTGTAAATATATGGAGACCAATAAATAAGGCTTAATGCCTTTTCTGAAGCTGTGTTACATTTGAACAATCAATGCTGTAACTGGTTTGCTTCCTTTCATGGAGGCAATGGCACATAAAATTTCAGCTTTTCATTGGAAACATTTAATTTTTTTTATATGAAACGTGCTTTACTACAAAAGAGCGGTTTAAATCAATTATTATTGAAAAATAAAATCAGACTGACAGACCATCTAAAGACCTTGTAGTAGCACTATGTAACTCTGGCCCTTTAAATATGACTTATTTTGATGGTGCACATTATACAGTCCAACATTTATCAGTCCAAATATGGCTGTGGTGCTTACAAATTACTGCATAACATGCTACCAGCTTGTAAACTGAATAATAAATCATCTGCTAATAAATACAAAAATTAGCAAATCCTGTTTTTCCAGAGTGGTAATTAAACAATTCAGGTGTTATTCACTACTTCGGGTTACAGTTTTTAAGATACATGAACACATGCTAAAGCCAACTATTGCTTCCAGATGACTAAGCTATTAACTAGTTAAGATTAATGATCAATTATTAGACAGAAATACTAACAACTACTATGAAAGATTTTTTGCTAAAGCTCTTGAAAGGGATTTTTCTTTTTTTGTATTTGTTCAGAAAAAAAGGAAAGGAAAGAAAAAGAAAATTCCCTCAATGAAAACCTGCCTTGTTGTAAATACCCTCCACATATGTTGGCACAAATATGAAGTTCCCAGTTATCCAACAATCTGGAAAACCTCTATCGCATCTTTTGTAAAAACGAGTTTCCTCATCATTCTAAATTTAGTCCTAGTCCCCTCTGGAGGATGGAGCAGGTGGAGGTGACGGGGGCCTTGGCCTGGGCTTGTGGGACAGATGGGTGAACGCCATGACCAAAGCCCAAGACCTCACAGTCTAGGTATAGGACTCATAATGAAATCCCCTCCTCAGTATGCACACACACACACACACACACACACACACACATACAAACAGCAGTAAAAAAAAAAAAAAGGGAGGCTGTTATTGCCTCAGACTGATCACGGCTATAATCACGGCATGTTACAGGCCCAAGCTGAAAACAACAGATTTCACTGGCAGACAGTAAAACCACTTATCAAAACTCTTCAGAGCTGCCGAGCTGAAAACCTCCGACCATGCCTCAATATTTTAAGACTCCCAACATGTTATTTAAGACCAGCTTTGTAGGCAGTTTCCACAGATCTCACTATTGTCCAATATACAAAAAATAAAAAAAAGGAAATGAAAAATGCTCTACCTTTCTTTTATAATGACTGCAGTACTACTATACGATGCGTATCCCTACCGTTTCTCATTTCAGAAGCTTGCTGTTCCCCACATTGCTGGCCCATATACCAGGATGACATCATTGGTTCAAACGGTGCCAAACTGTGCTCAATAAAACCCAGGCGTGTTTCAGTGTGGGAGTGCCTCTGCTGCACAGAGACTTGTATGACAGACGTGAGTGAGGAGATCTTAGTACCAAATTAGTCATGGTAAAATTTTAAGCGTGTTGCTTGTCAATAATCTTTTTGTGGTTAATTGAAACGGAATCTTTACAATAACATCCCGTCCGACCGAACTTTAACATGTAAAAGATAAGCTTGGAAAGATGAAGTCCTACATGTTTGAGAAATATTAAGACTTTATTTTTAAGATTCAGAAGTTTGATTAACCTTCTAAAATAAAAATATCATAATACTCATCTTTCCAGCTAGAAAATACACTGATCCGCCATGACATTAAAGCCATATGCATATTAAGTGGGTCGCCCATAAAGCTGCCAGAGAAGTTATAATCGAACAGAGCATGTACAAAAAACACTGGGGAGGTGTCTTGGTGAATTGGATTTTCTCCCCACAGATGCCATTCGATCCCAGCTCACTGCAATTTGGGAAGATTGAACTCTTCCCAAAGAAAGGTTTGCTGGGCCTGTTTTGCTGGGAGAGGCTGCGACTGTAGGGGAGGTGGTAAGAGGTCTGCAAAACTGTTTGGGTAATGTCACAAAGTGAATTTTCCAACACAACCCTATTATAATGAAGAATATCAATCATTTCACCTGCCTGTGGTTTTAATGTTGCAACTCAGCGTGATGAGAGGAATGTGTGACATTTTTATAAAGTGACACAATCTATTTAATGAGTTGAGTAAATGATAGATTATTACTCATGCTCTACCCTTTTGTGCTTTCTTGGAATTAAAGATGGAAAAAACTGAAACAGTGAGCTTTAGGTTATCTTCAGTTACCAGCAGTCAAAGTTAAAGCTGCATCTGTTTGTGTTAAGCCTCTATGCAGTTTTTATATACAAACATTGCAAGTTTAATTGCCAGTTAACCATTATTAGCAATACAACTTGCTAAAAAGGCATGGAATGTATTTTATTAATACAGTATGTTATGTACAGTACTTAACCAACATTAAGGCAAACAGTGAAACTTGGGACAATTGATGTTTCTTGCTTACATGTGTGGGCATCCAAGGAACAAAGTCATTGCTTGTGGCCATAGAAACTTAGCTTTTAATGTTTTGTTCATGAAGTCTTGAATTAATCTCTAAATAAATCAATATAAAACAATATTTCAGTTAATTGTTTTCATAATTCTGAGTTTTGAGACAAACTTGTGTTAAAACCAGGCGTTTGGAGTTTAGTTAGTTCCTTTCAGTACTTGTTCTATAACATCAACAGTGTGATGTTAAGATTAGTTCCACTGGTAACAATGTTTATGATGAGTTATATTTTATAATCTGTCACACATTACACCCATTTCACAGAGACAACATGATTTAAACGATAAGAAATAGCACCAGCACCTTCAAATTTCTCCATATATTTAATTCATGACTCTTAATTATCACTATATAAATTATATTGAAATTCTATTTAAAATAATAACATAATATAATATAATTATAGAGAAAATCTGAGCAGTCAGTAATGACAGATTTATTGATATAAATGGTGCGGTCCAACTTAACAGTGTTATCAGTTCCAGCCACTGTCCCAGACCTAGTAATTACATGACCTGAAACACATTACAGAGAATGTCACAATAACTTTATACATATATAGGTCTCTTATTGAAGTGTAGTTTATAGTCATTAAATAAAAAAAAAGAAAAAGAATCCCCAAAAGCTTCTCACATATTTTCAAAGCATTTTTTTCTTAACCTTGTTAAAAGTACTGTGTGTCATGAGATTTATGAAAATGACTGTACAGCAACTGCAACCCAAACAGTTCACACTAAGCGGTGTCTGCAGCTGTTCAAGTATTATTCCAAATAAGACATACCATACTGGTAATGATTACTTAAGAGGATCTTATCATGGCTGCCTTATAGGTACTGCTGGGTAATAAAAAAAAGCTCACTTGAAACTAACTTTTCAAATGTTCATCTGGATTGGTGGGTTGTTTGTTTTGTTTTGTCTCATCTCTGCAGCATTGCGTGGACATCGGGGACAGTGCCTCTGGACTGGCACACTGGGGTGGTGGTACCCGTTTACAAGAACGGGGAATGGAGTGTGTGCTCCAACTACAGGGGGATCACACTCCTCAGCCTCCCTGGAAAAGTCTATTCAGTTGTCCTGGAGAGGAGGGTCCGTCAGGTAGTCGAATCACGGATTGAGGAGGAGCAGTGCAGTTTCCGCCCTGGTCGCGGAACAGTGGACCAGCTATATGCCCTCTTTGGGGTCCTGGAGGGGGCATGGGAGACCAACCAGTCCACATGTGCTTTGTGGACTTGGAGAAGGCGTTCGACCGTGTCTCTAGGGGGCTCATGTGGGGGGTACTCCAGGAGTATGGGGTATCGGACACTCCCTATACGACAGGTGTCAGAGCTTGGTCTGAATTGCCAGCAGTAAGTCGAATTTGTTTCCAGTGGGAGTTGGACTCCGCCAAAGCTGCCCTTTATCACTGATTCTGTTCATAACTTATATGGACAGAATTTCTAGGCATAGCCAAAGTGTTGAGGGGATCCGACTTGGTGGCGTCAGGATTGCGTCTCTGCTTTTTGCAGATGACGTGGTCCTGTTGGCATCATCTTGCCGTGATCTCCAGTCCTTGTTTGAGCAATTCGCAGCCGAGTGTGAAGTGGCTGGAATGAAAATCAGCCCCTTCCAAATCTGTGACCATGGTCCTCAGCCAGAATAGGGTGGATTGCCCTCTCCGGGTTGGGAGTGAGGTCCTGCCTCAAGTGGAGCAGTTTATCTCGGGGTCTTGTTCACGAGTGAGGAAAGAATGGAGCGTGAGATCAACAGGCGGATCGGCGCGGCATCTGCAGTAATGCGGGCTCTGTGCCGGTCTGGTGAAGAAGGAGCTGAGCCAGAAGGCGAAGCTCTCAATTTACCAGTTGATCAATGTTCCTACCATCACCTATGGTCATGAGCTGTGGGTCATGACCAAAAGAACGAAATCTTGTATACAGGCAGCTGAAATTAGTTTCCTCGGCAGGGTAACCAGGCTCTCCCTTAGAGATAGGGTGAGGAGCTCGGTCATCCGGGAGGGGCTCAGAGTAGAGCCACTGCTCCTCCACATCAAGAGGAACCAGTTGAGGTGGCTTGGGCATCTGGTCAGGATGCCTCCTGGATGCCTCCCTGGTGAGGTGTTCCAGGCACGTCCCTCTGGGAGGAGATCCCGTGGAAGACCCAGGACACGCTGTATTATATCTCTCAGCTGGCCTGGGAACGCCTCGAGACCCCCACTGCAGAGTGGGCAGATGTGGTTGGAGAGAGGGAAGTCCGGGCTTCCCTGCTTAGGCTGCTGCCCTCTCGACCCAACCCAAGATAAGCGGTGGAGAATGGATGGATAGGTTTTGTCTTAGCGCTTTGACCAGGGATAAGGATAGTTCAATGTTAAATATCCCATTGTGAACTCTGAGAGTTTGGCTGCCTAGTTTCTCAACAGCATGTGTTCTGATGAGGACAAGAGGGCAGGAACAAATTACACAAATTTTATATTTGCTGTATTGGCTCCCCTGTGCATTTCAGTATTGATTTCAAGCTTCTTGTAGGGGTTTATCTTCATCATCTACAGCCTCATTATAAATCTGACGTGCTCTACATTATCATACCTCACAGACTCTGAAGATCTTTGGCATCAGACCTTTAGTTGTTCCCACAGTCAGAAGCAAAACTTAAATTCCAACACTATGCCCCCCTGACTGTGAAACGGCCTGCCAAAGACCCTCAGAGCTGCAGAGACTTCTGATGTTTTTACAAAAAGGCTCAACACCTATATCTTGTATGTGATTATGTGATGAAAAAAACTACAGTATAATCAGGTGTATGTTTTTAATTTGCTGGTATATACGCAGTTGAGTGAAGGCTGTTTATATGTATACATTGCTTTTATAATGTATAGCACCTTGCCTTGTGCATAAAAAGCGCAATAGAAATAATTTTTGATTTGATTTACTTTAAGTGGATTGCACCTTAACCCTCCAATGCATGAATAAATTTAAAAAAAGAAATCCCACATTATTTTCACATGCAATATCTTACTTCTTCAGACATCTACAGACACTTTTTTTTATTATTTGACTTTTTATTTAGCTTATTTATTTTATCTATTCAAAATATTTGTAAAATAATGCATTCTCATATATATATATATTTTAAAAAAATATTCTATAAAAATATATTAGTATCATTTTCTTGTCCTGTTTATCACTGAGGTCAAGTTGATGTGTGAAATTTTATACTGAATTATTTATACTCCATTTAGTGGCAGTGTGTTGAGCGACTTTACTGATGTCTATTGAACTGGCAAAATTGCAAATATGCCATCCTCACTTATGAATATACTAAACAAACAGCCTTTTAATAGGTGTCCACTAAAGTAGACACGATAACTGGCTGCAAACTAACTTAACATTTCATCCTCTATGACGTTGTGATGTGTTTAATTTCCCAGAGAAGTCCATGGCAAAGCTGGGAATGGCATCACAATTAAAAACACCACATTCCAGTTTCACAAGTCAGATAACCAAGACTTTGTTCTCTCCACAGATTAGGAAGTGACAATAAACAATATTTACAGCTTCAATATGTTTTATTCCTAGTTTACACCCAGGGTCTCTGACTGAGAAATCCACCTTTGGGAAAGGTTCTTGTTTCCTAATGAGAACTTGCATATTCCAACTTTTCCCACCAAATGGAAGCCACAATTTGCTCATTGCGGAAAGTAAATAGGCCAATTTCCCTCAATTTTGTTTTATTCCTTTAAACTCATTTGTTTACCAGAAATCTGAACCAGGCTTTTAAGTCTTATATTTAACTGTGTTAACAACAAGCAATAGAGCCAAAAAGAATTCAGACAGTCTGTGGCACTCCTCTGTGTACTGCTTTTTTATCATAATGACAGTTTATGCCTGGGCTTTGTGGTGTTATAGTAGCAGCAGTGTTGTATAATTAAACTGAGCCCGTCCCCTCCCTGAGCCCTCGCCACACCTCCACGCTTCTTTTTCTACCCTCACATCACACCACTGCCACTCTAAACACCACTTCGCCTCCTTCTTTTGTGTATGTATGTGTGTGTTTGCCTTCCTGGCACTCCATGTCTGCCTCTTTCATTCTCCTTGACCCTGCTCTCTGCGAGCACTTGTGCAAGCATGGTAGTTGGCCGGATGGTCTGGATATAGCGGGTGTGTGTCAAACAGCACCTTTCCTAGGAGGAAAGAAGCAGAGCTGCAGGGAGAAGAGGAGAGAGTGGTGGTGGTGGTGGTGGGGGGGGGGGGGTTCTCATACACATAGCACAAATACACATACACTGCATGGTGATGTCATCTAAAATGACATCATCCCATGGAGGGGAGCCATGGGACCTGATGGGTTAGCATCCTCCAGTGAGTTAAAGGGAGAGAACGAGAAGGAAATGGACTGACAGACTTGTAAATAAAGTGAAAGAAAAAAAGGAATGGATGCTGCACGAGACTATGATGTGAATGTCCATTCTTTCCATTCTTTCTTTCTTTCCTCCCTTTTGTTTTTACTCATGATGCACGACACAATTTTCACTTTAATTTTAGGAATTACTTGCTTCATATCCATTTGCAGGTGTTGGTGTCCTGAGGGAAGCATACATGAGTGCTGCTTAAGTGCTGCTACAGTAATAGTGAATCAATATCAGCGAGCTAATACAAACACGCACATGAAAACATAAGCGACATGAGTACAAGGATTGCCAAACCACAACATTGGTTTAAAACACATTCTGCATGCACAGCACCATATTAACATGTGAACACATGGACCCAGATTCACAAATAAACATGGTTTGTCTCACGTTGGGTTCGTGGTAGGGACACCTGTGTCTCTGTGTGTTCCATTGTTGTCCACTTGGCTGTGCTGTGCTCTACACTGTGCTCCCAGCATGCCTGCCATCTGAAACCAGACACCTATGGACCAGCATCCTGCCTGATACATCTCTTTTTCTCTGCAGCCACTGCCGATGCTGAAGACACTCCACTGGGAACACGCTGATTGTGCTCTTTGTAAATTTGCCTGCTTGAACTTGATTATAACATTGATTATGATTGTGCCTAATTTTCTTTGTGGCCAGTCTTATTTCTGAACCCTTTAACAAACTGCCTGTAACACTCAGTGTTTCCCCTTTAAGAGAGTATTGATAGAAGAAAGCTTGCGTTTCTAATACACGATGATTCAATCTTCCTTATCACTCATCGCTGTCAGTCGCAAACTGACTCAACAGTATAAATAGAGAGGCATGTAGTGTGGGACAGAGAGGAGCAGGGATGAGAGATAGGAAGGGAATGAGGGAGGGCTCTTCATGTTGTGAGGGTGTGAATCTGCACAATAGAGGGAAAAAAAAAAGTGGTCAGAGATGAACAAACAAAATAACCAGAAAAGGCCAAGTTGAGAAATTCTGTGTGTTTTGTTTTTTTTTTGTTTGCTTGGTTGGTTAGTTTTTTGTTGTTGTTTATTGTTTGTTTGTTATGTTGTTGTTGTTTTTTCATCATGAAGAGCATCTATTTTTGGCTGTTATTACTCACACCCATGCATTAATAAAAGCAAGCATGAATGGGAAAAAAGGGTAAGCGCCACGATACACTTCACGACCTCAGAGTTTGATCTTGTCGCAAGTTATTATTCAAAACGATGTCCATGGATTACTTCAAATTGATCTACTAATTTATAAATCAGTAGATCAATTTGACACTTTTGTAACAAAGAAGAGGAAGCAAAAGAGTACAGTCATCACTTCCCATTTAAATCCCTGCACTTTATGTGTCTTATACTGGAATAACTGCTTGCATGCTATGTTGTGCCTGGTTTCATGTAAAAAAAAGTGAACACATGTCATGCAGACTGTTTCATGAGCAGAACAAGTTAATAATTCACAACCACAAACATGCATTTACACACATTCTGCACATAACATATAAACCACACTTATGAATCTCCCCCATGACCTCCTTTAGGCTCAAAGTGTTTGCTTAGATGTAAATGTTTACTGAGCTATAGCCTACTCCACACACACTGCCTAATTTTGGTCATATTTGGCATGTCCATGCCCAGTCCAATCACAATCGGCTCATTCCTACCTTCTTTCTTCTCCCTGCAGTATTGGTATGGCAACATTGGCAAAGGCACACTCCTACTCTCTTTCCATCTTAGTCATAGGCCTCAGTCATGAGGCACCGGCTGAAACCCTCAAACAGTTGATACGTTTGGTCACTTCCGTGTTTTTTCTCTCTGCGCCTTTATCACTCTTTCACACACATTGCCTACTGTACAAATGCAAATGGAGCTTGAGTCCAGCGCTCAAGTGAGACTAAGAGGAAACGAGATTCAGCCAAGGGCTACAATCTCCTTCTTTTTAACTGGTTTGTAAGGTAAGTTAGGATTCACTACATCTGAGTAATGATGGGACTTTGTAGGTGAGACATATACTGCTGTTGTAACGTATTGTGTTTACTTTTTTCCTCCCTGAAACTGTGTTTGGCTTGGGTCGCTAAGTTACCTGCTGATTCTTATTGTGTTGACTGACTAAGCAGAGTAAGACAGGGAACTTATCACAGGAGCACTTGCTGTCCCTATGGACACCAGCACTCTATGTATTTTGTGTGTACAGTCATTGTGCATTACGAGGTCTATGTGTTTGACTTTGTCAGGTTGGATTGGGTTGTGCTTGAAATGACCAAAGAGAAGATGTGAGATAACCATCAAATATTTTCTAATATATATTGCAGTCTTTGATTAATTTGCTCTAAACTATAATTCTCTACCATTGATTTGTGTTTGTGTTAACTCTCCAGCTGTCTTAGAAGTTTTATTTTATTATTTAACTACATAACTTCTGTTTCAGAAGTTCTTTGGGGTCACGTGTTAGTTTTGCTATCAATATTTTACAGGTGATTTTTTAAGGCAACTAGCCCTCAGAGAAGAGACGTGAATAATCCTACTGCCTAATAACAATTTGCAGAAAAGAAAATAATGTTTCATTGCATATTACACGACTTATGTTTCCATAGAAAACATTTTCTTTATTCTTGCATTTTATTATATTTTGGTTATTTCGCTTATTATCTTTCACCTCGCATTAATGCATTACATATTCTCATCTTTTATGCTCTATATAGCCCATAAAAGATATGAATTCGGTCAAATAATTCATAAGGTGGAGGTTTACGCACAGCTTTCTGAATTGCAACTGACTTTTTCGCCAAATGTAACATCTTCAAATAAGTTGGGGTGTAATTTGAGGAGGGTCTGTGCTTCCACCCAGCCCAAACTAAATGAGCAACAGTTTTGGTCAAACAGTCTCTAATTATTCCTCAATCGAAGGCAAGGATTTTCTTTTCCAGTTTTTTTCTTCCCTTCTTTTCTTTTCTCTGTGTGTGAGGGAGCAGAATCGTTCCAACTCACCAACCAACGGTCTCTGTTGACCTAGTTCTGCTCAGGACACAGGGAGCTTTAGAAGAGAAAGGCCTCACCCACTGTCTCCTTTATGGACCTGTAGACACAGCCCTGGACATAAACATAGCCATTCAAAGAACAATAGCTCTAGCATTCCCATCCATGATCTCGCTGATGTATTATCCATCAGGTTAACTGAGTGAACATCATTGATCTTGGATGTGTCCCCCACCTGGCAAGTATACAATTGACAAAGTAACAATTGTCTGCGTTCTTGTAGTGCATCATGGCATGAGTAAAACGCGTGGTTTTAATGCAATGTGCTGTGCAGCTATCAAGACCGTTAAAATCTAATACCTCCTGAATTTCTTGAGAAAATGAGTCTCTTTGGAGCTTCATGCAAGAAAAAAATTTACTTTATTTTCATTTAAGCTGAAGTTAATCGTTTTGAAAAAGCTGTTTAACTCTGTGAAATATTTTTTGTGATTGGTAATCCTAAATAGTCGTATTCACAGTCCAAAAATCTGTCAAGATGCTGATCTGTGTGGCGCGCGCGACTCTACGCATCACCCAAACAAACACACAAACACCAAAGCTCATGAGTGTTTCGTTTCGAGTCATACAGATTCCTCCTACACAATATGACCTTTTAGTTGCTCCTAATATTATACACATCTTAATCTGCTAAAACACAAGATGTGATGTGTTGTTTTTCTGTCCTTCTTATGCGCAATTAAACGTCCCCCCACCCCCCCTCCTTTGCGCACAAACAGGTTTGCTTCTTGCAAATGCATCAGATAAATAAGCGACTGCAAACGTAAAATATTTATAAATGCAATTGAAAAACTTATTTTTCTATCAATATTTTCCATATTTATTATTATTTTCCTGCATTCTTTATCTCCACAGACGGAAAAGTGTGGATGCACAATGCAACGTAGTGTCAGTTTAAGTGTTTTGTTCTTCCTTCATGTTCCAAATTCACATTTTGATACAAATAATCTTATGAACGCATCCACTAACTGAAAATAAGAGAAATAATACCCTTCACGGGACAGTTGCGCTGCGATACGTCTGATTAAGCTCGGACTTTATCTGAATATCTGAATTTTTAGAGGTGCCTCTTATCATCTGTCATAATAAGGCAATGTCGTAGAAAGGAAGCAAAGAAAAACAGAAGATGGGACTCATTTCTTTTTCTTTCGTTCTTTCTTCTTTTCAAAAACAAAAGAGAAGAATCGTTGTGGAAGGATTTTAAATATAGAAATTCTAGACCGTCTGAACAACTATTTTGGTGCTCTCTTTGCAGTCTTGTTCTTCATCGATGACCTTTTAACAGGAACCGCAGCCCATCCATAATTGCGCCGGATTACTGTTTCTTCTTTGCATTCTGACTCTGCATCAGCCCACACACGTTAGGCAAATATATGTAAATAACTGTATAACTGTGAACTCGACTCTCACAAACAAACGAGAAAAATGTTCTTCCTCACAATTCTATTGCAACTTTTTACTCTGCTTAGCGGATGCAAAAAGTCATACAAACGTGTGTAAAAGAATTACACGTGGTTGAGATTGTTGTGTTAATACTTGTTATTCTGATTAATGATTCAATGCGGATTTCAAGGGTAATTTCAAACCCAATAGTGAAATAAGGCATCATTTATTTCTTCTCCTGCAACGGGATGACATGGAAAGGGGGCTCTTTAAATCGCTTCTAAACTTTCCTTCAAATGAAATGTTTCGTTTTTCTCGCAGAAATTGTGTTGCCTGTAGGCGTAAACGTCCAAATGCAATATCACATATAAAACCTGAAACAAACTCTGGAAATATTCACTAAGCCTATGGAACAAAAGTTATTTGATGTAAAATGTTGTTTGACAGAGAAAAATTAGGATTTTTTTTCTTTCTCGTTGTTTTTTTTTTCTTTATTTCTTTTCTGTAATCTGTTCCTCCTGATTTCGCAACATCCTAAACCAACTTCTAGCAGAAATGGGACATGGATAGCCTTGTCACGTTTTTTTTAAAACTACACCTTAGGCTCTTGAGTTTAAGTTTCCTTGGCTAAAAGTGTTTGCTAAACGACCCTAGAATAGAATAGTCTCATCTTCTCCTTTAATAATAATCTCGTCAGTGAGTTTTGTTCCTCAGCAGTGAACCTTTTTGAACTAGCATTTTTGATAAGTAGCACATTTTTACTGTCCTCTGCAATTTTCCAATTTGGTGGATTTTAAAATTCTATTCTATTCTATTCTATTCTATTCTATTCTATTCAATACTTTGACTTACTTATAGGCAAAATGCATATATGAGACAGCTTGACCACCTGACATGTGTACACCAGCAAACATCCGAGTGGAATGGTGTGTAAATGCAATCTATGAAGATGTAGTATCCCTTCTCAATATACCACATAGTGACAAATCAGAAAACTTTGCGCATCCTTTACGCAAGAAGAGGGGTGCTTCAGCTTTTTCTGATGCTAAAACTAAAAGGTTTTTCCAAAGCGTTTTTAGAGCATTAATGGATCTGTATAGTTCGATCTACTGCGTTTATGAAAATAAGATGTGAAAAAGCAGCTGCACCTGTGAACAAAAGCATTTGCGTCAGTTGTTTGTTTTTTCGTATTAATTTACTTCCCTTCACAGATATCTGCATCCTTTTTCTTCAACCTGTCGCACCAATCATTTTATCAGTCAGGCGCCAGCATATGCTGTGAAATGGAAATAAGGGAAGAAGTCAAGGTTAAATTTAATTTAATGTTTTAAAAAAAAGGTCATCTGAACTGTCTTTACTTAGTGCAGGGGTCCTGGTGGTGAAGCAGTGGAGGGCGTTCTTTTGGTGACTTCACTGACACCAACAACTTCCTGATGCAATGCTACTGTAACAGCAGCGAGGAAACAGGCAGCTCACCTTTTATCCGATGAACCAACATGATCCTATTCCTGCATAGTAAGCCGTCTCAGATGTTCATCCCCTCGGTTCCAAGAATGTTGACGGATTCGCTGCATTAAAAGGGTAATTTGTGTATCCTTCCTCCCCAAACAACATACTTGTTGCATTTGCTTTAAGGTCCACTTCGTTTCAGGAGGCAGGAAGTTAATTCAACTGTGTGTTCAAAGTCTCATTGAATTTCTATTTAGCCTGTTATATCTACATCACAGAGTATGAAAGTGTTCTGGTTTTCATCTGTTTTTTCTTTAAAAAAAAAAAAAAAAGAGTCACTTGACGAAAACATCGTACTAGATCAAACCAAAACGATTAGGTCTGCTTTTTGTACTTTGTCGGTAAACTCAAGTACTGAAAGCAAGGTTTTGCGGTTGTTTTAAACTGCTTTATCCGCTCCAACTCCATGCTCGTGTTACTCAGCATCTCTTTACACCCCCCCGCACGTACAGAAAACAGGTCGAGTTGGAAGTCGAAAGCTGCACTTAGGCTGCACGCGTTGTCGTGTTGGAGAGCTGGAATAGTAAACGCTTGTATGCGCCAACCTAAGGCAAAACCTGGACGGCTGTTTAGTTAAGCTACGAAAAGAAGTCCAGGTTACCGGGCTGCGCTATGCAAATGGTCAGTTTCTCTGTATGCGCGCACGGGCGCACCGACCTGTAGTATAGCCTGATCTTGGACAGCCTATTGGACCTGGGCGCAGCGTGCAGTGCAGCTTGTCTGCTTCACTTTGAAGGGACGCTGGTCCCGGACACGTGAGCTGAGCTGATGAAGCGACTTTAACGCGGATTTGGATGATGGGGTTCTCTGTCTAAATGGCCAAGCGTGCGAATGAGGCCGTAGTGCGCTCAAATGTAGTTCCCACCCCCCCCTCCCCCTTTCTTTTTTCCCCCCCTCCCTCCCTCGGTCGCGCTGTGTATCCACCGCTCCGCCTCCCCCCTTTTCGCAACATTGACGCAACGAAAAATACTGGAACAAAAGAAACAACTTCCTTGAAGCTTTGCTGAAACTGCACTTAGTCAGAGAATGGAAGCTTGTTGTCAACTTGTCTGGATGGAAATGTCGAGGTGAGGGTGTCACCGGCTGCCGGTTGGCGGCTACAGAGATGCGGTGGATCACTCCAGTACGCGCCCAGGCTACCCAGTAAGTGCTATTAAACAATGACTTGAGTAATTTTAACTTTTGCTGTGTGACCTCTCGAGTAGTTTTGCTGTTCAACTTCAGTCACTGTCAAGATAAAAGTCGTTCCGTCGATCCTCTGCGACACTTATGAGCTCAAAGTAAAGTCCCTTTGCGCTGTCGAATAGACGAGGCAATGTATAGGCTAAGTTACAGGCCAGTGTATTAATTGCACGAATGGTGTTTTTTACAATGACAAGTTTGTAGCCTTCTCGTGGTCTTTAGAAGCCATTGACAACCGCGATTCAACTAAACTGTCAAACCAAAATAGGCTTATAGCTTTTTTTTATGTCTAGTGAGAACAACATATTAGTTTGTGTGACGTGATCGTTCATAAAGACACCATTCGAGCCATTTGTTTTGGACTGGGAAGTCTTTAACGCAGACTAGCAGTTTATCTTTGTTATACATGCACCAGGCTTTGGCAGCCGGCTGCCAGAAGATCTCAGTGATCAGCAAACATGCCCACAACAGTGTCCTCATTTTAATTAATGGATGTTATGTCATGGTTTTAGGTGAAGTGTGCAACTTTGCGTTGAGATTTGAAGCGCGCTTCGGACGGGCGATCACTCAGCTTCGTCGCGTCGGTGTTTTTACTGCATGAACAAAGGACTAGATGGAGTAGTCGGCTCGGCATAGAGCGTCGGTGGAGAGCAGGCGGGCTGTTTACAATAATAACACGATCGCAGTGACGTCATGGTGAGTGACAGCGGCTGCGGCCAATGAGAAGGCCGCTAAGCCATCAGCAACACGCTATATTTGGAAAGTGGTTACATCATCGAGGTGCAACAGTGGACTGTAGAGGGTGGGACTTCCGCAGGATTTCTCAGTTTGTAGTCCAGAAACAGGACAATGAATTAAACACTTTTTACTTCGGAGACCGGGAGCTAAGATTTTACTAGTTCATTAATTTCCTGAACCTATTTATATTATATTTATCTTTTAAATGTGCAGTTAACACTTATAATGACTGTTAATACAGTGGAAGCAGGACCAGACAACATTTATTCATTAATACACTAAATGCCACTAAAATGATGGCATCTGTCAGCAGCGTTTTAGCACTAAATTATACAGAGAAGAGGCTGTTTTGGTGAAAATACATGCATTTTTTCCAAAACTTCCGTGTATTCCCCTTAAAAAGCACTATCTCATGCTATTAGACTTGTGTGACAACTAATAAAACGTCAACTTTAGTTGTATAAAGCTAAACAAAATAAAAGCATTCCTAATATTTAATACTGAATACTGACTAATAATGAAATCAAGTAGTCCCCTCATCACCAAAACCAGGCTCTAAACAAATTGTCTTTATCCATATGTCCAAAACATAGTGAAGTCGCAATACCGCCAAAGAAATTGTGAAACAGGGTCTTTTTCATTGCAAGTTGTATATAGCAGTATTTATGTAATGTTTTGCAGGGCTTGGAAGCAGGTTTGTTAAAATATTATTTCATCCATTTTTTTTTCTCTTAGTTTTTGCTTGTTTATCTTGGTTTTTTTGGGGTTTTTTTTTTTTGCTTTTGTTTTTGTTTTGTTTTTTTGCAATTTGAACCCAAACCAAGTGCAAACAACAAAGAAAAAAGTTAAATACTTTTGATGTCATCCCCTCAACCAATCGATCCTTTATCTTTATCAGAATTTCCAAACATATTGAAGTTTTGCTATGATAAGTTTGTTAGTGTTTAAAAAAAACCCAAAAAAAATTGTAAAGGTTTTGTGCTTTTTGTAACCTAAATAATAGTCTGGTTTCACATTTTTGGACACGTGTCACATTGATTTAATACAAAGCCCAGGTATGTTAAGCTGGTACGTAATAAAGACACCCTCTCCCAAAAAAAGGTTGAAAGATCATTGTAGGGGAGCATTTTGCACTGTGGACTTATCTGCAAATTCTGCATTGAGACTGTATTGAGTCACCCAATTAAAAAAAAAAAATCAGCTGTCTGTTGTCCACAGTCTTGCCTTCAGCCTCTTTAGTGGCAGTGTGTGGTAAACGCAGCGATTATTAATCAACATGTTGTCAGCTTTGAAAGTGACAAGCAGACGTTCAGCTTCAGCTGTGCACATTTGTTCAACCACATCAGAGTAAAGGAGCCTGCAAGCTGCAACAAAAGATAGAATGTAACAAAACTGTTTTTCACTGACACTTGATGTTCATAAAATGTCTCCACTTGGAATGCACACAGGATGTTTTGAGTACAATAACATGCAAACTGATAATTTTTTTTTTTTACTCTGTTCTCATGACTATTATTATTAACCGTTAAGTTAAACTGTATTGTCTTTTAATAAGATTTTTATTATGTCTTTAGTCAGTTCAGATGAAAGTACGGTACATCTAAAAGGGTCCAGGACTCCACCTCCACTCTTACATGTCATTTAAATCAAAATAATTGTTTTTAATCTAAAATAACACAAAATATTTGTATTATTATTGGTACTGATGATTGTTAAAACTAAACTGTTGTTAAAACTAAACTGTACATACATAGTTCTGGGGATAGTTTTTATGAGAAAAGCAATTTGCATCACGAGGCATGCTTGAAACAAGCAATCAAGCCCTGTAGTGTGAGTTTATTTAATGCGCCTATTAATGTATTAGTTTCCGATCATAGAAATGCACTGTGAATAGCTTAATGTACTTGAGAATAACAAAGACAGTCATCTCAGTTGGAAGGAAGATTCCATTAGAAACAACAAAGGTATATTTTCTATAAAACCCTGACATGGCAGTGGTTTTTTTTTTTCATCACCTTAAAATGAAGTTATAATAGTAAAAGGCTGATTTAAATGTAAAACACACCGATGAATCTATACCAGTTTGAAGAGTTAAAAAACAGCAAATCAGTCACATTATGACACCACCGGTGTGAATAAGAATAGGCAAAATACTAAACAGAAAAAAAAATTACACTGTATTTACTTTTATTGCCAAATGAACCTGAAGCACAGAGACATGGACACGGAGAAAATCTGTGTCCAGTATTTAGTGAGAAATATATGGTCTGGATTTATGTAGTCTTTTAGTTTTAATGACATAGCTTTACATGAAGACACTACTGCAGGTTTCTTAGCCTATGCAGCTTTACTTCTATCACACTCCAATAAACACATCAGGGCAGGGTGCGGTTCAGTGTCTTGCCCAAGGGCACTTCAGCATGTGGACTTTAAAAGCCATGGATCAAACCTTTGAACCCTCTAACAGGTAGACGGACGTGCTGTCTTACCTTGTATAGTTCGGTCATTTGGATTTTCAATTGTTATTGCTTAAAGATCAGTAGTTTTTGCCTGCAGATTTTGGGTAAGCGTAGGAAAAGACAACATTATTGTTTCTAATTGCTGAGACGTGAACATTGCGATGGTAAAAATGCTGTTTACTTATCATAACTATAAGAAAGAAGTATTCTGAAAGCTTCGGGATTTTCCAAGAATCTGGTTTTTAATCTGAAAATATCGTTGCATGCCTCTCACAAAACACAGCTTTGGTCCAATTAAATGCAAGTAGGATACATTTAAAACATTTAAAAATCTGAAAAGAAGCAAAATATGAATTAAATTGTTTTCCAGTGCCGCTTAGAGAGAGCCTTTTGTTCCCTTTAAATACGTCACCTTTTGCCTTTAAAACACAACCTCGTGGTGTATCTTTTAACAATACTGCTCAGTTATTTGCCCTCAAAGAGAGTTTTCTTAACTTATCTGTGCACTTCTTGTATGATAATTGGTGATGTAACCCCAGCCTATTAGATGATTTATGAAATTTACTCTTTTGATTTAACTGCACACTCATATTAACATACATTATATCATTTATCATTTTCTTTTTGGTTTCATGGGAAGGTTATGGCTAGTGGTAAAGCTGCTGTTCAAATTGCATTTCAGTTCGAGCACAGCCATCATCAAAGCTAATGATAAGGAATGTCGGCCCAAAATATTATCCGTCATCAAAGTAGGCAGTTTTCTCTTAAAAACTTTATTTTTCAAGTTAAATCTACTGGCCTAGGGTTATATCTTTTGTGTTTATATTTAGTAGTTGCTTGAAGCAGTCTGCCTCAGTAAAGAAAAAAAATTACTGAGGGGTGTGGACAATTCACTCTAGATAAGGAAAAATACTACTAGACCAGGAAGCAACATGAATCGTGTTTTGTCAAGGGGTATTTAAACCTTTCCCTAAATATCTTTCTTTGGAACGGAAAGCCAGCCTCATTATGTTACACACCAGCCAGGGCAACGGCTGCATTACTCTGGATGCAGAAGTACATGCCGCTGAAGTTATTGGTGAAACCTTTCATGCATCATGCATGGCATCCTTTAGCCTTTTACACATGGCTCTATGTTCATACAGTTGTATTAAAATCTGTAAAAGATTTTTTTTAAAACACTGTTCAACAGGAAATTCACTGAAATTATTAAAATCTTGTCAGTGACTGTTCCTGCTTTTGAAGCCTTCACAGCTGTTGTGGTGTCGACTCTGAATCTTTTAATTATTATTGTCTTGTCTATCTTTCATTTTACAAAACATTTTCCCCCTTGCCTTCATTGCCATTGGAGCTAGTAGAGCTTTCCCCCTTTAATTGTCCCCTGTTAGTCATGTAGCCTTTGCCTACTCCATGAATTATGCCCACTTAATTTGATTGCTATGTGTGAGAATGTGTGTAAGATTATGGAGAGACTAAGTGAAAAGGACTTCTTGTACTGTAACTTCTGCACTTTGTCGCGCAGCATGTGATAGCGTTTAGCAGAACTCCGGCTATAAAAGTGAAGGTTTTTCACATTTATTTTCAGCTAAACAATGCATTTGTCATGGGATTTTTAAAGTATAGGTTTGCTGGAATGCAAAATAACAAACAAACATTTTAAATTGATTTTAACATTGAAAATTTTCATGTGAAGAAGTTGCGTGTATGCACACTTTTTTTTTTTTTTTTAATAGCGCCCAAGGGTTAATGTGACCATCTCACAGCCTTTGTGCTAAAAAGAGGTCAGAGGTCTCTGTTGTGTTTTCAGGATGACCTGCTAGTGACTATTAGCCATTGATAAATGTGATGTCCCACAAGTGTGCGGGCTGGACCCCTCCAAAGGGGGAGGTGTCACAACACGCCCCACACTAACTTCCCAGCTAACCCCACCTCAACCCGTACATACACACACACAAGCACACATTGACACACACACTCTGCCCTGCTGACAGGAGCACAAGGGGGCAGCTGCTACAGATGTCTAAGAGGGGGAGGGGAGCTGAGGAGACATCAATGGAGAGTCTCTGTAGGATGGAGTTCTCTGTGGGGCTTATTGTGTTCTCTAGAGACCAAGACGAAGGAATAGGCCATGTTAATATAGTAAGCTAATAGTCTTTTATACTTTGCTATGCATTGCTCCTGTGTAGTTTTTTTTTTTTTTTTTTTGATGGTCTGTGTTGAATGTTTCGTTGATATTTGTTAAACTCGAGAAAAAGTCTTTCCACCCTGCTTCTCTTTGCTTTGTGTACAGATGATGGAAGGAATCACCGAAGTCTCCGTTTGGATGGGTTGGCTTCATACATAAAGCAACTTGAAAATAAAAACTTAGAAAATGAAAAGACAAATGAGTGCCTTACCCTGTCGATCTGTAAGGCCTCATTTATTTCAAGGACAAACTCAGAGAGCTGACAATGAGCCCCAAACCTGCTTATGGCATAATTTGACGTGAGAACTGCAGATTGTTTGTCTTTTCTAGGTGCTTGGATGTTTATCCCTGCATTAATTTTTACCCTTGACCCTTATTGGGCCTTTTCTACATTTTCAGAGCATCCTTTTATTGATATTTTTTTACACTTTGGCAATAAAGGAGGATTTGTCCTTGCTAATATTATGGGCCATCTATCCTTTGATGTTATGCAGTATCGGGTCTGGTGGCGGTGTGAAGGGTTCATCTTTTGAGTCACTCAGGAGAAGAGAAAACCAGAGAAATGTGTAAAACTCCTCATAGAATGGGAGGCAGCTGAGTGTAACAGCCAACCATGCACGCAAGTCATCTAACATGAAATCAAATTACACTGAACTAAAACTACCCCAGCATGGCAACTTTGCAGCCGGGTTAGCCTGCTGTGGCCAAACAGCATGATACATGACACTGTGACTCTTGTTCAGCTCGTCTACCAGAATACAAGGGAGAGCCCTACTCGGTCTCAACCCACCTAATGAAGAGATGCATTATGATGTGATTTCATTTAGGCTTGCAAAAAAAAAAAAAAAGGGGGGGGGGGGGGGAACCTGCTGTGGATAACAGAGCCATCTGAGTAGCATGGTTCATTTGTGTAGTAACATGTGACTTGTGTTTTTGTGAGTCATAAGGATCTCCTGCCTAATGGAAGGCAGTGTGTGCTCATGTGACGGTGACACAATGCAGGATGAACTGTATAGTATTCACCAGAGCTCAGCTGAGCTACTGTTTTGGCACCCATAAAGACCCATAAATGCCTTGTTAATTTTTCTCACTGTGGAACTAAATAAGCCCAAATGTTTCTGCCCATGTCACTGGGATTTTGAGTATAGCAGTTACTGTGCAATGTTTTAAAAAATAGTTTCCCAGTATAGCTACTTGACTAGAGAGCTGGAAGTTATGCATAAGTGCATTGTGGATATGAATGTGTGCATTAGTGGAAGCAATGTCCATGAGTACCGCATCATAATCTTCTCATGGTCACGGTGGTGTTTTTTGCTGGCTCATCCCTGCCTCTCCACATGCCTGTTTAACAACACAGAGCTCCTCCTTACTGGCTTCCTGTCCAAACCAGTTTATCTGTAAACAAGTGTATTTTTTTTCCTCTCCACCCTATTGTCCACACTACAGCAGAATGCATATACAATGGGCGCCCTCTCTCTTTCCCAGTCTGCTTTTGTACTCCAGAAGTAGAAAGCATTATGTTTTTTTTACTATAGCACACAGTGGTATAAAGAAGTTTTGTGCTTGTTGAAAAGATGTACAAGACAGATATCTTTATAATGTCAATGATGTGAATGAAGAAAAGTCGATCTTCTGGAAAAGATGCGTAGGAACATTTGCCTCTTTGGCACACCTTAAAACTGATTGCAGCTTAAGCCTTTTCTTTGGCAACTTTTAAGAGCCATCTATAGCAGGTATGGTTCATGTATTGTTATTTTGTATGCATTGAGATAAAGCAGTTTGCCTTGCCCGAGGTACACTATTCTACTGTAGATGTGATAATAGCAGGGTTATAGCTGCAGAGCTCAACCTGTCTATTCTGTAGCTACTACTTTTACCCCACCACTGTGCATTTATTAAGACCCAGTCTGATTTTAAAATGAAGACTTGTCCCACAATTTACTCATGAAATGGACTCGATTAAGCTATGCCTGAGTGCTTTTGAAAGGAATGGATAGCAAATCAATGAAAAGGTTTAAAAATGATGCAACTGAGAATGAAACTTGCAATTTAAGTTAAGAAGCAATGTCCTCATTGAAACTGGGGAAAATAAGATGACTGAGAGGGAGAAATGCAGTTTAAGCATCTATATTTACTGTCCTTTAGACCTTACTGACTCATGGCAATCAAAACAATTTATTTATTTATTTGTGTTTTATGTTCACTAGCATTACAGAGTTTGCATCACACTGGTTTCAGAAATGTACATGCTGACTTGATAATACATACAGACCTGAATTTGTCAAAACAATTCAGGTATACAACATGCTTTTACAGACAGGCTCTACACATTTCGAGAAGTTCTCTCACCCACTTGTAAAGGAGATAAGAGACATTAAAAATCAGTTAGTAGAAGTGCAGCGGCAGACAGATGACTAATTGGTGTCATTTTAGTGAAACTGTGTACTGTAACCCTGTGGATAAATACAACTCATTTGTGTTTTGTTGTGGTTCAGAAAAGCATTATTTCTGCTTACAGGTAAGCTTTCAATAATGTTTTGTAGTTTAGAGAAAGTCTAAAAAGGTTACTATGTTTAGTGTAACATTAGGTTTAGAAATCTGATGCAACATTCAGGTCATAAACAACAAATTTATGTCCATGGCCTAATGAGCACTTCTTTGATCATACTTATGGTTTCTCTCAGTCTGTCATTGCCACTGTATAGATATGTGTGTGTGTTATGAAAACTGGATATTAGTTCAATTCATATACTCACAGGTAGGATTCTTGTATTAATTTTCCATCAAAACTTTGGTTTGAATAAGTTTGAACGTAAAAGTCCACGGCAGTTATTCACGCAAAAGTAAGTGCGGGACTCAAAGAGTTAATTTGTCTCTTGTCTGTTGATCGCTGCGGTGGGCTGCGACATCATTCGAGAGTGCATTTTCGGGGTCCAATCAGCTGCGCGGAATCCACTTCGCATTCAGCCAATAGGGTGAATGGGAGGCTCTATCGAATTTGAATGAGGAGTGTGTCTTTCGGCGCCATTTTCGAGTAAGCAGCGATTGCCTCGACAGCTGCGGGGAGAGGATGCTGCGAATATGGAAAGCTGTCGCTGAGACGGGGGAGAAACTAAGCAGGTTAAAACCAAGCTGCACTTATATAGAGGAATTCGATTTATTTCAACAGAAACGCAGGTAATTGCAGCCACTAATTTTTAGATGCATTTTATTTGTATGGTTTGAATGGGCGGGAGGAGGAGGGGGGTACGGTGAAAACAGGAGAGACGGACCGTGGCGGGGAGACGTTAGCCATTTGGCCAGCTTTGCCAGCCTGTACCAGTAGCTGCTAGCCTGTTAGCCTAGCCTGCTAGCACATAGAGAGGGATTTCTGACTTTGCTGCGCTGTAACGGTAGAGCGGGGGAGGGGGTGGGGTGCGCTCGTACAGCGGGCTGTTTTATCCAAGAGATGAGGAAGATTTATTCCAGAAGAAAAAAAAAAAGAAAAAGAATGACTATATGTGAAAATATCTTATTTAGGCGGTACATAACTTTGATTTTATCTAATGATAGTTGAACTACAGCTGACTATTTCTACGGGATCGGAGCCCAGTTTTGAGCGGGAGGTGTAAAAGCAGCCAGCCTCGAGCAGCGGAGAGTCGGCAGTGTCAACAAATGCACACGGCACCTTCACTGGCTTGGGAGGGAAAAAATGAAAACGATAGACCAGAACAGACACGGTGCCTTTTGTGGTAACTTAATTTTACCAAGCTTGTCAGCAAAAGGCAGACATTTTGTCCGAGCTGGCAAATTGCATACGGAATGTTGCAAGCGATTTAAAAAAAAAAAAAAAAAAATGTTATATTGTAAACACTCGGTAAGTATGACCTTAAAGTCTGCGATGCTTTAAATGATAATAAAAAATAATAACGATCATGCCGGTTTTAGTTCAGTATCTGTTTTTTTTAAGTGGTTGACGTTATTGGTGACCGCTCGTTTAGTAACGTATCTCCGATGGCTGCTTACCAATCGCATCCACATAGTTGCTTTATAGGCGCATTTACTGTCTGGAAAGCGTCTTGAGATGGCATTGCCGTGATTTGACGCGATATAAATAAAGTTGAATTGAATTTATATCGTTACCCGTTAAAAGATGTCAGTACCTGATCTATGTGGCTCTCGGCCAAGTGACGAAAATCATAGGGGGGCAACTTCTGACGGGTTAACTTTAATAGCTGTCCTAAATCTGGAACGAATATCTATGAAAACCAGTCATGACAATATAATGTCAGACTAACAGTACATAAAAATCAAGATCTGTTTATGTGCTGTCCTTTACTCGCAGTGATATTTTTTCCCGTTTCTTTTTAGTTTAGTAATTTGATGCAGAATACTGTCACGTTGCTTTTCATCTCCTTTCCCCTTTTTGCACAGACCAGTATCGCTAGTGTGTGTGTGTGTGTGCGCGCGCGTGCGCAGAGGGCGAGAGGAGGGGGTCAACGACGAAACAATTGTTAGTGAAGAGTGACAAAATGCACCAAATAATTAATTACTAATGTGAAACCTTGCAGGCCATTTTACGCAGCTTTATGCATGTAAAAAAAAAAGCATGAACTGAACTACTTGACAAATAATGCATACAAGAGGAAAAGTGAGCCTCCATATAATTGTGCCCATAAACCCGCCCCTTCTACTTCCTTGTAAGTAGAGATCGTTTTAATGTGTTACATAATTTGAGGCCTTCCTATCTTTTACTGTTGCTATTATTCAAACAAAGAAGTGTCCATGTAGCGCAATATATTTGTTAATATAGATCCAGGAATTATTATTTTATATGATAAAATATTGCAAGCACCTCTGTATATTTTACATGTATTGCCTGTTTCCCAAGACTCATAACATATGACATTATGCTTACTAATAGCATTTTACAGGATTTTTATTTTGTCAAACATTCTGCAGTTTTGCTCCTATTCTTTGAGTGCTCTTACAGATGTTGTATTTGAATGAACATCTAGCTAAATAGCATGATTGTATGCACTTGAATGGCAGATTGTGCCCTAACTATAATATTTGTTGCAGAAATGGTCTTACATGTTCATTGTGAAACTCTTCTGCTCATCTAGTGAGATATTGTTTATCATTGTGGGAATTTAGTTGAGAGTGAAATAAACTAATCTGATATAACTGAGACCTTTTCATGGCAGAGTATAGAGGTACAAGAGGAGGAAATTACATCAGTTATATCTGATGTGCTTTACTTGTAAAAACATTTGAATGTGTGGGATCACATTTTAAACACGTTGAATATATTGGCTGATTATCAAAATGTGACAGGCATATGATTGTCAGCTTTTGGAGTGAAACACATCACATGTTGTAAACTGTATGGGCAACTTGAAAAGTTTATTTATTTTAATAGGGAAGCTGTGTTAGCTGCTATGTGCCTGACTATATGCATATCTAATATACATTGTAAAAATGCCTGTATATATTTCTTAATTTAATCAGGGAATGTGTTGTATTGAGATCAATTTGGTCTATAGAGGGAGGAGAAAATTAACAGTTTTGTACACCACACACTTCAGTCATCTCTTAATAGCATTTAGAAGAAAGTAGTACTGAAGCTCTTTTAGTTGAATGATTTATTTATTTTTTATATTTAATTTTTTTTTCCTTTTTTTTTTTTTTTCTTAGTGAATATTGGTAACTTCCTATTTTGTGTTGAAAATTGATATGGACCTGATGCCCTGCCATTGTGTGAAGTCAGTCACTTCATATTTGGAAATTTTAAATTTAAAAGTCATTTTGATCTAATGCTGTAGATTGAAAATAAAAAAAAATGAACCAGTTGACTATGTGTATCTAAAATGTTTTGTAAATGGAAAAGGGAAAAATTACACAAGTTAGAGATGTTAGTTGTTGTTTTTTGGTTTTTTTTTCTGAACTGAGAAAAGTCTGACAGACTTCTGTTAAAAACAGGTGGTGGAAGTAGTATATTTAGAGTTGAATTATTACAGTTGTATTACACAGTGAGTGTGCTTATCATTGATATTTTTGTAAGTTTTATATTTGTAATTTTTAGAAGTGGGTGGGTTGTACTTTGTCAAAGTGGAATTTGACTTTCAAAGGTCTTAGTAATATTTGTACTCTTTCTCATTTGTAACTTAGTTTTGGAGTGAGTATCTTATATACCTAAATTGGTTAAGTGGACATTAGTGTGAATATAGTTTAGTATAAGTAATTCACATTGTTTCTTTCTTTCTTTCTTTCTTTCTTTCTTTCTTTCCTCTCACTGTTATTCTTTAAATGCTACAGGTTAATGTCCCCCCCTCCATTCTTTGGTATTTGGCTTAACACTCTTTGTAGAGCACTGTTGTACTGTTTTAGACTGTTAGCATGACATTCTGTGACTCATCATTCTGTCTTCTCAGACCCCTCTGGCAAAATGGGCTCCCACCCCCATTTCCTGGTGAAACTGTGCCTCTCTTCTTGTACTTGCTCGCATGTGTTTTAGTCAGACTGCAGAGAACCCCCACCCCTTGTCTCCCTTCTTTCTGCACCACTCAGCACAAACTTTATAGTATTCAAATTTGCTGTGATGGGAACAGGTTTTCACAGGTCTTGTTGGTTATTTTCCAGTTGCTGGCCTCGGTTTTAGTCTTGCGTCTCAGCATTATACAGCAGAGCTGTCAGATGGTCAGTTTCCTTGCAGTTTTAATATGAGAGTTTGTTGTCATAGTGAATGGTCTGGTTAAGACTCCAGTTTAGATGTTATCTCCGGGGGGGTATTTTGCATGATGCATTTAACCAAAAAGTTAGTTTATGCTGATATCAGTCATGGCAGCAAATGAGGGAGCTGGGTCCTTTCATGCTTCTTACAAGCATGTTTTGCTTTGGCTTTGGCTTTGAATGTTCTGGTACACTAGGTGCTGCATCACTGTAGTTCACAGAACATTACACTTGTTTTTAAAAGGATGAAATGTTTAACAGACTTTATAAGGGTAGCATTATAAAATAAATATCTGTTATATGTATAACAAGCTGTTATGTGTTGTGTTGATATTGCATTTTCTGTAAATCTGCTAATTTGATAATTGTGCAACCTTACCATACCTGAAATCTGATAATTTTTTGTGGACATAGATGAATTTTGGCTAGTCATTGCTATAAAATGTTGATTTATGTTTTTTAGGTAAGAGGTACTTCAATGATGTGATGGTGTGTTTTGCCTTTGTGTCTCTGAAGTTTAAAATTTTATATTTTATTTGTTTGTTTATTGTATGGCTCGTATTAGACTCTGGCATCTTGATAAAAATATAAGTAGTTAGTGCTGTTGGGTTGTCTGTCTGATAATTGCATTTTAGGAAGCAATTTAATTACCTGCAAAATTCCTGACAAAGATCTAGACATAGCACAAACATATGTGTTCAGTAGATGCAGTGTTTTTCTTTGCATCAATCTTTTTGTCAGTTCAGGTTGCCAGATTAACTAAAAATATAAAATTATGTTCTGAAATTAAAAAGTTTTTTTTTTATATATATATAAACCAGAAACAAAAAATATGGCTAGTTTCCTTTACAAAGAATTATTTATTTATTTATTTTTTCGTTTATTTTAACTCATGTAACAATAAAAATAACCCATCAGTTGTGCATCAATGTACACTGACAGACATTTTCACAATGTGAGTATCTTGTTTGGTCTGCTTTAGTAATTTTAAATAATTTGATTAATCTCCAATGGTGATCATTTGGAATTATTGTTGAATCTAGCATTAGAATGTTGATGTGTATTTGACAGTGTATAGTGACAATGTGCAAGTACGTACCTCAGGTATAGAATAGAAATCATCAGAAAGATTGTGTATGTCTAATTTTTTTTAGCCGAATTTATTTTTATTTAATTATTATTTATATAAGTTCTTATTTTAATTATTTGATTTTGCCATCGTATAAAGTTTTGAGAATATTGGCAAAAATTTTAAGTAAAGTTAAAAGCCCAATCTATTTTTAGTAGAAAAGGTCGTGGTTTTAGTGTGTATCAAATATTTTAGATTTTTTTTTTTTAACTGTATTATTGGACTTATGATATGATCTGGAATTTGATTTAATTTAGTGAAAATGGGTACCTTTTTTTCAAAAACAAGTTTATTCGGTTTGTGTACTGCGCAAGTTTATGGGTGTGTGTGGTTCAACTTTTACAGTCTGGCCTTGCTTCCTCTTTTCTTCAATGTCAGCATGCACCACACACACTTGGATCCCAGTTTCAGATTCCCTCATTGTTCAGTAAAAATAATTCAAAATAATAAACAACATTTTGGTAATTAATTTTTAGTTGTTATTGTAATATAAAATGTAAAAATAAATGTATTCTTTTATTTCCTCCCAAAATTACTGGTCAAGTGTAAATCAAGCCCCTCGGCCATACTTGTGAAGTTGCATCATTGTGTGCTACGCTGTCTGTATCCTGTTTGTGCTGTGTTGTCTTTATATGAGAGGAGGAAGGTTCAGATGGTTTAAATGAAGCAATAAATTAATGGAAAAATACCAAGTATTAATTGGTTGTGTACCATATCACTCTTAAAATACAGCATTTAACTTGTAAGTACAATAGTTAGTGTGTTTGGATGAAATAGTTCACCACATTGCAGACACAACTGGTGTATTTAAGTAGCAGACACTGCAACATGTCCCAGGGTTACTTACCATCGTGTGGTTTATATTCTCACTGTAAGTGTTTAAATTTACTGCCATTTATTAATAAACTTTTAATGACAAGTTCTAATCAAAATCTAATCAAAATAATAATCACAAGGTACACCATACAGATTTCAGGAATGGCTATCCATTTATTATTCACTATTATATCAAATGTTTATATTTATACATATATATATATATATATATATATATATATATATATATATATATATATATATATATATATATATATATATATATATATATATATATAAAATTTCACAGTATGAAATAATTTATCAGTACAGACATATATATCTTCTGTGTAGAGGTTTTCTCAGTCACATCTGGTAGTAAGTGGAAGAGACTATTCTATGACTATGGAGTCATATCACTCATATCTGCTATCGTCCTGTGAAGTTGTGATTATATGTGCCAGTAGTTCATGTGACAAGGTATTGCTGGATCTTCCAGGGAATCCCTGTCACTCTGTCTGTTCCTCTGTCTGACGTGTTTTACTGGGTGTGCAAATGTAACAGGCTTTTCTTGGATTAACACATACCATTACAGCACTGCTGTTTTGTTTCGAAACAGAGGTCTTTCACATTGGTAGCATCTCTCATCCACTGAGTAAAATTCTTCACCTGTGCTGTATTTACACTTGCGTTCCAAAAATAATTTGTGGCATTTCATTCATTTTCAATTTTGACAATGGATAAATTTGTATAGAGCAGATATTGAAGATAAATTGTGCTATGTAAAATTTACCCAGTAGTGCAATATATTTAATTCTAAATTCTTATGATGTGGCACTGTCTTCATAGTACACTTGTAATGTGTTTATTCCTTGCCAAAGCCAACACAACAATGATTTGGCTAGCCTAAAACCTGTTGTTTATTTGGCTTGCACTCTGAAGGGATGGATTTGTAATTGTAAAAGGATGTGTTTTTGTTAGGGTGCCAACGTGAATAGAGAGATAAAAAGTGCATCTGTCATTGTATTCTAGGTCGTCTTAAGTGGCATTACCCAGTAATGTTTTTAACATGGATCTTTTGAGGTGAATAGGTAGGAAATCTATCCTGTTTTCTTCCCCCTTAGGATGTCCGTGCAAATCTTGACTGTGTAAAACACACCAGAAGAGGCAAGCCCAGACCACTTGATCTGGGGAGGTGATGGGTTGTCATGTCCATGTCCCTGAACCCGGCAGGGTGTAGGAGGTTACTTGACCTTTCAACCCCAGGGTCAGGTGACTCTTTGAGGTCACTGAATGGGGAGCAAGTGTCAGGAATGGGTTAAAAAGGCAGAGCAGTGAAGGTGACATGTCTGGGCATGCTTCCTGAAAGGGGAGGGAGAGAAAATAGGGAGAGGTTAGAGCAATTGATGTAAACAGTTTTCAACTAGAGTTGTAAAGGAATGACTATCCTAAAGGAAAATTAGTCAACTTGTCTGATTTGGTCCCTCTGGATTTATTTTATTTTACTTTATTTTTTGGGGAGGGGGGGGTGATAGTGAGGATGGTGTAAGTAAAAGTATTTTTCATTAAGCTTCAGTTTACTGCTACACATTACAGCAAACATGAGATAATCAAAATGGCCTAGCACAGGTTTTATTAATTAAAATAAATGTGCAAATGGAAATTTGTGATTATCAATTTTAATGAGAGATCCAACCAACATTTACTTTTTTTTTCTCACCCCCCCAAATTATAGGCACTTTCTTTTTGCATATTATATTATATTATATTATATTTAACCTCTTCACTGCCTATCAGTGGTGATACAGTCCAGTAGTACAACACTGTAGCAACCTGGTAGTTTAAAAAAAAAAAAAAAGAGGTTGAAAGTGCATTTAATTTTCTCATTTAATTAGCATATACTACATTAGCTTGCGCAAACAAAAATTGTTTACATATAATCTTAATTTTAATTACACATGATTACACAATATCAGTATTGAAAATACTGAGCTGTACTTATCTGTCCTCACCATCTTTCCACCCTCCTGCTTGTGTCTCAGACTGAACAACACTGACCTCTTCATTAATGTCTTATCAGAAAAGGCATTTGCCTTGACATAGAAAAAAACGACACATAGTGTATCTTCTGATGACTGCATGACTGATGTATAATGTTGCCAGTCGAATTGTATTTCTAAAACACTTATTCATCCCTGCTTCCCCGAGTCCATTCCCCTTGAGTTTTAACTGACTTCAGAAAAATACCTTTTTATTTGTAAAAGTTTTGTATGGTGATGCGTTATGTGGTGATGGCATTGTAAGCTAAACCTTTTTATTATAGCTGTTTATTTTAAACCGTATTTACTATTTCAGCTTCACTGCATGTTACTTCTGACTTTTCAGTTAATGTTAATTGAGATTGTCATTCACTTTCATTTGTTGAAATGTAATAAATTAGGAATAGGACCATTTTGTACTGTGACCTACTTTAGGTAAGGACTGGTAAAGTTTAATAGCCTTTCTTAAAACTTTTTTTTTATTTTTGGGAGGCACAACAAAAAGCAGCCTTGATTGTCAGACAGTATAAATGTCTTGATAAGCGATGACCACCAGTTGTTGTTATTTGTTTATTTTCCTGATATCCAGTTGTCCATCATTGTGTTTAAAGGAAAAATGAGAAAAGTAAGTAACTTTTCTAAAATCAGTGAATGAATGCATTGGCATCTGAACTGTGGCATTTTGAGTGTGTAGAGAGGCAAAAGAAAAAAAAGAAATGCATAACTTGTCAGTGCTTCATTGGAAGGAAAGTATGTTGGGTATGTTGTTAGATTCAGACTATTAGGTCCATTTCAGACAAGATCATAATGAGAGGTCCATTGAGACCTCTAGTGGCAACACAATCGCTACAGCCAATCTCCTTTGGGATTATTACCAAGATACAAAAGTTATTCTAACAAATTTACAAACCAAAACCTTTGCATTGAAGGGTATAGTATGTTAAAATTGAAATAATCTTTGGATATTTATAAAGATATCTTTAAACATTTTGCAGCTAAAGTTGCAACATTTTTATGATTCCACCTTGTAAGCTTGTAAGTTATGTTTTTGTTTTTGTTTTTTTAAATCGCTTTACCTGACATTTCAGGCTTGAACTTAAATTAGTCTCTTATTTGACAGGAACATACACAATTGCAAATTTACATTACTCACAAAAAGTTATGGGTTATTTTTAAATTCAGGTGGAATATACAGGAAAAGTATAAAGTTGACGTAACACTGATATTAAATCATGAGCGTAGACATAAGCAGAATATGTTATGGTTATTCCTTCATTTCACACAATTTATTTATACAAGAATGAACAACAGTCCGGGGTATACCACAACATGAAAATGTCAGTGTCTCAATAACTTGCCATGTGTTAGGTTTGGTCTTGGTATGGTGTGTAAATGTGAACAGGTTGATGAAAAGGGACTGTTCAGATACAAGCTGTAATTGAATAAGATCATTAAGTGGTTAATTCATGCTTCAGACACTTTTTGTATCACCTTTGTAAGAGAACAGCTTGCTGGTCAAATAGTACTTAAACATTTAACAATTGTACACTTTAAATAGTGGTTTTAAAGTAAGTCAAATTAAGTACATTTAGGTTCATTCTTAAATAATTTAACAAGCCAAATACGCCAATCTCTGTGAGTAGTATATGTTTGGTGACAAGCTATAGAAAAGCTGCTAATTTCCACCTGCAGTCCTTTGACACGTAGTTGTTGTAGCATACACTAACATTTTAAAAACAATTAAGATAAACATATTGACACGAAATTGTCAATACTCGCTGCACACATTCCAACAAAAACCAATTCACTTAGTGTGTACAGGTTTGTCAGGCGTGGAAAGATGTCTGTGATGTTAGGAAATAGATTTTTTAATTAATGACACGAGTAGTTTTGGGAGAGACCCAGCAAGCTGCTTCTATGCAGGTCATTGGGACTGAAAATACTGGCATATTATGTAAACTGCATAGTGAAGTGAGTTAATTCAGAGTTAAATAACAGAAAAGGGTTCTGGGTTTCTTGTTAAGCTTGCCTCTTGTTTTCACTGAGTTTAGATTTCATTAGTGTTGTAAAATGATTACAAACTCATTGTGTCAGCTGTTTCACATTAGTATACTATTTGTGGCAGTGGTTTTAAAGTTGTCCTTTTCCTGCTTTTCATGCAAAGTGAATGACTTGTTTAGCTTCAGTAGTTTAGATTAGGAATCTGCAACGCTACTTAATGTTCTCGAGGATAGTCTCTCAACTGCTTGACCCCTGTGAGAAGAATCCAAATACAACAACATATAGTGATGATCTTAGTCAGCACTTTGAATTCTTGTTTCAACATGAAAGTACCCCTGTGCATTCAGCAGCATCCATAAAGAAAATATTTATCTGAGGTTGTTGTGGAAGAGCATCACATGCCTGTGGAGAGCCTAACCTCATCCTCGTCCAGCAGCTTTGGAATATTGAGCCAACCTTATCACCTAACATCAAAGCCCAGTCGAACATTGTGACTGTGGTGGAGGGAAGGAAAGAAAAAAAGAGTTAAAGCTTTTCAACATACATATAAATGTAAATGTCTGTGCACATGCATGTGAGTTTGTTCATAAAATGTTGAACATGAAGTCTAATAACAAAACCTGCTTTTTCTGTGTGTTTCAGAGCCTCATTGCCTGCCGGTGAAGTGGATGGAAAAGTTCAGTTTGACGGTGGCAATCATCAGAAAGTCTTTAGGTGGACGGGTAATATGCCTGTAGCCATTTGTAAATGTGTAATCCTGAAACGATGGCTGGATGATGAGAGAGGTGCAAAATGCCAGAGCTGGAGGGACCTCGACTGCAGTACTGGTGATGCTGTAGCAGCACGGAATGGTTTGTGGGTTACTCTGAGATGCAGGCCATAATGTGCTGCCGCAGTAAAGCCAGAATATACAACACTAATGTCACTTTAAGTTTCTCTAATTGTTTAGGCATGTTCCCTTTTTAGGAGTAATATCTATTTTTGGAAGCAGGCTATTTTTCAGCGGTCTAAGGTGAATCTACTAAGGTGATTGTTTTTTCCTGTTGATAAAAAGTTGTGAATTACTTCTTCTCACTCTGGTTTGCTGGTTGCTTTACTGTAGCAGCACGTAAATATTGGAGTTAAGTGTAGCTGAAGTCTCCAGTATTGATCGTGCTGCTGAAGCAAAGCTGACCACTCACAATCAGCATAACTAACCACTGCTGAGTGGACTCTGACAAACCTGCTGGAGATGCTTCTTACACTGGTATTACCTGCCTCACTGTTTCATGTTGACACTTCATGCTTGTATGTTGTTTACACTTGGGAAATAAAAGTTTAAAAGGTTTTTGTCTACCGTGTTTCAGTCGTGACTTTAACTCATTTTTGATTTGGAAGCTGTTCACTGAAGGTTTTTTTTTTTATTTTATTTATTTATTTTTTTTAAATTTTGTTAAAGCTCTAAACGTGCCTAAGCCGGCTGGGGATGGGACGTCTCTGGGTAGCTGGAAGACCCTGTCGGGGGGGGGGGGGGGGGGGGGGGGGGGGATACAGAGGTTTGGGCTTCGCTGCAGAGACTATTGTCCCTACGACCCGAGCCCTGATAAAGCGGTGCGAAATAGATGGATGGACTGTAAAAGTGTCCACTGCCACTGATGAGTGTTTACATCGCTGAGGAAGTAACGCGCGTGACGGCCCGCGTGGCCTCTGCAGCGCTGCTGGAGTCACGAGGCCTGATCAGCGTGAGTGATTCTACAGATTCGGATCATTACAAACACTATTATAAGCAAGATTTATCAACAATATGGTTGCATTTGACTTTTCATAACAAAATATTGCATTATCTAATAATCTGGTTTCTATCGGCAGAATTTCAAGAGTTGTCTTTCTAAAATATTTATGCTATTTAGTAAATAAGTTTTCTGGGTCTCGCGGCTACACTGATCAGTGTTCTCGTGGTGGACGTGGACGCATTCTAGGAATCTCCGCAGTGTCCGATTTAGAGAGAAAATCTAAAATATTGCCTTTTTTAACATTTATTTTTCATAAAACCTACATACATTCTGATTAAGATGCCATTATGATATCAGAGCTGTTTAAATAACACCGCACAAGCTTTAAAAGAGCTACATTGGAATAAAACGAGCAGATTAAAATGAGATCAAAGTTAACTGGTTACACGTGTTTAACTAATCTTACCATTCTTTAGATGTCAGTGTGAGATCATGGGATCATTTATTATTTTTCTGTAATGTAAACGGCTTAGGTCCAGTGTTAGTTTTTTTTCTCCATGGATGAACGCACGCTGCAGCTTTCCCCTCCATTTGGCCTTTAGGCCTCTTCCTCTAATGGTACATTTCACGATGAGCATTAACTGAGATTTAAAGGAATAACTGGTCAGACTGGGGCTGATTAATTAAATAATGGCCATTTTTCATTTGTTTTATTTTTTTCAGTTTTTGGAAAAGGTCTTTATGGAGAAAATAACGATTTTTGCAGACTTTTTTTTCCCGTAACTCAGACATATTTGTCCTCAATACATGTAGAATATGCATCTAGACTGTCGTGAATAACACCCAGCCGAATTTACTCAACACACGTTAAAATATATATCAGAGTAACAATGACTTGAAAAATGTGTGTGTGAATGAGTAAATTTAATAAGATGACCATTAATATTTTTCATTTCTATTATTTTTTTTTTATTTCCGTATTCGTTTATTTATATTAAAAGGCTTTTTTTTTTTTTTTTTTTTTTTTTTTTAAAAATCCAATTATAATTGTTAAAAGACACACACACACACACACACACATGCATCATCTCCGTTTGCATCAGTGTGTTCGAGCAGTGTCTAAGCGGGCTTAAATTCGTTTTATTTTATCCTTTTTTTTTTAAACCTCTTTTACAATATAGTATCCCTTTTTTTTAAAATTATTTTTTACAAACTTTGTGCGCATCCTGGAAAACCTGCAGAATTGCCTTGATCTTTTACCTTGCTTTTATTTGTTTATTTTGACTTTGTTTTCTTTAATTGCAAAAATAATTTTCCTCACATAAAAAGCTTTATTGAACTCAGTGCTTGATTCGTATGTTGATTGGGTAAAATAAGCACTATAAACCTCGGATTTAAATGCAAATGGTATTAAATGAGTCCGCAGCCATATGCTGGAAAAGGGAGCAATGGGACCTTAAAGCGGTTAGCCTATAAGCTGCAGAGACAAAATAATTTTTAATTTGGATATTTAGTCACAGTTAATTGTGATTTTTGTTTGATTGCCTTAATGTCAGTCACAAGAGGCCCGTGTTTGACAGAAAGTAGGAAACCGTGGCTCTTGCGTTGCTTTGCACAAATTTTCATTCTCACCTAATATAAATTTATTTGGACTTCTTTCAGGCTGCTGCTTGACTCTGCATGGTATGGCAATTGAAATATTAATGCAGTCCTTTATTTTCATCCTTTATTTGCCTGGCAACAGAAATCTATATATATGTACAGCTGGGTCATGACGTACATCCAGAATTATGGTCAGTGCTGACATCACGGATGCACTTCGTGGTCTAGTTTTAGGATTTACCTCCTCGGCGATTAAGCAACCTATATAACACAGGAAAAAACAGGGGGGGAGGGTTAAATGATCATTTGTAAAAATTCACGTTTGATCTGACCTATTTTTAATAAAGACCACTGTTGCTGAAGAGGAAAAAAACGTTTAAGAGTTCCTATATTAGACGTAAGTCAGTTTCTTTCATATCCTTTATCATTGCGGGAGTTTAAAAAAGCACGTTTAACATAACAGATCCAATAGTTATGCAACAAATGATCTGCATGAACTGAAATGGATCCTGTGGGGGGAGAAAGAAGAGCTTATCATCATATATGTTTTTAAAAACACTCAATTGAGATCGAGTTCTGAAGTTTTTTAGCTTTATGAAAATCGATCACAGAGCAATATTTGTATTTCTTCCATTGCGCCGTATATATCTGCAGCCTGCTGAATATTTCACACGGCCCCGTTACATAACGTTTGTAACCTTGAAGAGGTTGCAGCATCACTGTGGTGCAGACGCGCTGGGTGAGAGGGGGCAGGCCATGGTTTCACTGTTCACTACAGCTGGACTCATTTGTGTCGCACTAGAAAAAGAAAAAAAAATGCAATCATAGAAGTGATTCAGATTTCTCAGGTTTATTTGTCAAAATAATCTTTGACAAGTAAGTGAAATGTTCAGAGTATAAAAAAGGGAACAGCGTGCACATATTGAAAGTAATTTGTTTTTAGTGTCTAAATTATGTAAATATATGCTGCTGACTGAGGATTTGTTTGATTGATTGGATTCTATGGCTTGATTGAGGTTACAGCTTCAGCAAAAACGGTAAAAATAAAAAATAAAAACACTGTAAACAAGGTGTTTCCACTTCCACTATAGCTACATCTCACATAGCTCTTCGTAATTAAGATTGTGAGATGCCAGATAGTTAATATAACTTACAACATGCCAATAAAGTGGGCAGCGGAGTTCACTAACTTGGCAATGCATTCCTGACCTGCATCCATCAAACGTGTGCACATGTCAGTCATTTCCTTCAGGTAGGCATCAGTGTGGGTGGAAATTTTAGAAACAACCGGTTGGATTTGTGAGGACACGTCAGGAGCAATGTTGTGTGACAGTAACAGCGGTGGGAGTGCGACCAGCAACAGAAAAGCCAGCCAGAAAACGACCCTACGAAAGATCCGCCGTGGCATCGGCATCCGTGAGCCATCGATTCTGTAGGCGCCGCTCTCGTGGGGGACGCAGATTTTGTCCACTTCTTTCAGCTGAACGGAATCCCAGTTTTTAACGTCGAAATTGCGCACAAGAGGGCCGATGTCTGTGTCTTTCTGGGAAGGCAAGGGAGTTTCTCTGAGGACCTTCAGCCTCTCTCGAAATTCTTGCATCTGCTGCAGAAAACGCAGGGGGTCTGTGACGTTTCTGAAGGACTCGGCGATGCCGAGCGCTCTTTTCTGCTCCTCCAGCGCTGCGCTCAGCTTGGTGATCTCCGGGTCGTATGCCTGCATCACCACCAGCTTCAGTGTTTCGAAGTCTGATAGTATCTCGTTCTTCTTGCATTCGAGTGCGCCGACGAGCTTGTCGAAGTACTCCGCCACCTTCTCCGCGTCCTTGCTCACCGATTGGAGCGCCTTTTTCTTACTCACTTGTAGTGTCTCCAGGCAGGACAGGATATCTGCGCTCTGCCAGTTCTCCACATCGTGAAGCAGCTTCGCAAACCCATCTTTCTCCTGCTCATAAGCATCCTCCAAGGAACTGAACTTGTGCCCTTTATGGTCGTCCGTCGTTGCGCAAAATCCACAAATGAGCTTTAAATCGGTGGAGCAGAAAATGTTGAGAGGCTGGTCGCAGTGCTGTTTACATACAGACATTTTAGGCATCACCTTTATTTTGCTGAACTTTTCAACTATCCCGCGGAGAGAATAGTTGATCTGCAGGCTATTCGCGCCATTGTGAGGGGTCTCTTTGCGGCAAGTGGGACATTTGAGAGGTATTCTGAAAACTGGACCTCGGTTCCCCTCCAAGAGTCCCTCCAAACATTTCTTGCAAAAGCTGTGAGAGCACAGCAAGACCCGTGGGTCCTCGAACAGACCACAGCACACTGGGCACGTAAGCTCCTCTTCCAGCTGCTCCATTGTATCCTGTAAACACATCAACACATCACCCAGGCGTCAAATAATTGCTTAATTTAGATTTTAAAAAAGACAGCAACACTCAAAAAAAAAATTTTTTTTTAAAAAGGGAGGGGGGGAGCAACATGATACACACCCACACCCAGAGGGATGTTGTTCACTAAGGCTGAAAAGCCAGTAAGTTACACGAAAATACCGTAGCATCGCAAAGGATACAGATTTTGGAGTCACGTCCCAGATGCGTTTGAAGTATTCCCATCCTGAAAGTGAAACCGACTTGCTTCGCCGTACCCGCGTAAAAGACTGGCACGAGCGCTGCCAAGAGCTCCATTTGCACTCTGGTCAAGCGACATCCCGCTCATTCATATCTCATACAAGTTAGCAGAAAAAGAAACGTGACCATTTTGTAGACCGATTAGAAATCAAAGTCAGCCATAACCTAAAAGGTACAAAAACAACTGAACTACGAGGTTTTTTTTTTTTCTCCGTTTGTTTTGTATAGTGGAACAGCAGTACGATGGTTAAGCTGAATTTAGCCCTAAATGACCGCCTCTTAACCAATCCAGTGCGACAAATTATCGACTATCTGGCTTCGCATTAGTGTTGCTTCTGTTGGCAAGGTACCGAAAGAGGGCTGTGACAGATTTTGCAAGCGCATAGTAACATGCAACTACTGGACCAAAAGAATCACTCACCAGCTGCTGAGGCGCTCAGTGCAACGTAATCATGGCGCTTGTTGCTGTGCAGACTTCGCCCTTTCCGGGTGCACAGTTAACTCTTTCGGTCCCGCAAAGAGGATTAGTACTAACCTTATTTGTTGGTTTTTGTGAATAGATCAATTAAAATGTGTTATATTTGGACTGAAATGTGAAACCTCGATATATTGCGAGTACTTTGACAGCGACATTGGGATATACTTAGAGGTTTACGCTTTTGTAGCTGCAGGGTAATTTGCAGAGGAACCCTGCTTGTAGGATGGGGGAGGGGCTGTTGCCATGCAAAACATTACAGCGTGAAAAGCTGTCAACTAGATTTTAGCTCAGCCTGGCACGTTTCTACTCTGGATGACTTTAGTCACTTGTGTTTTTACTCATCTACATGCGGCTGTGAGTATTTAAAGCTCTGAAATGCGGACGTGTGTTCACATAAGTATATTATCTAACATAAAAAGTGAGCATCAGTGTTGAACAACTCCTGACAGACAGCTGTAAGCTAATAGTATCCAGCCTAAAAAACAAGCAATACTGGAGATCAGCAGTAGTAAACTTGAATGAAAATAAACTTCTGCAGTATGCTCTGCAGTATGAATGGTTATATTAGTGATTCACCCCTTAAATGGATTATGCTTCCACCCCCATTAACTACTTTCAGTTCACTCGAGGTTATGTAACATCGATACCCAATAGTTACTTAGTCACGTGGAGAAATTTTGACCTCGATTTTCTTCCCTTGTTTCCATGCCATCAGGAGCAACTGCCTATCTTACCCACTGTGATTGGATACAGTGAGGGAGCAGGGGCCTATGTAGTTCCGACGTTTGCCGCGAGATGGCGCTGTTGTGTTAAAGGAGCCTCTTAACGTCTTGATGTCATGCGCTCTTTGGTTTGATCCTTTTCCGGATGTGTCGCTAGAGTCGGGACAAGAATGGCAGCGATGTTTACGTGTTGTTTTGGCTGTTGCGGCGAGGGCGGATCGGGGCATATTCCCCTCAAAGAGATGCCCACTGTTCAGCTGGATACTCATCACATGGGTAAGTATGTTGGTGATGACTTTCCACTACTGATGCCTTCCTGACACCCAGCTGGCTGTGCGCTCGCTACCTGATGGTTTCCCACTTCCGCCGATAAATTTAGCATGTTAGCTGAGGTTCACTCCTAACCTTAGACACTTGCGTAAACCTGTTCTTCTAGGCATTTAAAAGCAGTTAGATATCCTAACACAATTAGTTGTAGGTGTATAACTTATTTAAATGTAATTGCAACTAGCATATAATACTAACTGCAGATATTCACCCTGATATTGATGGTTGATATCTGATTTTAGATCAGATGTACATAACAGAATACACCAAAACGATTTGAATTGATGTAAAATGATAATGGTGTGCGTGTTAGCAGGAATAATCTTGAATCATTCACGCAAGAATCATCTTGTGTAAAGTTTAAACATATTATCAGGGTCATGCTCCTTGCTTTGAATGGAAGAAGCATTTACGTAACTAAACCAGCAAAACAAGCACAGAAATGCTGCAAGTAGATTCTTTTCTTTCAGATCTCTCCCAGTATTAACCCAGTTAAATTGTAAAGTTTCTTAAGAGAATATATTTATGCAGCAGATATTGATTCAGCTATAAACTCTTACAGCTAAGATTTAACATAAAGACAGGGGCAATGAAAACAAACAGTTTCTTGCAGGTTTTAAAATGAAGTAAATTCAGCTTCACATGAACAACTCCATTTAGTTTACAAAAAAAAAAAAAGAAACTAAGCCAGTATGCAGAAATTGTGGAAAATTTGAGTAAGCTTGTAGAAACATTGCCTATGCTATCCTTTATTATATCAGTTCTTACATTGTTACGGAGGAATCTTGGCCTTCTTTTCTTCATAATGTCCCTTCGATGTGTTGTGGTTTGCATTGATTTGTTTTTGCACAGCCGCTTAAAGTCCTGCCACATCATTTCAGTCATATTGAGATCTGGACTTTGCAACACCTTGGTCCCATTCTTTCTCAGACTTTCTGTTGGAGATTTATTGGCGTGCTAAAATCATCATACTCTTGTATGACCAAATTTTAACCGAGATTTAGCTGTCAGACAAAGGTTTTTATTGGAATCATGCTATGTTCAGAGGAGTTAATGGCTGATAACGGTCCTATGGTAACAAAACAAGCTCAAATAATCAATAATGGTGTGGAAAATGTTGATAAACTCTGTTACTGTAGAATGGTGGACTTTAAATAGAAAATTACTATTCATTTTTCAGATTATTGCCCAGCAACAGTTGTTTCTCTTATCACTACTGATGTCTTTCCTCCTTGGTTTGTGCAAACCTAAATGCTCCAGATTAGCAAACTGCCTAAACATCTACATTGATAGAGGTGCTCACATTTATTGATAATAAATTATTCAGATGTATTTGATGCTAATCCTCTAAATTCCACTTGATGATTTTCACTCTACAGGAAGGGTGTACACATAAATGAATAAATTAAACCTTATGACATTTTCTCTTGTCATGGAGTTATTAGGTCAAGTATTAATTTTTGCCAAATAAAAGCACACCAATAGTTGTTTTGGAGGTTTTATTTGCTTAAATTTGTCAGATTTAATGTGATTGTCTTACAGGCACTGATGTTGTCATTGTGAAGAGTGGTCGGAGGATATGTGGCACAGGAGGCTGCCTTGCCAACGCTCCTTTGCACCAGAACAAAAGCTATTTTGAATTCAAGGTCCAGTCGACTGGTAAGATCTTAATTTCTGTCTAAGTTGTTTACTATCCTACATGCAGCTCTATTAGAACCATATTGAAACCTCATGAATGGTTTCAGAAGGGGGATGGTCACAAACCATCAAGCAAAGCTGAGAGGTGTTTTTTTTTGGTTTGTTTGTTTTTTAAATTTTTTTTTGCAGAGTGCAGTTGCCTGACTGCAATGTGGAAAAACTGGTTAAAAAAAAAAAAACAAACATTCCAAAACCTTTAAAACCTGTGATTACAATCAGGATTATCCGCCAAATACCAGTTTCTGAAAATTCTTTAGTCAAACCATTGTGACCAGTTTGTTTTAAAATGAACAGGGGGTATTTTTTTGTGCATGTGTGTCTTTTTTTATGCTCTACAAAAACATCATTTTTTTATGTTAATATATTGCAATTTTTCTTTAAAAAAATATGATTTAAGAACAATAATTTTATTTAGAAATGAAGAGAAATAATTTAACAAGTTCACAGAAAATTAAACAAAGCTGTTCAGTTCACTAGTTCCTGCACCTAAAGGATGAAAACCTGAGAAACTGATCATTTTTCTTTGGTCTATATATTTGTTTCTGAAGCTATATCTGCTTTGTAGTAGTTTTTTTTTATGTACAAGTTTCTCGTGTGTTGTCGAAGTGCCAGGCATGCGAGTCCTGCATACTTATGTGCTGTTGCAGCTGCTTTATATCAGAATGTGAATACATCATAATAACTGTGGTTCAGAGGGATTCAGACTATTAAATGATCAAGTGTTTTTTTTATTTGACTTCAGGTGTGTGGGGAGTTGGTGTTGCCACCCAGAAAGTGAATCTTAACCAAGTGCCTTTAGGCAGAGACACAAACAGCCTGGTTCTGAGGCATGATGGGTCTGTGTACCACAATAATGAAGAGAAGAATCGGCTACCTGCGAACAGCCTTCCCCAGGAGGGTGACATTGTGGTAAGCACCACATTTAGTTTATTTATATGAACATTTATTAAAATGATTACGTACAATCACATAGTCATTTCTGCTTCCAGCATCCAACTAAATATATAGACGTTCTCACCACTGTGCTCAAACAGCCTGAAGTTGTTGCATTATGCATTTCTGAGATCTCCTGTTAGAGACAAGCAGGAACCATAAAATCAGAGCAGAATTCTTTATTTTAAGCCTGATGATGACAATCACACTGCTGTACGTCATCTAAAGCATTTAATTTCCTTCTGTTTGTACCAGAATTTGCTACATGCACACAATTATTCTGAAGTATTAGACTTTGCAACAATTATTGGAACTGTTCCTCAGATAAAAAGAACTCCTAGTCACACAGCTTCCAACAAGCTTGCAGCCTCGAGTGAGAAAAGCACAAACAGTTGGCATCAATAGGAGCTGCTGCTCATCTGCATGGAAAAAAGTCAACATAGTGATGCTTGAATCTTAGGCAGACATGGCCCAGTTCATAAATGGAGCAACTTTTGAAAGGACAAAACTCCAGGAATGAACTGGGATTAAAAACCTACATGCCTTGTATCCTTTCTATAGAATTACTGTGTAATTAGAATCAAATGCGATCCAGGCTGTGAAATCGTCATCACTTTAATTGGCAAAACTATGACACTAAAAGGAAAAAACTTGTTCTTTTAATGATAAAAACAAGGTTTCCTGGTGTTTTGGAGGGTGTTTACATGTGTGTTGATGTTTTACAGGGTATTACGTATGACCATGTGGAGCTGAATTTATATCTGAACGGAAAGAACATGCACTGTCCTGCCTCAGGAATCCGGGGTACTGTATACCCCGTTGTTTATGGTAAGCATATTTGCTGCTTTTGTATGCTCACTATTTCATCAAGATTTGTTACATTTAAAACCCACGGTGCCATAGGGATGCTTTTAGACTAACCCCCACCTGGCAAGTTGTACAGTAGGGTCAGTTTGTTTAGTCTGTTTGTGAAGAGGATTTGTGCATGTTTCCCCATGTTAAGCCCATAGCTTAACTTTGGAGATATTATCATTTGATGACAATCAACATCCAGGTATACAACTGTAAAAACATTTTTTATTCAACCTTCGTGGATGTAAGCGGTCATTTTACCCTGTCAAGAGATGCTGTTGCAGTTCATGTGTATCCCACAAGAGGGCAGCACCTTTTTGAGTTTGGTTGACATAATTAACAAGTTAAAATCTGTTTGACTCGCATCAAAAACTGCATTAAATAGTACATTAAATTACAACGATGGTAGCTATTTAACACCTATAAATAGACTTTGTTGCCGTAAGTACTTCAGTGTTTAACAAAACCACTGTCTGCCCTTACAACAGCACTTTTGAAATCTGCGATGTGTCCATTTGCTGAACATCTTTGTTTTGAGAGGGTTGCTTAGTGACAACTAAAATCCACAGACATCACCTCTCCTATCACCACAGTTCAATCTGATAAGTAATTATTAGTGTCTGAACTTTAGTGAACTTATAGTGTAGATTTTGGAAGAGGTGCTGTCTCCTCAGCCAGATGAGAGGTTACTTGCCTTGAGAGTCAAGTCACCAAAAGCATTTTTCACTCATTAACATGGAAGATTTTTAGGATAATTAGGTAAATATGCAAACCAACTGGGCCAGATTGATCTATTCAGCACTTCCCAGTCAGAGATTTTCTACAGGAAGAGCATAGCTTGTAGATGATAGTTGATGGGTCTCCTTGAAGATGAGAATGATGATGATTTTATGTTCATACCAAGTTCATATATATGTATCCAAAACATTGAGGAGCCAGTTGTACACAATTTGTAGCTCTCTCTGGAACAGTGGTTCCCAATCTAAGATGTGGTCCCTTCCCCACCCTGTGCTGAAAGCACGCTTGCTTTTATGCTTTTTCATTAGTTAGCTCTTTGCCACAAATGCTGTATTCTGGCTGCCCTCTTCTTCAGTAAAACCAAAATGAAAATATTAGCATATTACCTCGCTTCTCTCTCTTTTTTTTTTTTTTTTTTTGGTAATTGGGATGAATCATATTCACTCTGGTGTCATTCAGCCAGGTTTCAGTAATGGAAAGGTGTAGGAAGAAAATCAATGTTACCAGGATAGACATTAACTCTTCCTTTACTGTAACGAGCTCACTGACCTCACTAAATCTCAGAGTACATGGATGAAGATCAGTTGGATGCGCAATGTGTGGCCTGCCTTTTAACGATCACGCAGGGTCTGTACAGTCAAAGCCCTGCAGAACCCATGTTGGGAATCACTGCTTTAGAACATTTCAGAATTGCAGTGCATGTGTGAAAACTGCTCAAGCTGCTCAAAAAGTCAAACCAATAGCTAAGATATACCGTTTTTATGGGAAAATAAATAGATGCATCAATGCTGTTTATATTTAGTACTATTCCCACACCAGCAAAGCTCAGTTCTGAACATTAAAACTACTGCATTTTATTTGTCTCTGTAAAGCACTTATGTTATTGTTCCTCTTCATAATAATATAACTTCACTTTACTGATCAGCTTTTTGGCATTTGACAGATTTTTAGTCATTAGATTTATTTTAAGGACTTTGTTGTAGTGTCAAAGAAAAATGTATCCAATGTCTAGCTTTGTGCTTTAATGTCTACCTTGTGTTGTTCCAGTGGATGACAGTGCCATCTTAGACTGCCAGTTTAGTGACTTCTATCACACACCACCACAAGGATTTGAGAAGATCCTCTTTGAACAACAAATCTTCTGAAAGAGCACCTCAGCTTCTCTTTGTGTTGCCGCCTTCCTCAAAATTTCATCACAGCCTCTGTGACATTACAGTTTGACTTTTATTGGATATTATTGTTATGTGTGGCTTAGGTGCATCTTGTTTAGTTTGCCCTGATTACCCCGTTGTCTGTTCTGCTGCTCTGGACCAGTGAGGGAGTGTCCTTGAAAAGGGTGGGTTGGATCTTTGATCAACTATGATGGGGGTTTCACTGTCTGTAAAATAAATGCCTTGTTTCAGTGGTAATCGAACTTGTAAACTGAATCATTTTGAAGTTGCTGCTTATGGATACCGGGCTAAGGATGGTAAAATGTTTCCATATTTTAGGATCAGAAGCCATGTTTTATTCACACTACTTTATTCTTTACATACATACACACACTTACACATATATAAATATATCTCACAGCATCGCAGCATACATCATATATATATTTTTTATTTATTTCAGTTCCAGTTTTGTTTTTAAATTACAAGATGGGTTTTTATTTTTTGCCAATGAAGGTTTAATGGATTAATGAGGAATCAATAAAAGTGGGAATGTGGAAAACCTTCATTTTATGTCACCATGCAGATATGGTTTGAAAACACTAAACACAAGCAAACCGGTTCACATTCCAGGAGATGTCCTGTGTTTCAGATGTCAGATGGTGCTTAGAGATGTTTTAGAATCTAGTATTTCTTAAATGGCAGAAACTATAATTGTCATTTGAAGGATACATTTTCACATCACCTCTCTGAATACTTCTTCTCTCATTGTCAAATCTTAAAGTGTATTTATTCTATCAGGATATTACCAGAGCTGGCGCTGGTTGTCTCTGATCAGAGATATATCGACTGATGTCAATCTGTTGTGTTGTATTGGCATTGCGTATCTGCTGCTGAAGTCTAACAGTCAAATATTTCAAACGCTTGTCTCTGCACTAATGATGTTATTGTATAATTCCAAATATTGTTGATTCATTAAATTTTTTGTGTTTAAGGCATCTTTTTAACTCCTGTCTTGATTGTGGATAAGTGGATATAATTTCTTTTGATGTTTTGCAAAAGAAAGCAATTTTTCAAAGCTGTTGCATTTAAGAACTAGAAAAACATTCGGAGAGCGCTGATCTCTACCAGGAAGCTCATTTCCACTCATATTGTGAAGAATCCTTTAAAAGATTCATGTTTACAAATTTCTTTCCAGATTACTTCCAAAATGTAATGGAATCTAAGTTAAACAAGGACCAATAAATAAAATTTCATAAAGGTTCTACCAATTGTTTAGCATAAAGTTTCCAACAGGCAGATAAACGGAGACAAAACCAGAACCTCCTGGTCTGACGTAATGCGTACTGGCTCAGATCAGAGTTGGATAGTAAATCAAATTGTAACTTCAGCTCCCAAAATGTTGGGATGTTGTGTAAAATGGGAATAAAAATCAGAAAGCTATAATTACAAATCTCATATTCATATGTTATTCTCCATAGAACATACACCACATGAATTATGTTGAAACTGAGACATTTTACCAAATTATGGAAAATATTGGCGTAAGATGATGTTAACAGTCTGTAGAGATAGATAGATCGATAGATAAATAGATGGATAGATAAATAGATAGATACTTTGTTTTAGGAGATTCATGTCTCGTTGTTGAACACTGAGTTGTAGCTTCTGGGCCTCAGTTGTCTGATTTTTGTCTCTTGATGCACAAAATGTTCTGTTAGTGTTGAGAACAGGCAGACCAGTTCTACCAGACTCCCTGTTGTAATAGATGCAATATGTGGTTTAACATTGTCTTACTGAGTTATTTGAGGGCTTTTGTTTAAAAGACAGACTGTCTGAATGGGAGCATATGTTGCTATAAAGTGTCCATACATTTTTCAGCATTGGGTATAAATCACATTTTCACATGTGTATAAGCTGCCCATGCAATCAGACATTCAGGGTGTTCATCATTTTTTATATTTGATAACAATCTGGATTGTTATTTTAAATAACAATCTGGATGGTTCCTTTCTTTAGTCTACAATACATGGTGCCCATTGTCTCCAAAAAGAATTTCAAATTTCCATTTATCTGACCACAGAGCCACTTTGCCTCAGACCATTTCAAGTCAGTTTTGGCCCACAGAAGATGGCAGAGTGTCTGTATTGCTGCTGTGCTCAAAGTCGACTGCAGGACAGTTGATACTGTCCTGCAGGTTTGGGATAAATCCTGCTGCAACACATCGGATTAGTGGATCAAAATGTTTTGGCAGAGCTTGACAACAAGTTGTTGAAGACTCAGAGTAATTTAAATCAGGTGTGTTGGAGCAGGGAGACATTAGGAGACATCTGAAACCTGTAGGACTGCAGCTTTTAAGGAATGACTTTAGACAAGTTAACTGTTATGTTCATGTGCTACTTCCTCTTTGCCTTGCATTTGTGGATTGCATGGCAAACAGGCAGTGATTTCTGGCAATGCTACTGAACCCATGCAGTGATTTCTAGTATAGACTCATACGTGCTGTATTGGAGCGGCACCTCGGGGCCTGAAAGACACAAGCATCCAGTTATTAACCTTGAGGTTTGTACAACGCACATAGAGATTTCTCCTGAATCTTTCAGTCTTTTGATGTCAGAATTTTCAGTCTTCATCATTTTATTCAAAAGAACATTTTTACTAAATTTGTTCAACAATTTTTAGAAAGTTTTTCGGATATTGGCGAATATCTCAATTTTTAGATCTTTGATGTCTCAGTTTTAACATGAATGAATGACATGAAAAATACTTTATTAATCCCCAAAGGGAAATTCAATATTGTAGTAGATAATAATTAACAAGAGGAGGTCTTTTTCCAGAGGCTGATGGCTGCTGGCAGGAATGATCTTCTGTATCTTCAGTCTTACAGCGAACCTGAAGTAGCCTCTCACTGAACACACTTTGTTATTTCTTCTCTGTGTTGTGGAGAGGGTGTGAAGAATCCTCCATCATCTTCATCAGCTTGTGCAGCATTCTTCTTTGGACAATCAGCTCCAGCGGCTCCAGAGTTACTCCAAGCACAGAAGCAGCTTTCATGATCAGTTTGTTGATTTTCTTCAAGTCTCTGGTTCTGATGCACCTACCCCAGCAGATGCTGCAAAGCTGACTGCACTCTCCACAACAGACTTATAGAAGATATGCAATATCTTGGTGAGATGTTAAATGATCTCAGCTTCCTTAAGAAGTACAGTCTGCTCTGACCTTTCTTATAGATGTATTCAGTGTTGCATTTCCAGTCCAGTTTGTTGTCCGGCTGAACTCCAAGGTACTGGTATTCCTCCACCACCTCCACCTCCTCTCCCAGGATGGAAACAATGCTTTGTTTATTCTTGTTTATTCTTGAAGTCAACAATCATCTCTTTTGTTTTGCTGCTATTTAATATGGAATTTTGCATTATTTTATTTTATATGAAATTTAACATGAAAAACATCTTATGTTCTATTTGGAAAAAAAATGTGGTAATGAGATTTGCAATGTGCCAACTTTTTTTGGCATTGCAGTTGTTGCTGGAATGTGTGTATGTATGTATGTACGTATGTATATGTATGTATTTAAGTCAGATTCTTAATGATGGCTGATATAATTTTCATATAATTTTATTTGAAGATGACATGAGTTGCACATTAAATGCATTACCAAAATAAATATGTATATTTACTTATTAAAGTTTGTGGCAGTGAATAATGATAGGTTAATCTAAATATGTAGGCTACATGGTTTGCTGCCAATCCCTCCAAACCACATTTTACACGGACTTACTGTTTACATTACAAATGTGAAATTGCTTGTAGGGAAGCCGTGGAAAGCAGGACAGCCCAGCACGAAGCAGGTTTGCCTTAACTCCTCCCCTCACTCTGCGAACTGTTACGTCCTCCTCCTCCTCCTCCTGTGAAGCCAGCAGCCGCACAGGAGCTGCCGTGCCTCGTCTTTGACGGAGGAGACACAGAAAGCAGGAGTAATAGCTAAACCCCGTACAGCCATGGCAGAAAACGCCGGCTTGGAGAACCACCGCATCAAGAGCTTTAAAAACAAAGGGCGTGATGTCGAGGTGAGCTCACATATGGACACAACTGTGATGAACATGAATGGATTTATATTAAAAGAGGAAAAAAGGAACTAACCTCACCCCCCGCCCCCGAAAGTCTGTGGGCCTCGTTTGGTAGCCTGGCTCCTGCAATGACTGCATGCCTACCAGCTAGCCAGCTAGTTAGCTAATAGAAGCTATCGTAAAGAGTTCGTCATCAAATATGCTACTGTACGCGATGATCGGCAACTTTCTTCGTAAACGTTGACGGCGATTATGTTTATCCACTGAACAGTGGTTGCTTACTGAACTTTATTTTCTTCTGTTTCTGGGTAGCACGCCACAGCGTAGTTGGATGTTTGGAGTGAGGAGAATTAAGGGAAAGCGACGTAGCTGTCACTGTCGGCTAACCTTAACTAGCTTGTTGGATGGACACCGGTCGCAAGCGAGGCCGGACCTGCCCGGCTTTATCATTTTTTAATTTGTTCGGTTTGGTCGTTAACTGACTACGAACAACTTAAGCATTTACCTAATAATGTCCGACAAGGTCACCATATTTTAATAAAATAGTGGTTTACAATTAATTGACAGGTCTGCACCCGCCCATCCACCCCGCCTTGCTAACTCGCTAACGTCAAGCAAATTGCTAGTAGCATGTATTTCCAGGTAAGCAAGCTAAACCGAGCTGCTGGCTAAGACACTAAATGGTTTTCTGTGTGATATTTATGCAATGATCTTAGCTCGTTTTACATCTTATATGTAAGTAAACGTAAAATAATTAGCTAATTCCAACTAAACCAAAGCGATGGAAATACTCTTTAGCATGAATTCATATCTGAGAAAGACATTAGACATGTAGAACTTATCAGACCTGTTAATAATAACTTTGACTAACGTTGCAATGTTCTCCTAGATCTTATGTCTAAATGGTAATGCTCCAAATATACTGTGCTACAATAACATCGCTTGGGATGAATGTGTCTGCCTCGAAAACAGAGACGACTTCGAGCCCTTCTAGTTAATTTTCCTCAGAAAACGTAGTTTGCTGCTCTGTCAGGAAGATAACAGGTCTAAATATAAATCGGACAGTGTTTGTTTACATTTCTCATTGACTTAGAGACCAGAATTTACATTGAAGCCTGTATTGAAAGCATTAGAGATCGAGGCTTCCTTTGTCGGACCAGCTGAAATGAGAAATAACTTGATTCAGTTATGTATGATATTTAAGGAATTTTTTTGAAATGGTTTCTTTCAGTCAATGGGTTTACTAACAATCACACACTTGTACTGGGTTGTTCTGGTCTATTGTTAATCCTTAGATAATCCCTAAACAAAGGTAAGTCTGAAAGTGGCACTTCCAAATCCATCTGAGTGGCCACTGGAATTTCATCATCGCCTTCCAAATAAACACATCTTGATGCCCCATAGCTAGTTGTTTTGAAACTTGGAGTCAGACTGACAAGCACATGGCTACCATGACAGACAGGCTTTGCCAAGTGCATTCCTGGTGCTATTTCAGGCATCTTGGATGTCTGACCAGGACTGTCTTGGAGCCCCAGCATGAATGTGAGTTTTTGAAGACTGATGACTCAGAAAAGAGCAGAGGGTGGGGATGCCAGTTTGGCTTTGTTTATTTAGGTCAGCCTTAACTGATAGTTTTTCATTTCCAACCCCATTAAAAGTACTGTTGAATTGCGTAGAAACAATAGTTCACATTCTGTCTGCCATAAACCCCACCTGAGTATTCCTGGATGTTGCATGTAGCCCAAATTATGAATTTCTTTCAACCTTCAAAATTTAACTCTCATTTATATGTATTTGATCAAAATGTATTTTGTGCATCTTTTTATGTACTTTTTTTTTTTTTTTTAACCACTTGATATTTTTATGATAACAGGTTTAACTTAACCAGTTTAGGTTTGCTGGGCTCCATTCATTTCTCTGTTTGCTGTTCACTGTGAGACTGTGCTTTTGTTTGGACAGTGTAGTGGCATTATTGTTGTTTTGTAATGATTGGGAGACACCTCATTGCTCCAAAGCCTCCTGAGTTATGACTGTTCCAGATGATGTAAGAGGCTATTTGGGAAAGCAATATGAACCTCTTCAAACAGTCACAAGATCTTTGACCATCTCAAACTGTTCTGGATGCGACGACAACCCAGCAGACTTGCAAATACACTAGTTAATTGTGGTGTTAAATTTTCTTTTATCACCCGGGATGTGTTTTAGTTGTTTTAGAGACCGCTAACCTTCTAGTTTGATGGTGATTGATTTCATAACGACTGAGTCACAAGGGCCTAAAATAAATAAGTAGATTACTTACTCTGTGTTGTTCAAGCTTTTATTTTTAAAAATCGTAATGCAATCCTGAAAGCAAAGTAAAATATGCTTGGTATCTTGTGATAATGCCTATTAGATTATTTACTCGTGTAAAAAAAAACAGTGTATACTGCATGACCGTTGTTCTCTTTTACAGACTATGAGAAGACATCGAAATGAAGTGACAGTTGAGTTGAGAAAGGTGAGGAAATTTCCATTTTACTGCCTTAACACACAGCCATTCACTCATAAGTCAGAAACTGATATCGCCATCTGATCTCAGAGTCCAGATCAGTAAAGCTGCAGATCTTGTGAAAGAAGCAAAATTCTTACAGCATTCATATGCTTATATCTTTAAGGAAACAGACACACAGTCTGTATAAAAGTAATGAGTGAAATGCTGCAGTTTGTTCTGTTCTGAGACTTAAAATAGAGCTACTTTGCTGTATGACTAGTTGCTTTAGCAGTTTTGGTTTTTATTCCACGTGGTGATGATATCTTCTGCTTGGCAACTACCTAGCTGTTAAGTAAAGGCCTGTAATGATGTGCTGTTTTTTTACTCGAGTCTTGTATATTAAATTTTGATTTTGTATTTTGTCATATCCATTTGATACTGTTCTCATTAACTGGCAGGTTAGCTTTGGTTTAGCATCTGATGCAAGACAGAACAATGCCAGACATCATTCCTGCCAGCAGCTATCAGCCTCCGGAACAAAGCACTAATTTATAGATTTAGAGAATTAAACTGAATTAGCTATTTATTGTAGTTTGCTGGATGAAGACCTTTTCATGTAGAAGTGTTCTGTTTGCTCTACATGGGGATATGTTCAAGCACACTTTCTGGCTTTGGGACAAGTGTACTTTGTCATGCTCAGAATAAAGTTTATAGTCACTAGAGTTACATCCATAAGACCCCCAAAAAGCAGAGCTGAAATATATACCTAAAAATATGGTTTTCCTCATTTCTTTGGTTGCATAGAGTTAGGACAATGCAAGTCATCATTGATAGCATATGGCAGCTGAATTAAAGTAGGAACTAAAAGGTTTGTGTAAAGACAACTTATTTCCTTGAGTAAAATTAAGAAAAAACACTAAATTGTTGCTACAAAATTGTCAACATGCTGTAGGTCTGCTTCAGTAGGTTTCACCAGGAGGAGATTTTCAGAGCCATTAAATATTTGCACTTATTTGTCTAAGATTTTTTATGTGATTTGTAAATATTTGTGAGGTGCGGTAAAATGAGATATTTACTAAAAAAAAAGCATTGAATGCACATGCAAAGAGTAAAATTAGTACAGTGCATCACTGTTGGGTATTTCACCCTGCTTTATTTTGAGCCCATTGTGTTGTCCTATGATGTTGTCCAGACACAATAGATGGGCCAGAATATCTTAAAATTAGATTTTATTTGATCAATGTTTTATCTTTTCATGCCAAACAGCAACATATAGAGTTGTTACATAGTTAAAAACAATGTATACACAATAAAACAAGCAATTTACCTATGTTTTTTTTTTGCTCAATAATTACATTCAAGAAGAAAATCATTCCTGTTTTTTTTTTTTTTTTAAATGTATGTTGAAGTTTTACCTTCTTAAACCTTGGATTAAAACATGGATTGCTGTTGTCTGCGAGTTTACACATCAGTGGTTCGTATCTATAAATTCACCCACTTTGCTATAAAACTCCTAAATATAAGATTAAGTGCTATTAGTTAGTTACAGAAATCACACAGTTCTTTAGTTAAGGCTCCCTGTGTGCAGTTTGTCACATTATTTCAGTATACATGCATGTTCTGAAAGGTACAAAGCAAAAATCAAGAGGCATCACCAAGCATGGAGACCATAGTGCTGTCCAGCATGAAGTTGTGAAGTTGGGTGGTCCCAACAAGCCTGTTTTAATAGGGTCATCCACTGAAACTCGCATACCAGGCAAGGAAAGCATTTATCATTGGGGCACTGAAGAGGCCAGAGGTAACCTTCAAGAAGCTGAAAAGCTGTTTCTGTCCATAAGAGAGGACAGAAAGGCAGTACACCGTAGAGAGCTGGTATTTTTAGAGGAGCAGCCAGATAAAGCCATTGCTTATAGAAAAGTTAATGAAAGCATGTATAAAGCTAAATTACTGTCCCAACACCTCACCACCCCAAGGACACCATCGCTTCTGTGAAACATAGTGGCTCAGCATCACGCTGTGGGGGATCTTTTTCATCAGCTGGGACTGGTAAACTGGTCTGTATGGTAGGTGTAATGGATGGCACTAAATACTGGGAAATTTCTAAGAAACACCAGTTTCAGTGTTCTGGAGATTTGATACTGGGAGATATGCTAAAGCAGCACCTGAGTGATTGGCTGCATGTTGTTGTGGTAGTTACCAGTACAGCTGTTCAGCAAGAAAGTCATTGGTTTGAGCAAGGGGTTTCTCCCTGGGTACTCAATTTTCCACCCACCATCTGAAGACATGAATATTAAGTTAATTTGTCACTCAATACTCTCCCAAGGAATGAGTGTAAGCATGAAGGTTTTTTTTTTCTCTGTGTTGGTCCTGTGATGGACTGGCAGCCTGTCCAGGGTGTACCCTGCCTGTCCCTCCCCCATGACCTTGTTTTGGAATTAGAGGTCTAGAAAATGAATAAAAGAATGAACACCTGAGTGGTTTAAGGGGAAGTGTGTTAAATGTGTTTTTTTATTTGTCTGTACGTAGATCTCAGCCAATTTAGCACTTGTGAAATTACTTAAAAGCAGATCCCATCCAATCTGAGGGATCTTGGACATTTTGGACCAGGTTCATTCACTGAGACAGCCAATGCTGACACTGTCGGTGCCTGATGATACGAATGTCTGTCAGAAATGGATGAAATACTAGAAACTGGACAGCCATGCCTTGGCAAAAATCTGGCCTGTTTAGTTTTCTTGTGATTTAAAGTTGGTTTAATCACAAAGGTTTAATAATTAAGTCACATCCTTGCTGGGTTAAGTTTGTTTTCTGCATACATTTGACACCTGATAGTAGAACAGTCTGTCACTCTACATGATGAATTTAAGATAAGCTTCACTGTATTTCACAGGTTTATCCACCAGGATTATGAAGTCAAAACTTAATACGAAGTAGTATTTCTCTAGAAAAGTAATTATTTTGCAAGTTAACCCTCACTTTTTTGTCAATGAATTGTTAAATCATGAGATGCGTGGAGCCTAATGAAGACTTCGCATGTTTAGTTCATGAAAAGTTTGTGTAGATTTGAAGAAAGCTTCAGACTCTGAACTTGGTAAAAAGCATTTTGTTTATGGGTTTTTCATTGTAGGCCGTACAACATACCAGATAATTGATAGTGTCAGTATTACGTCAGCTGAGGTTTCAGCTTAGTCGATGCTGCACAGTGATGTGGAAACACTGCAGAGCGTTGATTCGTCTGAGAGACTCGTCTGTGGGTGTTTGAAAGAAAACACATGGGTAATGTGCTGTTCCATGAAATTGTTTGAAAGTTTGGCAGACAGTTTTTATAGTAAATCACTGACATCTCATTTTTTGTACACAGATCCCACATTTACATTCGTTATGAATATACAAACTTGTTTATTAACTGCAAATATGGATAGACAAATCAGTATTAAATTTTCATTTCTTCAGTCACTTTAAAAAAGCTTTCTGACCCTTATAAATGAAAACTTGTTGCAGGTTCAGTCAGTGTAATAGTCCGACTACACACCACAAGTCCTTTGAAATAAAAACATCTGCTAAATCAGTGTAAATTAATCAACTCACCCAGAGTGAAGTTGTGTGTTTAGTCACACCTGCTAAGATGATAAACAGCTGATCCTGCACACAGTTGGTGGATGCTGTTGTGGCTTGGAAGTGCTGTGCTGACACAACCTGTATTGAACCTTGTAACAGGAAAGCACAATCATTAAGCAATAATGTAAGAGAATTTCAAATGAACAATAAGTCTGTATTAACAGTATAAAGTAAACTTCAGCTCCTAAACTGCTTTTGCTGAAAAATCACCACAGGATTTATTAATACTTTGTTTTCAAAGGAAGTCTGAGAATACTGGTGAAGAAACACATTAAGCAGCACAGTCATCAGCATTTGTTCAGAGAGCACTGGCACAACTAGTGGTATTGAAATATAAGCATGATGTTTTTTGTGGTGTGCTGAGGTGCTCTGAAGTCTAGCACGTTCCATTTTAGCTGGATCAGAGCAGCAAGAAGCACTGCGCTAGCTGATTAGTCATCAGTGACGCACATCAGCATGATGCACAGGAATGTAGGGCAAGGGAATCTCCTCCTACCACTGACTCACATGCTTTGTAGACTGATGCTGAATGCGTATGTGCTTGTCAGGCTTATAGCATGTGGTGGGGGTTAGACGGGCGTTTAGTGTCCCTCAAAGGTGAATGTTTGCTTTGTGTTTTAGCTTGCAGGCACTTTTCTTCTGGTTAGGCGCTTAGTTTCTAAAATGAGGCCATTGTGAATAATGAAAAGATTGGATGAGGAAAAAAATGCTTTTGAGATTGACCAACATGCACTGTTACTTTCAAGAATTGTTGAAAATATGAATGGATGCTTTGCTCTTGTCTAATTGAGCTTCTGTGTTTATCCCTTTGTCAGAACAAGCGAGATGAACATTTACTTAAGAAGAGAAATGTCCCCCTGGAGGAGAGTCTGGACGACTCTGATGTCGACTCAGACTTCAAAGGAGTAAGTGTGTGTGTGTGTGTGTGTGTGTGTGTGTGTGTGTGTGTGTGTGTGTGTGTGTGTGTGTGTGTGTGTGTGTGTGTGTGTGTGTGTGTGTGTGTGTGTGTGTGTGTGTGTGTGTGTGTGTGTGTGTGTGTGTGTGTGTGTGGAAAGGACTCTATGCAGAGGCTAAATTTATAATTATTATTTGAATAGCGATTAGAACAATTTTTGATTCCCAAAAAGATGTTTTGATGTAGAATCTTTTAGATTTACACACACACACACACACACACACTGATGCAGGATCATTTTTTTAATTGTTATCAATGAGTTTAGGAATTCTTGACACAACTGTTGAGCAATTCTGTTACCAATGAAGCTGCAGATTGATAAGGTGGTTTCAATAATCTACTTGCCAAATTCTGCAGGCAGCTGAATGAGTTTACTCAGAATAACATAGTATGATAACAGATGTTTAAGTCTCCCTCTTATATGAAATTATTAGTATTATTTCCAAACTAATTGCAGTGGACTACAAGCATAGAAAGTCTGACTGTAGTTCAAGTTTTCAGCTGCCTTGATCAGTATAATTTTTTTTAAAAATTGTAAGCATGTTCATAAATGCATGGACATCTTTAAATATGGTCAGAAATCTAGAATATTTGATGCTCCAACTAAAGATAGATGGATGGGATGGACTCATTTCTTTCATGCAAATTTAATGTTTAAATTCATTGGCAAAAGAAGACCATGGAGGGGAAACGGCAACGCTAAAACTAAAAACTGAAAGGCCACCAAGAATTCAGTCTATTCTGCACAGATTAATGTGTCAGATAACCGGATGCAGAGGACACAGTGTCAGCTTTGATATGAACTTGTGATGCAAAATCAGACCTATTTCAGCTCCAAATGCGAATGAAAGCAAAGTGAATGGCAAGATAGGATCCTACTTATTTACTAAAATACAATAGATGAAAGATTTACCCACACTAGCTAAAGAATTTTTTTTTTAAATTATGCATCTACATCTAAGTCTTTTATATTTTGTGATGGAATATGCAAATTAAGGTGTTGATGTAATATATATTTTTATTTTTGCAGCAAAATGTTACGCTTGATGCCATCTTACAGGTAAAAATCTTAATCTTTCCCAAATATACCAGCAACTGCATCTTTACTGTCACCAGGTTATTCTGTTTAATCTACCATGTGTTTCTGCCACTACAGAATGCTACCAGTGATAATGCAGTTATACAGCTCAGTGCTGTTCAGGCAGCCAGGTGAGTGCCTGCCTGTGTGTGTGTGTGTGTGTGTGTGTGTGTGTGTGTGTGTGTGCCTGTGTGTGTGTGTGTGTGTGTGTGTGTGCCTGTGTGTGTGTGCCTGTGTGTGTGTGTGTGTGTGTGTGCCTGTGTGTGTGTGTGTGTGTGTGAGAGTGTGTGTGTGTGTGTGTGTGTGTGAGAGAGAGTGTGAGAGTGAGTGAGTGAGAGAGACTGTCACATACTGTTTCATTTAGTATGATGATGTTGGATTTTTTTTGTGTGTTTTCTCAGAAAACTGCTCTCCAGTGACAGAAACCCTCCTATTGATGATTTAATAAAGTCTGGGATCCTGCCCATTTTAGTTAAATGCCTGGAAAGGGATGATAAGTAAGTCCACTTACCAAAAGTTTAATGTTGTCTGTCTTTAATCTCATATTTTGTCCTTGTGTATTTTTATTTCAGACCTGATGCTAATGTAGCAGGTTTTAGATGTAATGGAGGCTGTGTGTGCACCAGACTGTTGTTTCCCACTGTGTCCACACATGAGTGTGTGGAGACATGCAGGGCAGCTGGCTGGTCCTCTCAGCTCAAGCCAAGCCAAATATATCAACATTCTTGAGTCTTAGAGTTCCCCAATTCCCAGGACCTTGTGTTCATTGAGGCGGGGGGTGGGTGGGGGGGGGTTGAACTTCCTCCAGCTTGGCTGGAGGAAGTTGTTTAGGAGAAGAAAAAAAAAAAAGTTATGTTTTTTGCCGTGGCATACCACAAAAGACTGTTATGTTATCTTGGAACAAAATATTGTTTTGGGTTTAAGTCAGCTTTGTGCTCATGCGATTTTAATTCTTGTGTGTTCATTTAGTGATGAATGGTTTACCTTTATGGAAGAAAGCCAAGCTTGACAGAAAGCTTCACAGTAAAGCATATGTGATCTCTCACTCCGTAACATTACCAAATAATACGCCTGATTCTCTTTAAATTATCTGCATGATGGGGATAAAAAATGATAGAATCCTGTCCACAGACAACGCTAAGAAAATCAGTCCTCGGGGTGCCACTGTCCTTCAGGTTTACGATATATTCCTGCTTCAAATGGTAAATGGATTTGTACTTAAATAGCCCTTTTCCAGTCATGTTGACCACTTAAAGCACTACACGGCTCATTCACACACATACTTGTACCCCGATAGACACATTGAGGTGCAGCTTGGGGTTTAGTGTCTTGCCCAAGACATGTAATCAGTGGAAGCCTGGAATTGATGAATGCTCTTTCTCCTGCGCTACAACCGGCCCATACCGCAGCAACACACCTGACCGAAATATGCATAATGACTGAGTCAGATATGATGGAGGAGGAAGTGGTTGAAAACCTGCAAGATTGTTGCCCTAGAGAACTGGAGCAGGACCCCACTGCTCTGGATCATAGTTAATGGGTTGTTTAAAATGATACTTGTGGTATCTCGACTTCATAACCTCTAAAGTTTGCTAACATTTGGCCAGTGGGGTGGTGTGGTGATCCTCGTGTTTATGTATAATATTTTGTGTTGCATCAGTTTTTCCAGAAATCATGATAGTTTTCTGTTTGAACAAAAGCTGCAGTTTGTCAAAGTAAAAAACAGATGAATGAATGGCATAGGGAAAAGGAATTATCTGCTTTGGAAAAGCTTCCACTTGCTGACTTACCTGTTGTGGAAATTGTAACGCTTGTGTTTCTTTAGCTGACTTTTTTTTCCCTTTCCATCTCACAGCCCCTCTCTTCAGTTTGAGGCAGCATGGGCGCTGACCAACATTGCCTCTGGGACATCAGCACAGACTCAGGCTGTGGTTAAATCTAGTAAGTTGACTCCACATTCTGTCCTCTCTGGTGTTACCCCTTCAGTCTGTGTTTATATACTGTCTGCAACCTAAGCCTATTTGTGTGCTTTCATTCAGTGAGATGGCCTTTTGAATAAAAGATGAAAAAAGGGAGGGGAAAAAACAAACAAACACATAGTTATCAAATCAGAATAACTCGACTGAATTGCAGGATCTATGATACGTCTAAGACATACTTTAAAATGAAAGTTGTGTGATTTATCCTTTAACAATCTTTAAGCACTTTATGGTCATTGAATTGAAATTTAGAGACATACATGAGTATTTTCTTTCTAAATTGTCATTTGTTCACCTTCTCGAGGTCCAACTTTTGAATATGAATTGATCTATTTGAGCTTCCCTTAAATTGGATTTTCCCTTTTTGCGTAAGTCATAAAAATGGACATTGATAAAATTAATCTTTTAGTTTCAAATGAAGAGCCATTGGTCTAGAATTAATTCAGATGAACCTCTAACTGGGTTTGACAATGACTCAGCAACTTGCACTTATTTAATCAACAAATTCCATTTGCCTCAAAACAGCCTCTTTTGACTGCCTTTCAATGCAGTTTCTAAATCATTCCTGATGACTTAATAAATCATGAAGTCCACAAGAGGAAGGATGCAGATCCTCTCTGGACCTGACCAAACATATCTTAGAAAATTACACCTAATCTGTAACAATTTTGATGTATAAAATAAATAATTTGACCTAAACTGTTGTGGATGCTCTGAAAGGAAGGGTTCGTTAACTAAGGGGCTAAGTTAATATTTCATTAAGCTTTTTGAAATGTGAGAACATGAACTACATCGAAAACAAATGCATTTACACTCTGTAAACATTTAGGCTAACATTAACAGATCTGCAAGTTGTTTGTACACAAAGCAGCTCCTCCGTTGCCAAAGGACTCCTGTACAACAAAATCTAAATCTTACACCAAATAACAACAAACAAATGTGAATTATGAGATCAGATGTTTGACTCTTGTAATCAAATTAAAGACATGGTGCCAAGTCCCATGGCTGGGCATTTTGCTGATGTTTCTTCTTGGACATTTTATAAAGAGCACAGTGATGTTTATCAGATCGTGCATATTTATTTGCAAACCTATATAACCTTTTAATTGGTGTCTGAATTGCATACATGGTCTTGAGCATGAAATAAGAAATTGGACAAAAAAGGTTCTGATAAACAAATGTATCTGTAGACATAAAGGTTATTGACTTGTCGGACATGTGCAAGACAGATAAGTCAAATAGTTTTTTTATTTTGTTTGTTTGTTTTCTATTTTAGCTTGTTTGATAGATAATGAACTCAACCAGCTCAACAATTATTCAGTTCTCGATGTTTACTTGTCCCGTTTCTGTGTTAAATGTCTTCCATGGATACACGTTTCAGTTTTATCTCTGTAGAAATACACAAGTCCCTCTCTAGTGTTTCATCTTAGTAGGATGCTTTCAGAGTTACAAAACGATGTGTGGTTGTAAACAAGCTAATATTTGTGTGCCTAAATCTGCAAGGCAACGGCTGAACATTTGCATGGTGGACCTGAAGCGACATCTGTACTTCTGCAATCGTTTTCTAGTGACACGGGACCATTAATTGATTCATTGGGTGTTTAACTCTGCATGGTTTCAGATGAAATATTATTTGCAGGTGTAGTGACACAGTCATGGATTCATGTCTTTTTGGTCTTTAGCTTTTCCTGGGAAACTAACTTATTGGAGTTGCAGAAGCACCCACATTGGGCAGTTTTTTTTGACTTATTGATGTTTGCATATGCAGATGCAGTGCCCTTGTTCCTGCGACTGCTACATTCTCCTCACCAGAACGTATGTGAACAGGCTGTATGGGCTTTAGGAAACATTATTGGTAAGTGCCACCCTCAAGTTGAAGTGAGTTTTTACTGATTAGAGGCTACTATGTAGAGTTATGTTGACAGGTGCCCTGTTGCTCCTTCAGGTGATGGTCCACAGTGCAGGGATTATGTCATCTCCCTGGGTGTGGTCAAGCCCCTGCTGTCTTTCATCAACCCATCAATCCCAATCACCTTCCTTCGCAATGTTACCTGGGTTATTGTTAATCTCTGCCGCAATAAGGATCCACCACCACCCATGGAGACTGTGCAAGAGGTGGGTGTGTTTGGACGCTGGTGCACATCCACATGTGCACAAATGATCTGTCAGCAGTTGACTGTCACTGCGGACTGAGTCACAGAGCTTTTCAGTTGCCAAATCAGCCTCATCCCTCTGGGGATGTCTGACTATACACTCGTTTTCTGATATGTGAAGTCTAGTTGTTTTTTTCCCCCTCTCCTTTCTACTTTGCTCCACTCTTTCTTTCTTCTTATTAATCTATCCACTCAGACCCACTCACAACCTACTTTACTTTCCCACAGATTTTGCCCGCCCTCTGTGTGCTAATATATCACACTGATATAAATGTAAGTATCAGTATTTTGTGTTTTCTGATTTGTCCATATTACGAGAAAAAAAGATGACTTGTACTCTAATATTGTCCACAATGCAACATCTGTGTTTAGATCCTAGTTGACACAGTTTGGGCTCTGTCTTATCTGACGGATGGAGGCAACGAGCAGATCCAGATGGTCATTGATTCTGGAGTCGTTCCTTTTCTTGTGCCTCTCCTCAGCCATCAGGAGGTGAAAGTTCAGGTAAGACTTTTTTTAAATTTTTTTTTAAACAGAGCTTATAAATAAGATTTTGCTGGTGATGCACAATGGTGTTTTGGCTGATATCCAATATGCCTATATTTTATCAATCAATCAGCCCTTTATAAAGCCCTTTTCATACGATTAAACCAGTGTTTCTCAGTTCCGGTCCTCAGACCCCCCTGACCTGCTTGTTTTAGACACATTCCTCCTCCAAAGCACCTGAGTCAGACTATTGAACTTCCTCATCAAGTTCTTTGCAGCCTGTTAACGAGCCTTTTATTTCATTTTGGTGTGTTCAGGTCGGGTTGCCTATAAAACATGCAGGGCAGGGGGTCCCGAGGACCGGAATTGAGAAACACTGAATTAAACGCAGCACAAAGTTTTTCACAAATTAAAAACAGAATTAAAATGTGGCCTTTTACAACTCATTTGGTTGTAACCAGGTTTTTTGTTAAACGGGAATTAACTGGGTTAACTGGGTTCATTTCACATAAAAGCATCAACCTCGCTGCCCGCAGTGATCCCCGCCCCGTTGCAGACCAAGATCTCATGCAGAACAAATTGACCAGACATAAGACATTTTTTCTTGTTCTTGTGGCGTTGAGAGCAAGAACAAAGTTTTTGCTTCTAGTTGGGCTGCTCGATTATGGCAAAAATTATAATCACAATTATTTTGACTGAAACTGACTGACTGACTTGAGATCTCGATTATTTAACACGATTATCCTTTTGTCTTTAACAATGTAATTTTTATTTAACATCAAACCGTGACTTTTAAAACAATGTCTTTAGGATTCCACAATTTTCAGAAAACAAACAAATCACATGAAGCTTTGTCTTTACAAAGTGCAAATACTGATGTAAACTGAATAGATAATATAAGTAAGGATTAAACAATGCTGCGCGTCGTGGTGGCCCACAAAGCGGCTGTGGGAGGAGTTTACAGCACAGCGCTGCAATGCCAGTGACGCTCGATTGGCAACTGAAGACAGCAGGAGAGGAAACTGCAAAGAGAAAAACAATCGCATCCTTTTATTTTTATGATTGTTTAAAACCCAGATCATAATTAAGATAAAAATCCAATTAATCGCCCAGCCCTAGTTTCTAGTGCCGTATGTCACAGGCTTAAACTGGGCCGGGACAGACTTATGGAAGTTTCTGTAACTCTTGGAGTTCCAGCGTTTCACACTGCTGACATTCTGAGTTTTGCAGGTCATATGTAAGCTAGCTGCAGGTGACGAGCCAACCACCAGACATTATTACATTATTATATCTGTAGAATGGTTTATGTCTTCATTTTAAAGAAAGTATCAGTCGATTCTGATATTGTGCCGATAACATTGTTATTCTCTAGGTTTGCTTCATGTCCACTATGGGACCAGCAGTTGCACACAATGGGACCTGGGTCATGTTTGTCATCCACAGGGAATAATTTATAAAGTTAATAAAACTTGTTTGTTTTTCCTCAAACTCAGACGGCAGCTCTGAGGGCAGTGGGAAACATTGTGACAGGAACAGACGAACAGACACAGGTGGTTCTTAACTGTGATGTCCTTTCACACTTCCCCAACCTGCTCACACACCCTAAAGAGAAGATCAACAAGGTATGAAAACTGCAGCCTCATCTTTTTACTTCCTGTCTTTGTTTTTATGTAGTTAAGACTGCAGTAGAGTAGGGCTGGGCGATATATCGAATATACTCGAGATATCGTGGCTAGTCCTCTGTGCGATATAGAAAATGTCTATATTCGTCATATTCGAGTATCCTGTTGTCACGCAGGTGTTCTTAGCTATGGGCGGGATTTTCTCACTCCCCCCTTGACTCTGCACCGCTTTGCACAGAGAGTTAAAGCAAGCGCACCTAGTTACGTACATAACGTGAGCTACGTGCTACGTCATGAGAGGCAGCGTGTAGCCACTGTTGCCAACTTGGCAACTTTCTTGCTAAATCTGGTGACTTTTTTTGTGAAAAGCGACAAATCTAGCGACTTTTACTGGAGTTATTAGAAACTTTCCTGGTGTTTTGGCGACTGACTTTAAAGCGCATATTGTAAAGTTATTGTCAGAACGAGAGTCTCTCCCCGTCCTAAAGCACTCAGTCGCTCCGGCTGCAGAGGAGCAGAGAGGACTCCTGCACGACTCCACCTACAGTCACAATGAACAGCCAAATCCGCCACTGATCCCGCTCCGGATTACAGAGTGGGACGTAAATTACAAAGTTTTTCACGTCACGCAAAAATAATTAATTCTATTTGATAACATTCACAGCCTCTGTCACTTACTCACCTCATCCACTGTGTGTGTGACACAAGCGTATTTATCTAGCTCGTCATGTCTCTAGAAAGTACAGAAAGCAGTGGGAATCAAATCCTGAATTAAAAGCTGGCTGAAGCCATTTATTGGAGACGATACGAGGACATTCTGCCTGTATTATAAGACTGATTTCTACGCTAAACTCTGTGATTAAAAAAAAATACACGACAACTCAAAAACATATCCATAAAGCAAAGCCTTATAATAGTTCATCATTTGAAAAGTCCCCCCCTAGAGCACGTATTTTCATACGTTGCATTCATTACATCATGCAAAGTCACTTTATTTTGTTTTAAAATGACATGTTTGTGCCACTGCTTTAACTTTTCAATAAATACGGTTTTGATCAGTTTGCTTCGTTACAATTTCATCCTTTTGGCATGAATGTTTAAAATCCGCATATCTTAATGCAGTATGAGCAATTATGTTTTAATGGAGACACAAAATCATCTTACTGATGTGATTGTATGCACCAAAGCATTAATTCAAGGCTAAGGTAACATCGTGACATGCCATAAAACTATCGGGATATTACTAAAAGGTCATATCGCCCAGCCCTACAGTAGAGGTTTAAAGTATTGGCCTTTGATAGAGTGAAAACTCATCCTGCAGATGTCTTCAACCCTTTGATCGGGGTGCCATCAGTGAAAATGCATTTGTTCATTCCCTCTGTGTGGGGGAAAACATAATAGATTCCTACCCTTGGAGTAAGATTTTACTCTTTGGTTTCAGATCTGTTATGCAGAGTAATGTAGAGTCTACTGAATCACAAACAAAGCTTCTTAGAATATTTGTGAAAGTTTTGGTGCCGCACCTGACCATCTGTGATTGGGTTTGTTTGCAGGAAGCAGTCTGGTTTCTCTCCAACATTACAGCTGGGAACCAGCAGCAGGTCCAAGCTGTGATTGATGCCGGTCTGATTCCTATGATCATTCACCAACTGGCTAAGGTTTGTGCATGGTGGTGGAGGAGGAGGAGAAAATTATGCCTTATAGTTTTTCATTTTTACTTACAAATGTAACCAAACAATATGGCTGATAGGTTTTAGCTTTGTAGCAACAAAACCTCAGAAATGGCCTCTGAATGTGGTCTAGATTTTTACTCGCTGTGGTAGTACATGTTTGTGACAGCCTGGTTCTCTACAGGGAGACTTTGGCACTCAGAAGGAGGCAGCATGGGCCATCAGCAACCTCACTATCAGTGGAAGAAAAGACCAGGTGAGATGGGCTTTTGGATCAATGTTATAGAAATATTTAGCTTTGTGTTCAAGTACATTTCCTGCAATGAAGAAGGTGATTTTTTTTTTTTAAAACTTGCTTCCAAACTTAAATTTAGTCCATAAATAGTAAATGTTAATCTGAACTTGGAACATATTGTTTTTTACTAAGTGATAATTGAGGGAAGAAGCTAGGAAATAACAAATCAACATCATTGAGAATGATTTTCAAGGCTGTTTTCCAGACTTGTAACCATGTACCTATGTTGTAATAAAGTATGAATGTGGTGTGTATGTATGGGTTTGTGTAGGTGGAATTCCTGGTGGAGCAGAACGTCATCCCTCCGTTCTGTAACCTGCTGTCAGTGAAAGACTCCCAGGTGGTGCAGGTTGTCCTGGATGGCCTCAAGAATATCCTCATTATGGCAGGAGACGAAGCCAGCACCATTGCTGAGATTATAGAGGAGTGTGGAGGTTGGTTTCCACACATTTTAGCTAATACTGTTTTAAGCTTCCTTTTTCCTTCTTCTGGGGAGGGGGTGTCTAGTGGTCAGGTGAGCATACTTAAACAAAAATTGGATTTTTTTTTTCTAATCCTGTGTGAATTAAAGATCATGTTGGTAAAGAGAGAAAAAAGTTGTTTCATTCATTCATTTATTTGTCTATTTATGTATTGGTCTCATTTCTTCCAGGTTTGGAGAAGATTGAAAATTTGCAGCAGCATGAGAATGAAGATATCTACAAATTAGCCTTTGAGATTATTGATCAGTACTTTTCAGGAGATGATGTAAGTTTGCCAGTAACTCGCCACCATACTTTGGTCACTTTTTCCCTCCCTGTCAACAACTTTCACTAATGTGACCTCTATCTTTATTATTATTATTTTTTTTATCTTCTTTAGATTGATGAAGATCCTGGTTTGCTTCCTGATACCACTCAAGGAGGAACCTTTAACTTTGACCCGGCATCCAACATGCAAACAAAGGAGTTTAATTTCTAAAAGCCAGGATGATTGGATCCACCAGTTGCACGGGTACTCTGTAGTCATCCCAGGTATTCATATGTGTCTCCAACAATCTGGCCACCTGGTACAGAAGGATTTTCAAAGCATCACTTCAAACATGGATATTCACCACAGAAGGGTTTACCCATGCCCACGTCTGCACTGTTGGGTGGCTTTTCTATCTTTTTTTTTTTTTTTTTTTTTTCCCCTCCCTCACCCCTTTGTAAAAGTGTCATCCTTTACAGAAATCTGCAACTCTTCTTAGGAGTCCTGGTTATTCAACAGGCACCATCTGGCAACCTGCATTGGGGGAGGGGGGTACTGTTGGTATTGTGCACCAGTTCTTCTAAATATCACTCAAAAGGTAATACCAGAAGGAAGAAAAAGCCTTCTTGGCAAGATTTAATTGCCAAATGTCAAGTCTTTACAATGACATTTACAATTACATCTTTACAAGCACATTTCAGACAGAAACACGTGCGCGCACGCACACACACACACACACACACACACACACACACACACACACACACACACACAATGCATTTATAAATATATATAAATATATGTATACACACTTTTTGACACATAGACTTGTGTGCATACTTCTGTTAGAAGCCATCATATCACTAATGGGGAAGAAATACTGCTGTTTGTTTGTGGTTTATTTTTGTGCTTTCCCTCCGCTGGATTGTCCTCTGGTGTTACTTCACCAATGCACACAAACACACACTGACAAACAAATATACACACAAACACTCTTGGTCACTTTTATTCCTGATGTCCAGGCACACTCCCCTCTCTCACACAGTTTAAAGAGTTAATCCCAGAGCTAAGCCATGATTACCACAGACCCCCACTGCCCTCCCAGGAGAGTCTTTGGGCAGGCGGAGAGGTGAAAGGGCTCTAAGGTTAAACAAACAAAAAAAAAAAGAGGACTTCGTGGCAAACTGACTGGGACTTTGCTTCAATGACGTCACTTTTTTTTAATGTGACCTCTGTTGAATTAACTGTTTAAAAAAAAATCAAAATGTGAAGAAAATGCCATAACTTTTTTTTTGTCAACACATGCAACTGTAAACCTGCTAACTGCCTGCTTTTGATTCAGAGGAAAGATATTTTTTATTTTAATGGATGTGAATACCTGTCATGGGAGGAAGCACCCACACAGAGACTTGAGAGAAGAGGAACTTGTCAGCTGTAGTGTTGATATCCCCGTCACCCCCACAGGATATTCATTTCTGCAGCGTGTGCTTGTACACGTCTGATCGGGCGAACTGTTTTCTCGGGACTCCCCTGTGAAATGTGAAACTCGGAAGGGGGGCGTTGAACGAAAACCTTCAAAGCTAAAAATCGTCCTTAGTTGCTCATCTTGATAGTAATTATTTAACTTTTTTCTTTTTTAGTCCACACTTCAATTTTTTTTTTGTTTTTGTTTCTGCTTCTTCTGGTCACGTCTGTGGAGCTTCCTTGTATATTTTTGTTTTTCAGTCTTATGCACACATCTACAGCATAATGATGTCTGCCTGCAGAAAGGGGACCTATGCTCACTGAAAACGAGACTTGTACAAGGTGTACAGGTCCTGTTCTTTACAGTACTTAACTACTTTTGATGAAGAGGTCACACATCATTGCTCGATTTGAATAATTGTAAAAAAGAAGTGATGTGTATCTCTCTTTGATGTTTAATGAATATATGAATATTTACGTAAAGCCTGTACAAAGCTGCTGCAGCTGACAGTCATTGGATGGACATTAACTGTCAAAGATACTGGGGAGTTTTTTGTTTATTTTTTTATTTTATTTTTTTTAGCAATTCTTTGTTTTATTATTTTTTATTTTTGACTTACATATATATTGTGATTGAATTTGAACAGTTTTTTTTTTTTTTTTTTCCATTTTCCTCCCCCGTCTTTGCAGCGGTGGTGGGCTGTTTCAAATGTACCATCCCGTGTTCCAGTTGGTGTTTGGGTTTATGGGCTTGGAGCTTTAATCCCAACCTTAACCCTGCTCCAGCAGACATTTATGAACCCTCAGGTTGGCTGCTAACTACTTAGAGGGGGTCATAGCAGGGATGGGGGGGAGGTCACACTGGGGCTTTAAATATTGGATGCCGTTATAATGAGCAACCCAGGCTTTGTTTTGGGACTAGTTGTTTATCACTGAACAAAAACTATAGAGAGGGTGTACAGTTATGAACTAGCAGACTAGACCGAGCCACTTTAAAGATTTACGATTTCGTTGCCTTGTATCCAAATTGGATACAAGCTTATGTTTGTTGCAAGATTTTTACTTGCTATTGAAAAGTTGTTTTAAATAAAATAATAGGAGAAAAGCAACAGACAGCGTCTTGGCCTCTGATTGTTTATATCTTTTTATAAATTTTAGATTTGAATTCTTTAAGGTGGCTCATTGATGCTTTCAACTCCTGTGCATATTAAAGACAAGAATGAGTTGAAAATCATTGTGCCTTTTGTTTTTCATTTCAACTAAAACTATGTTTTATTGAATAGAAAAAAACTTAGTTTAACTGGAGAATTTTTAAAGGTAGATGTGGCTGCAGTAAGTTGTAGTCTCCCTGCTGTTGGAGTTTGCCATGAGAATGGTCAGTGCGGCTCTCTTGTTGAGAGTAACTGCTCCCCTCCAATCTTACTGAACAATGTAATGCACCATTTCTCCCACTCATTACCCCATTCTCATCACCACAAACCATGATTGCCATAATTTCAGGGGATGTTACCATCTCATCTTGCCCTCAGGTCATCATTTGTGTTTCTGATTCTAACCAAAATAAACTTGCTGTTTCGCCGTTGGACCTTTCGTGCTTGCAAGTGTTGTGATTTATACATGGATGTCTTAAGCTGCATGAAAGATAACAGAGTGCTTGTATTTAAAAAAAAAAAAAAAAAAAAAGATGCAGACCAACCCCAACACTCTTCTCTACAAGCTGGAGTTGGAACAATTACTAACTTGGCCTTCAGATTTTAGGTAGGACTTTCCTGCAGAGTTTGCCCCATCAAAACGTGAAACACAAGATAATAGGCTCCTATGTGAAACATTTCTTTTGCTTGACACAAATCCAGAGCGCAATATTTTTGGTCTGGTAGTTTTCTGGATATTTAGCATAATTTTGAAAGAGACAGATGGTCTACCAAAGCTTGATGTAAACTGAAATACAAAGGCAAGTTGGTAGGTTTTCACCTGTCTGGTCAATCTGTTGGCCTGCCTGACATGTCTGGTCTTGCTGTGAATTATACACACAGATGATGCACAGCAAATTTGTTTTTCCGTCATTTGAGCTGTGACAGAATTCCATTATGACCCTTGAAAAATTACCTGACAACACTGATGCATCACAATACCACTGAAACACTGTTTAAGAGCTTCTAGTTGTATTAAGATGACCCTTTCTTTATATATTAAAGGGTGCAGAGATACAATTATTCAGATAAAAATATTCAGAACTTTTTTTTTTCCCTTCATAAACAAATGATTGTGATTGTGGAAGGAAAAAAATCCATTATTTTAATTTTATTTCATTTTCAAAAGTATTTAAGACAAAAATCACTGAAACATACCAAAATGTTGCTTACTGAAATCCTTATAGAATGTTGTGGCCCTCGAGCAAGGCTGGTTTATCCAATGGGCATTATGGGCACAGGCCCAGGGGCCCACGGCCACTTGGGGCCCACGTAGGGCAAACACCTGCAGTTTGGACATGAAATTATTTGGCATTTATGTACATTTTAGTTACACCACAGTGTCTAGTGCTATTGGTACCATTGGCTGAGAGATGTTAGAAATGTTGTTTCACACTTTCACGATGTTGCGGTGGAGAAGGGGTCACTTGGAACACTAGACCCAGGGGCCCTCGAGGACCAGAGCTGGACACCCCTGTTACCATACGGTCTATGCCTGTTACTGGTCATTCACCCGGACTAATCGTTCGATGTGCTCGATCTAAGATTGATTAATTTGGCCTTGTGGTCACGTGGCCACCCTCTGCCCCTCCCCTTTCTCAATTTCCGCAAATAAACATTAAAGCTGACTGAGTTCGACAGCTTCAGCACAGAAAGTGAAAACCTTCAGCTGCAGCCCATCACCTGAAATAAACACAGTGACATCAGCTTAACGGAACCGTTAACCACTTCTGAAACCAAACTATTAAACTGGTAAGTCTGGCGGGAACGTGTGCAGTTTCCTTGGGTTTTATTAAAGGCTAAGATGCTAACTGTATCCAGTTGTAATTAAAAAAAAAAAAAAAAAAAAAAAAAAAAAGCAGTAGGCTGCTACCAGAGACTGATCTAAACGGATCAGTCTCGTAGCAGCTCCGCTCTCTGTTTAGCTGAGTTGTGTAAGCCGGGCAGTTTGCTGAATAATGCCTTTGTAACAATAACAAAACATTAACGAGCAGGCTTTACAGTAACACAGCGCGAGAGTTTTTGTCTACGCATCACTTGGGTGAAGCCACGTTAACCAAACGCTCCAACAACCTCGTTGACCTCGCTGTTTTCTATTTTACTTGCATCGTGTAAGTTCGCTTTTTGAGAAAACCGTAATCCTCCGAGTCGCACGAGCTGTCTGGCGAATCACTTGTAAGGAGGAAAAACATTGTCCTGGATGTGGAAGTGCAGCTGCAACATTCACTGCATTTATATACAAGTCAAAGTCTTTCACATTGAACATTGAAAAGGATGCATTAAAAGTAAGCTTTAAAACGAAATTAAATAAATTAAAATAGAATTAGATGAAATGCATGGAATTAAAGTTACAGTGTGGGGATTCGTTTTTAAAACATTCATTCTTTGACACACAGGAAACCATTGTAAAGACCTGAGAACTGGAGTTATATGACCCACTTTATTGGTCTTAGTGAGGACTTAAGCAGCAGTGTTCTGGACTAACAGCATCTCTCCATTGGACTTTTTAGGTAGACCTGTAAAGCTAGTCCAGTTTCTCTTATTCAGGTCTCCTGGGCACACTGTCCTTAATGTTTTAGACATAACCCTACTTTAATTCATCTGAATGAAGAGAGGGCTTGGAAAGAACTTGATAAGGAAATTCACTAATCCAAATCAGGTTTAGTTTTTTTATTTTTTTTATTTTTTAGTAGAAATGCATAAAAAAATGCAGGGCAGTGGGTCCTAGGAACCTGGATTGAGAAACATTAGTTTACTAAAGATAAATGCATGTACAATTTTTTTTCTTTCTAAACCCTGCTGAGACACCAGTCCTTTAATTCCCTGTATATATTATGAAAAGTCAGATGAACAACTGCTTTGATTAAACTGCTAAAACTCAGGTCTGAGTCCATGACTACATCAAGATTTCTATTCCACATTCATTTTGTCAACACTTTTATCCAAAACAACAGATAAAAGAAAAAACATAGCAATTAACCTAACATGGATGTCTTGCGGGTGGGAGGAAGCCAGAATACCCAGAGAGAACCCACACATGGGAGAACATGCAAACTCTACACAAAAAAAGCCACGGTTCAAACCCTGTGTTAGGGGTTTCCCAGCTGCAACATCCTTGACTGGGTAGTTAGCAGACTTTTGCAGAGTTTAATGTCAAGCTCTGCACACGTCTAAATAAGTTTGGAAATAAGACAAGTTCATGTTATTGTGTAATATAAGACTTCAAGTAGAAGATTATTTGCTTCCTTAAAATCAGACTCCAAGAAGATTTATACATGGTGACCTTAATATTAGATATCATTACCCAGCCTGTTTCTAATCACATCATCTGTTGATTTAGCTTTTAATTCTCAGTAATCTCTGTACGGCGTGTGTTTTTGTGTGTGAGTTAACGGTACACTGTTTTTAAAACAGAAGTTGTCCCAACTCAGATTCTTGCAAGATAATGAGATCATAAATGTTTTGATGATGTATTCCCTCATGTACTCCCAACAGCGACAGCAGCACTGGCGGCATTGCCGAGCCAGACCTCCCCCCTGTCCCCTGTCCTGCCTTCACTCTGAAGTTTGTCCCTTCAACCTGCTCAACTCACTGCAGACGTGCAGGGAGAAAACCATGGTGGATGTCACCAAGTGGCCCATTTTCAGCCTGATGGGACCCGAGGAGCTCTCCTCGATTCGGAAGGCTTGCGTGTTTGGCTCATCTGCTAATGAGGCCATTTACATCACCAGCGACGATGAGGTGAGGTGGTCAAAGGAAACGCAAGGTTGTGTGTTATTTCAGCGTTGTCTGGAGAAGTTAAGCAAAGCCTTACCCAGGGTGATGGGACTGGTTTTCTTTTTTGTGGCCTAAGCAATGCCGGTGATGGTGTTCTGCCAGAAGTTTGCTTATATTTTTGATAATTTAAGGCACTTTAAAATAAAACTGTGTCACTGTTTCAGTTTCAAGTGCCCAAAATATTCAATTAGTGTAACCATTAAAGGAATAAAAGATAAATATTAAAATTTTGTAGTAAAGTTTATTGCTGGACAGAACGTTTTAGCAAGTGTTGTTGAAGGCAAGTGTTAGCTCACTTTATGTTTGAAGGTAAATATTTCTGACGTTTAACCTTTTATTATTAAATCATTGTTAGAAGCAGCAGCAGCAACTAAATTATTTGAAGCGCTCTGAAATGTGATTTGTCAAACTAACAGGTGCTAACTGGCTAAATCTAGTTAAAATGATAAAGTATGTGACTGAAATGTTTTTAGATCATTTATTCCAACTGTTATAAACTCCAATCAGACCATCATTAAAACTAACTCCATAATCGTATTCAGGTCACATACTTTGTTGGAGCATAAACATTAAACCTTTGTGGACTGCTTTGTGTAGTACATGTTTTAAATCAAAGGTCTATTTTTTTTTTTTTCATAATAACATTAAATAAATGGGGGGGGGGGGTGTAAATTCCAACTGTGAGTGGCTTTAACCATGCCCAAATGTTAAAATAAACACACTTACACTGCTGTTCTTGTCACCTCCTTATGTCAATGCTGCTTTGTGTGTGAAACGTTGGGGGTGTGTCGTCAGACCTCTTATCAGGCTGACCTGCTGCTGTTGATGTTTTATCTGTCCACCTGTTATCTACACGACTTACAGGTGCCATCTCTGTTTAGACTTCCTTATCACTGATTCCCCGTACATGTCCTCTGTTTTGTCCCTAACTCAGGTTTATGTGTTTGGCCTGAACTCCAGTAACTGCCTGGGGACAGGGGACAGCCAGAGCACCATTGTACCTAAGAAGCTGGACTTCCTGAGTGGTAGGAAGGTGGTGAGCCTCAGCTACGGTAGCGGACCCCATATCCTGCTGGCCACGGAAGGTAAATTTAGAAAAAATGTAATCACCCTCTTCTGTACTTGGAGTGAATAACTAATCTCTTTGTGTTTTCAGATGGAGAACTATTTGCTTGGGGGCATAACGGTTACAGCCAACTTGGAAATGGGACAACCAATCAAGGAGTAGCTCCAGTGCTGGTGTCAGCCAACTTGCTCAATAAAAAGGTCACAGAGGTGGCTTGTGGTTCTCACCACTCCATGGCTCTGACGGACTCAGGAGAAGTAAGTGTCTAAGGCAGGGGTGTCTAGCTTCCTGTCCACAAGGTTCCCAATCCTGCAGGTTTTAGATGTCTCCCAGATCCAACACACTTGATTCAGATTAAATAGTTCTCCTCAACAGTCTGTTAAGTTCTGTCCGACCAAAAAGACCCCATCATGCTGCTTCAGGTGGAAGGATCCCAAATCCTTCCCCCAAGGGCCACTCCTGGTCTAGGGATGTAATAAAAGAGAAAAAGGCTGATTTAACTGTACATAGTTACATACAATCTTTTAAATCCTCTTAGTAACCTAACTTAGCTTTGGTTCAAGCAGGGACAGGCAAAGTTTGGTCCTAAAAAGCCTTGGTCCTGCAGCTTTTAAATGTTCTAACTCGCTCAAGTCAAATGAAATGGATGCAGAAGCTTATTGTTTTGTTCAGTGACTCATTCATTTGAATCATGGGGTGAAACCGGGGAACATGTAAAAACTTGCTTAGTTGTGCAACCTCCAACAGAACCCAAAGTCCAATTAGATTAGATCCAGCCTGAGCTAAAAACCTAGAGGACAAAGCTCAGCAATAAGGAATCTATTGTGCGTTCACTGCAACGCTGCATTCTGACAAAAGTACTTGAAACATTTAGCTCAAGGAATTAAAAAACAGTTTCTCAGGCCTAAATCATCTCAACCTGTTATTCTCTGCTATGAACTTCATCACCGCTGACAGCTGCCGAGCCGCCTGTCATGTTTTATGTTTTTGCTTCAATCTGACAACCTCTTTGCTCTGAGGCTGTTGCTGCACCATCATGTGTCCCAAACTGGTCACAAGACTTGCAGTCTGAGGCTTTAAGTCTCATCTACACTGTGAAAAGGATTTAAACTTGTGAAATGGGCTGTTCAGATGTTGTGATTATGAATGTAAAATCAATAGATTTTGATAACTGGCTGCGTTTACTTGACATAAATTATATAAAAATGGAGAAATACAATTCTGGAAGAATTCTTGAATCAGAAAAGCTCAGGGTTGCTGTCCCTGAAAGGGCCAAAAGCGCTCTCTGCTGGCCTATAATGTTTTGGGGTAAACTATTCCCTAAGTTTGTCATTAGTTACTGATCTGTGCTGTAGAAATAGAAGAGACCAGGACCCACCAAAAACAACTTCACAGAAGCAAGTCTTTCAGTACTGTTGATCCACTGTCATTGTAGTTAGAAGATCCTGAAAACCATTTTCACTGGTGCTCATTTGCACAAACACGACAACTGGGAACCTTTTTACACCTTAGCATAGCAGGCTAGCATGATTTGTAAAAATCTATCAATTTAACCCTAGGGATGCACCGATACCAAGTGTGTGTACTCATATTTGGTATTAATAAAAGTGTACCGATACCACAGTAGTCAAGCCAGCGCAGATGTGTTTGATGACAGGCTTTGGAGATGTTTTAAAAGAAATAAATGCCACGAATGTTAAAATGTGACATTTTTTGTTACTGTAAAAGCGAGATCTTTGTTTCAAAACCACATATTTATAGCTTTATTTTGGTAAAATGTGCCAAATCAAAATAAAACTTATTGAAATTGTTAGATCTAAATGTTATTATATTTGTATTGGTGAGGTAAATTCAGAATGGATGGCTCAATTATTACAACCTAATGAAATCTTACACAGTTATAACAGCAATAATAATCATAGTCACAATAATGTTCACATAAACAGATTTGGTATTGGCAAATACTCAAATTTCAGATATCAGTATCGGATCAGAACTCCCAAAAAGTGAATCTTTTCTTATTTAACACCCAGGAGTTTCTTTTTTTCTTTTTATTTGATCATATTGCATCACTCCACAGATTTTTCTTTTTCCAGGTGTATGCATGGGGGTATAATAACTGTGGTCAGGTGGGTTCAGGTTCTACAGCGAACCAGCCCACGCCCCGCAGAGTGTCCAGCTGCCTGCAGAACAAGGTGGTCACCAGCATCGTCTGTGGTCAGACTTCATCTCTGGCAGTCGTGGACAATGGAGAGGTGGTTATTTCTAAATCAAATACGAACACTGCTCTGCTGCTCAGACTGCTTCACCACTCATCTCCTCTTGATGTCTCTGCAGCTTTATGGTTGGGGTTACAATGGGAATGGACAACTTGGCCTTGGAAATAACGGAAACCAGCTCACTCCTTGTCGGCTTGTTGCTCTGCAAGGTTTATGTGTGCAACAGGTGATGAACCTCAGTAAATGTGTTTTGTTTTTTTTGTTGTTTTTTTTTTATATCTTGTTGAGTTAAAGAAGCATTCCCTAACTTTTTAACCTTAAAACTCCACGTTGTTCGATGACACAGTGACATCTATCATGTGCATTTCTAAAGCTGCTACTGCACAGCAGCGCCCCAAGGCGGAGAAATGGCGCTATACAACCTCTACATCTGGGACGGGATGTTTCGCTTCGCTGTAAAACAAGGAACTGGCTGTTCTGAACATGAAAAGTTGCTGAATCAGCAAAGAAACACAAGATTATAAGATGGAAAGGGACAAAACAAGAGTCATCACAAGATCGTCTTTTGGTGGCTGGAGAGAGCTCACTGCTCAGGCAGGATGCAGGATGGATGCTGAATTAGCCGTCGATAGGGGACGCGTGATGGGGGAAAGGGCAAAAGTTCTGTAGTGTGTTTTTAAATGTAAGGCCCTCTGATTTAAATTTTTTGAATGATTTTTTTCCCCTCCAGATTGTTTCTGGCTATGCCCACTGCCTGGCTTTAACAGATGAGGGGGTTCTTTACGCTTGGGGTGCCAACACATACGGACAACTGGGCACAGGCAACAAAAGCAACCAGCTGAGCCCAGTTCAGATCATGGCAGAGAAGGAGAGGTGATTGGAGTCTATCATCACGGATAATGATGATGCCTCCCGTCATTGCTTCAGCAACTCCTGACTCCTCTTTTTCTGCTTCTTTAACAGAATTGTAGAGATCGCAGCGTGTCAATCTGCACACACGTCAGCCGCCAAGACACAGAGCGGTCAGGTGTACATGTGGGGCCAGTGCAGGGGCCAGTCTATAGTGCTGCCTCACCTCACACATTTTCCCTGCACAGATGACGTCTTTGCATGCTTTGCCACGCCCTCAGTTATGTGGCGACTTCTATCCGTGGGTAAGAGGAGATATTAATTAGTGGTAAACATCAAGTTTTCAGTTTCACCTTTTCTCTATTAAGTCTGCATGCACACATAAAACTTAGCAGGTGATCTGCCATGTTGAAATTATGCAAATTATGTGTTAATACTGTCATTTGAAACCATTCTGAAAGCAGGAATGGGTGCTAATTTAACCCCTTAAAACCAATTTTTTCCTGTGTATAATTGCTAATTGAGGATTTGTGTGTTTTTCCATTATATTGTACTTGTCCTCACCTGGAGGGCAGAGTAATCCCAGTTGTTAAAACAGGTCTGATACCAGAGCACCGGAGACATGCTACTCCTTGTTTACTTCACACCTTTTGTAGTTCTGACTTTGTAGGTTAAACCAGTTACATCCAGAGGTGTTCTGGTTGATTTCTGAGGCAATGCCAGGTCACTAAGGTGGACATTGTTAAAACAGATTTGTAGGTGCATCTGTCTTAAGCTGTCAGAACTCTGACCATACTGAACCTGAAAACTGGTTACATTAAAATGTTACCTGAATAAACAGGTTCATTTTTGTCTTGTTGCTGTGTGTGTGTGTGACGAATGCTTCACTTGTAAATTGTAACATTTAGAAAGCATCCATACACTTACAAAATAGGGTTTTAAAAGCATTAGTTGTTATTCAAATTAAAAATGGGTTCATACTGTTTAAGGGTATAAATTAACATTTCTGGGCCATCCTGCTGTCATAATCAACAAAATTATAAACATCCAGAAAGCTTTTGGTACCAAGCTGATTGAAAAACACAGTTCTATAAAAATGCTCAGATTTGAGCTCCTTGTTGTGTCTTGTGCCTTTTTGATGCTGGGCCCGGCTACTCTGCTGTCTAGGAATGTTTGTAACAAGTAAGCTCTCTATATATCCAAGATGCAAGTTTCACAGTCGAACATTACAAAAGTGACAACTAATCTACATGTTTACCACAGTTTGTGGATGTTTATGTGTGGCGTTTGGATTCCCACCAGAGTATGACGACTTCTTGACTGTCGCCCAGTCTTTGAAGAAGGAGTTTGACAACCCAGAGACAGCTGACCTGAAGTTCTGTGCTGAAGGAAAATACATCTATGTCCACAAAGCAGTTCTCAAAATCAGGTCTGGATTTCACCTCCCAGATGTTTAACTTAACCTATTTAGTAGAACTAATCTTGTCTAAGTAGTTTTTGTTATCTTTTTGTAATCTTTGCTGTGCAGGTGTGAACACTTTAGATCGATGTTCCACTCCCACTGGAACGAAGACATGAAGGAGGTGATTGAAATAGATCAGTTCTCATATCCAGTCTACCGCTCCTTCCTTGAGTTTCTCTACACAGACAACGTGGAGTTACCGCCTGAAGATGCTATTGGTCAGACTCACACACACACACACACACTTAACATTTAAATTTCTCCTGAAACCCAAATCATAATGAAGTATCTGGTTTGTGTGTTTTCAGGCCTGCTGGATCTAGCCACGTCATATTGTGAGAACCGACTGAAGCGTCTGTGTCAACACATCATCAAAAGGGGAATCACTGTAGAAAACGCCTTTTCTCTGCTGTCTGCTGCCGTGCGCTACGATGCCGAGGTCAGTTTGTCAGCGGTTAAGGATTTGTACTGTTTGCATATCATACACAGCAGTGGGAAACTTTACCAAACACAAGGCTCTTAAGAGGGGGAGCTTTTTATACCCTCCTCTCCACAACCCAGGCTTCATAAACTGGACATAACTCTCAGCAACTTTATATCAGCTGTACTGAATCATTTATCCGTTACTCTGTAGCTGTAACTGTTAACCTTCACTTTACAGCAGGTGTTTTTAGGAGTCAGTCTGCTGTCCTGCAGGTCTCATGTTTCCTGCTGCAGCACGCCTGAGTCAGATTGAGTCAACATGCAGAACTTAACTGTTGAGAGGCTTTGATAATGACAAAAAAAAAAAAAAAAAAAAAGCCCAGTTTAAACATCATGTGATGGATATGCTCTGTTGTGAAATCATGCAGCATTTCCAAACTTCCTTGTGGACCCATTTCCATAAATGATCTGAAGCACGTGACTTAAAAAAAAAAATTTTTTAAATGTCCTGATGAAGACCATTTCATTCAGTGGAGCTGCTCTAAATATTCTTCAGATCTCAGATGACTCAGATGTTGCTAATAAAAGCCAGTAAAAAAAATAAAAAATTGCTACATTTTTAATAGGGGTGGGAAAATCTAATCTAAAATCTGGATTTTCTTTGCTTCAGAATTTTAAAATAGATTTTTTTTATTTAACAACAAATCGATTTTTTTTTTTTAAACAAAAAAAAAAATAGATTTTTTTTCTTAAATAAATAAATAAAATGCATTACCAAATTTGTCATTTTTATTGATCTTTTTACTTGTCTTCTTGGGGATTATAGCAGCAGAATGATGGTCTGGCTACTGTGTTGTTTTTTCCAACTGAAATCAAGAAAAATGACTAGCAAAAAAAAAAGTTTTATGCATTTTTTAATCTACACAAATTAGCAATATCAAAGAATTATGAGAATTGCAATTTAAATCGAATCGGCACCCAAAAAAATCTGAATCGAATTGAATCGAGACTAAATGAAATGAAAAATAATAATTATTTTTTATTAAAGCCTATCGTCACAGCCCTAATGTTTAAGCTGTAATACGACATAGAAATGACTACAATGGTAGATTCAGCCTCCCTGGGAAAACTGAAAAACGGTTTATATTTTGTCAGATTTTCACCAGGTTGACACATTTTCCAACCCGAGCTCTTTGTCCGCTGATAAAAGTGTGCTCACCTGATTATACACACACAAGTCTATGCGTGCTGAATGATGGAACTCCGCCATGGACACAGAGCAGCTATGACATGCCGGCATGTAAACCAGATGAATAACAGACTTAGTTTAGTTTAGTTTTTTTGATAAAAGGTTGAATTGTGAATCTGTTTGGGATGAAAGGTGACTTTAAATGACTTCTGTTGAGTTGGAGCTGTATAGAAAACCACATGAAAATAAATTAACTCGACCTTATAGTGACAGCAGTGGGTTTCAGTATAGTTTAGTGGTTGGGGAAACGCTGAAGACCTTTTGAAATAGCCAGGCTGTTTATCTGTTTACTAAACTAACTTACATTGAAAGACCTCCATAAGCAGTGTTGCAAGCAGTGTGCATCTCCTGTAACAAAACCAAACTTTTGCTGGGACTATTTCCCCCAATGATTTCCAAGACATTTTATTTGAAAACTCTGGACCCAAATGGGGGAAGTTTGATTATTTTTGCTTCTCTTCTTTTGTGTCATCTAGGACCTGGAAGAGTTTTGCTTTAAGTTCTGTGTAAACCACCTGACTGAGGTGACCCAAACTGCTGCTTTCTGGCAGATTGATGGCTATCTGCTCAAAGATTTCATAAGCCGAGCCAGTCACTGTGGAGCCTTCAAAAACTGACCTCGACTTGAGTTGATGATGGGAACAGACGCGGGAGATGCTGCAGGACCCCAGGGGGGAGATTTCTGTGGGTATGTCATCTCCAGTCAACTGCACATACGTTAACAGATCGTTCACAGAGGAAAACTGGAAATCATCACCACTGCTGTCAAGTTGGCCTGTACACAATGAAGTAATGAGCTGAGTGGCATCATTACATGAGGCAGTTCCAGGGAGTTTCTCACAGTGCCTTAACTGTACTATTTAAGTACAGTGTGGAAAGTAGGAGATCAAATGTATTTAGAATATTACCATTGCTTAATGAAATGTTAAAAATGTAC